>NC_083575.1:63711528-64043403 GCF_027579695.1 Neoarius graeffei | reverse complement strand
CAACTCCGCCATGGTCAAAGTCACTGAGCTCAAAGTTATTCCCCTAAAGGTGGATATGAACATTAAGTGAAGCTCTTGACTTGTATCTGCATGGATTTTTGCCTGGTGCAGCTGCACATGCTTGTTTCATGAATGCGCAGGGGTACAGGTATTCCTAATATAATGAATGGTGAATATGTGACAATTTTTTTCTGTACACTGACGTTATTTGCTTGACAGTTCTGTTCAGTACGCCAGCACCTTATCCACTGAGCCAGCAATCCTCTTAAACTACGATTATACCATGATGTAGACATGCTGTCACTAACACTTTTTTTTTTTTTGAATCAATGCTAAATTGTATGTGAATCAGATGGTAAATGTGACTTGTCCAGCATCAGAGGGTAAACAACCCTCTCATGGATAAATTCATTCCACCAAGCTGCTGGAGTTTTTGAAATGTCAGAAAAATTAACTGGATGTCATATAATGTGAGCGGCGTCCCAATCTGAAGACTAGTTAACACGGTCAGTTAAAGTGCACTTTTCATCAGCATGATAGGTTTGCTTGGTCACCATATACACATACCATAGAGTGTTGCGTGGAACAGGCTAGGTAATCACGAAGAGAAAAAAAATGTCACGAAAAAAATACACAGAGCACAAATTGAACAGTAATTGAAAATGAAAGCCTGCCATTTCTGCCTGTGGAAATAACTTAACTGTACGCTACGGATCCGGATGATGTAGGTAGATATTAGGTTGGGGGGAAAAAAAAAGTCTTGTCGAAATCCTACACCAAACCTTCTGTGCTTTGGCGGTGTGAAAGAATTGAAATAATATTGTAATTATGCCACACACCATGGGGAACCTTAGCGGTGTTGTACTGCTGAAAAGATAGCAGGAGAAACAATTCAGCCTTAGCCTGAAGATCTGCACTTAATTAGTATGGGGCCGAGGTGAATACTGCTCCAACTCACAGCTGCATATGACTTTCTATCACCCCAGGTACCTGCTCACTTATAATAAAGCATGAAAGAAGAAAGCAGATGGACTCCTGATCAGCAGAACAAACTGTACAAAAGATGTGAGACACATTTTTATTCTTTATGCATACATAACCCTTTCTGTTTTTCTGTGTATTTACCTATCTCTCTCTCTCGCTCTCTCTCACACACACACGCTTCTAATTCTTTTCCTCTATTTTTTCATTACTGTCTCATTCACGGACACCCTCTCCCGCTTTAGTTAGGCGCGAGAGATGGACAGTACAAACCACAATATGCCAAACACCACTCTAACAAGCCAATTAAGACCTCAGTCTCCATGGCAACCTACATAGACAAAGAATCAGGCAAGAATCTGAGGGAAAGTGATTGAGTGAGGAGAAGAGAAAAGGAGACAAAACAGGAGATAAAACCTTTACAAGTCCCGTCTTTCTATCATGCGTTTTTCTTCTGCTCTATTCTTGTATTCCATGTCAAGTTAGAATGATTGAAAATGGAGAGATTAGTGGCAATGCGGTCTGCAACTCTACAGGCTTTCAGGGCTTTGAGTAATGAGGTATGATTCACACTCCGTGCCTGCTCTTTTGGCTATCGCTTACCGGCTCTTTAGCCTCACGCCATTACTCAGCATGGGCGCCAGGCTACACAACGCACCAGCCATTAGTTATTCGCTCACGCTGGACGGCACGTCGGTCTGGGTCTCTAGAGCTTAAGCAGGGATAAAGAATAGACATATAGGAAGAGAACATTAATTTTTCTGTGTGTGGTGGGTACTAATTAATGCCATGAGCTGCTTCAGTATATATGCCTGAAAGAAAGAGTTGGGAGTATAAAACATTCCTAATGTACTGAAGGTAAACTATCTGTAGCTACTGCTTGATGAAACTGAAATTATTATCAGTGCTCTCTCTCTCTCTCTCTCTCTGTCTCACCACACACACACACAAATGATCTGTCTCATCAACAATACCTCAAATAAGCCCAAGTCTAAATTGGCCCTTTTAAAATGCTGCTTTTACATAAACTAAAAATATCTGTGTAACACAGTGTGAAATTTACAATGACATATTAATAGGTACAGTCACTAAAGTCATGCTTTTTTGCATTTACAGTACAGTGCAGAAGCGGTGAGTCAGTTTCATACAGTGCAATTTCAAAAGTCTTTTAAGATTATAACTTGACATTCCTTCTGAGATGATCCCAATAAAATCCCAGCCAAATTTCTAAAAAAGATTGTATGATAACAGACTTTATTTTTTTCGCGGTCAAAAACCTGCGCTCTGATTGGCTGGTGAGCGGGTCCGTATCCTACGGCACGGACCCCAGTTACGGACCCCGGTTACGGACCTCTGGCGACTCGCTCGTTCACAACAACAACAAACACAGTAGCATTTTTTGTCAACATTTATCTTTTTTTATAAGATTTATTTATAAGATTATCAAAAATCTTATAAATTTTTGCCAGCATTTCTCAGGAGAATAGCATTAATTTTACAGCATGGATAGCAATAACGACAGTCTTCACAGCGAAAGCGAGTTTTACTACCCTGAGGAAGAAGAAATAAAAGAAAACATTTCAGGAGAAAGCTAAAACCTGTAATTTGCTAACGCCGAGCAAAAACATGGCTGAATCCTGAATGACTCAGTTTTGTATAAATAGGGGACTACATAGGCGGCAAAATGTAGTTTTTTTTCCCTGCCATGGAAGTGCACTTGTATACTGAGGAGAAAGCAATTTACATTACAGCCGTGAATGAGGATTCAAAATGGCAGCTCGGCTCGGTTTTCCCTTTCGGGCGCTCTTGTTTTCTGTTAAAATTTGGTAAAGAAAAAAATAAATATATTATTTACAAGCTTAAGGTCGGTCCGTATCGTGAAATACCGTGACCTCAGCCTTGAATACTGACCTCAGCCCAGAGGGCCTCGCTCAGTACTTTCAAGACCTCAGTCACGGTATTTCACGATACGGACCTCATCTCATTATCTGTAGCTGCTTTATCCTGTTCTACAGGGTCGCAGGCAAGCTGGAGCCTATCCCAGCTGACTACGGGCGAAAGGCGGGGTACACCCTGGACAAGTCGCCAGGTCATCACAGGGCTGACACATAGACACAGACAACCACGATACGGACCTCCCAGCTGCTAAATAACATATATGTATTCAACATATCAGATATTTAACAATTATTCCACAAAACTGAGTCGTACATGAGCTGATAGCTGACGAGGCACATAGTGTCAAGTAGGCTATAAGCCGTGTACGATGAGATTGAGTGGAATAACTGTTTTATTATATCCACATTCACTGGATTTTGAGAAATAGAGCATTTTTATTTTTAGCCAATTTGATAAATAAAAACTTTATATAAAACATCTGACAAATCATTTCCGCTTGGGCGGACTTCTTAAACACCCATCAGTGGCTGCACAAATTGACTTTCGTGTTTTTTGTTTGTTTGGTTGTTTTTTTGTAGAAGATGCCATCTTGCTGTTGTGCCGAGGTATAGAATAGCTTTAGACATTTATTTAATTCTTCCTTGGACACTTCAGTTATGTAATTTTCAAACTTCTTTGAGCTTTTGAACCAGTCTAAAAAAAATTCGACAAATTTTAATGCTTAAAGATGAAGAACGTGAACAAATTGGCGAAATAACAGTAGCAAATTGTGAAAAATGTAATAATAATAATAATTGAAAAATAAAAAAAGATATGCTCTTCCCATCAAATACTTTCATTCCATTTTTTCTTTTTTTTGTATTTTGTTTTCGAGCAGTTTTTATTTCGTCCTTGGTTGGTTCAGCAACACGCCCCGCCATTTGGTTTTTCTCTACTCACAGTATTTGAGCTGATATCCGAGTAATAGAGTAGCCAATCAGAGCATGCGATTGGTCATATCCAGTGAATGTGGATAGAATAAACAGTATTATGAAGATCAGAACAATAACAGTCAGACTGTGCTTAAAGAAACTTTCTATTTTCTGCTTGTAATAAATCCTCACCATCAAACTCGTGTAAAAACAGCGTTGCATGAACAGAAACATTTGCTCTTGAGGTAATAAGGATTTTTTTTCTCTATGTTCATTAACATGTCCTATTTACCTTTTATTATTGCTATGAGCATATTTGTAGTCGTCCTGTGAGTTTTGCACCATTCTGTTCTGGTCTCCTATTGGTCTCCTTAGACGAGTGTCACAGCAGCGATCACACACTGAGATTTTAACCCAAAAATTCAGACATTGTCAGTTCTTTTGTCACCAGCTTTCTTTGGTCCCAGTGGGACAAAACTTATTTCTTTTATATGAATCAAATATAAATTCAGGGCGGCACGGTGGTGTAGTGGTTAGCACTGTCGCCTCACAACAAGAAGGTCCGGGTTCGAGCCCCGGGGCCGGCGAGAGCCTTTCTGTGTGGAGTTTGCATGTTCTCCCCGTGTCCGCGTGGGTTTCCTCTGGGCGCTCCGGTTTCCCTCACAGTCCAAAGACATGCAGGTTAGGTTAACTGGTGACTCTAAATTGACCGTAGGTGTGAATGTGAGTGTGAATGGTTGTCTGTGTCTATGTGTCAGCCCTGTAATGACCTGGCGACTTGTCCAGGATGTACCCTGCCTTTCGCCCGTAGTCAGCTGAGATAGGCTCCAGCTTGCCTGCGACCCTGTAGAACAGGATAAAGCGGCTAGAGATGAGCAGATGAGAAATATAAATTCAGACTCAGCACCCTTTGCCTTTAAAATGCATCAGTTCTCCCAGGTGCACTGTCATGTAGTTTTACAAGAAACTCAGCATGCAAGTTGTACCAAGCACTTTGGAGAAAATGGCACAGCCCACTTTGACTCTCACCTGCTTCTGTCCTTGCAGGAAATGTCCCAGATAGCATTAATGTTTTATCTGAAGAGAAGTCTTTTACTGAACATGTAACTTTCTTTAAGGGTGCTCTAACTTTCTGCCACACAAATGCATAAGGCAGAAAAACACCTACAACAAAATAATGATTTAAAAAAAAAATGGGGCACATAAACACAAACATGTTATTGTATTTTTATAGTAGGCACAGTGTAGTAGGAAATGCCTTCACTCTTTCAGTGTTTACATGCATCCTAAAACACTGCTAAACAGGCTTATAGTACTCGAGTCCAGGACTTGGCCTCAAGTCCAACTCGTGCCCTGATTTTAATGACTCATGACTTGACTTGGACTTGAGCACTGAAGATTCGGACTTGTGCATTAACTGCATTCGAACTTGTAAATTGGAGACGAGGACTCTGATTTTTTTCTTTATTTTTTTGTAACATGCCATAATAATTTGGCATAAGGTATTTATATCTACATAAATTTTTATACTAATTTCATGCAAGAGAATGCACATTCACCTGTTCATACGTCATGTTCAGGAATGTTGGTTAATGGCGCTAAAATGCCTGGAGAGAAGCCCCTAGGATTGTCGGCTTTGCTTATACAGACTTCTCATGTAGTGGGAAAAAAATGCACTGCTGTGTGTTCTATATGTAGAAGAACTATCGAGGAGACAATGAGGACAACCTCGAACTTCAAGTTATCAATGTATTTTAGAGAGTGTGTGTGTGTGACAGCTGTGTCATTTGTGTCGGACTTGACTCGGATCAGTAGTGGACTCGACTCGGACTTGACTTGAAATTTTCTTTAATGACTCGGATTTGAACACTGGGAACTCGAGACTGGATTCAGACTCGAGGTTTAGTGACTCGACAACACTGCTGTTAAGAATCTGTCTGACAAGTATACATGTAAACTGAAATAAAGTACAGTAAAGCAACCGAGGCAAAACTGATTAAATTTCTCATCAATACACTAAATGATGTGTTATATAGGGAAAGAAGTGCCATGAATCTGATTCCTTCATTACTTTCTCAGTCATAAGCTTTGCGTCACACTGCATGCTACCCAGCATGGCAAGTGCTAAAAACAGTCCTGTAGAAAGGCAAAGTTTAGTCTGCAGATTAAAAAAAAGGATAATAATAATTGTTGTGCGGTTGGGAGAGGGTTATGATGGGCATTCAAATAATGTATCAAAGCAATTCGACATCCTGCTGTCACTTCTTGTGGCCATTTTGGTCCTGATATCCCACCCATTATCTGTAACCGCTTATCCTGTGCGGGGTCACAGGCAAGCTAGAACCTATCCCAGTTGACTATGGGTGAGAGGCAGGGTAAACCCTGGACAAGTCACCAGATCATCGCAGGGCTGACACACAGAGGCAACCAACCATTCACACTCACACCTACGGTCAATTTAGAGCCACCACTTAACCTAACCTGCATGTCTTTGGGGGAAACCGGAGCACCCAGAGGAAATCTACACAGACAGACATGCAAACTCCACACAGAAAGGCCCCTGTCAGTCACTGGGCTCGAACCCAGAACCTTCTTGCTGTGAGGCAACAGTGCTAACCACTACACCACCATGCTGCCTGGTCCTAATGTACTGTGTAAAAACATATGGAAACTCAATCCATATCTGCCAAAAAAGAAAAAGTGCAAGCTCATTTAATAACAGGATCCACAGAGGATTGTGTCTTTCAAATGAAAGAAATACCACTTGTCCTTTCTGCATGTCTGCTTTAATGAAAATGCCATTTGGGGCGTTTCTCCCTCAAGCTTAAAATGCAAGCTAGTTTTTCTATGCAAATGCCTTCATTTAGATCTGCACTGTGATTTACTGTCTGAACATCACTTCAGGAATGGTGATTGCATGTGCAAATTAGTACAACCGAAAAGAACATATTCGAGGTAGCCTGTATGAAATAGTTGAAGACAAAATTACATAATTAACTAAGTCTTAATAATAACGAGGAAATTTATCAAGATCATGCTGTCATCAGAAAGTTTTTTCAAAGGATTTCTTAATTTTACTGTGGTGAAGTTGAGTAAAGTTGGTTTCATGTTAGATAACCACCCCACGTTCACACCTCTGATGCCAACAGCATTTAAACAGAGCCTTTCAAAAGGGTTATTTGGGGAAAACAAGGCTTAATGGTTAGAGAAGCAGCTTTGGGACCAAAAGATTCCCTGGACCAGCAGAAATGACTGAAGTGTCCTTGAGGAATGGAACATAACTCCCAACTGCTCCCCAGGCTGCTCTGGGTATGTTATATGTTGCTCTGTATAAGAGCGTCTGCTAAATGCCTGTAATGTAATGTTCTTATTCACATGTACCCTATTAACATAATGTATGCTCATGTCTACACACTTATTTGATTTTATATGACAGCACTGTTGAATTCTAAACTTGTCAGAAGACGTTGATTATTTTTCTAAAATAACAGGTCTCTGCCAAGAGTTTAGCTGTAATTCAATTTATACAGTAGGTTTATATTAATGTTACATTATCGCTTCTTTAGGAACAGCTTGGGGCATCACAGTGGTACAGTTGTCAGCACTGTCGCCTTACAGCAAGCAGGTTCTGGGTTCGAACCTCATGGCTGACTGGATCCTTTCTGTGTGGAGTTTGCATGTTCTCTTCATGCATGGGTGGGTCTCCTCGTACATGTGGATTAGGTCAGCTGGCTACTCTAAATTACCCATAGGTGTCAAGTTTATTTTTATAGCACTTTTAACAATAGACATTGTTGCAAAGCAGCGTTACAGAAAATTAAAGACTTTAAACATGAGCTAATTTTATCCCTAATCTCTCCCCAATGAGCAACCCTGTGGTGACGGTGGCAAGGAAAAACTCCCTCAGACGACATGAGGAAGAAACTTTGAGAGGAACCAGACTCAAAAGGGAACCCATCCTCATTTGGGTGATAATAGATAGCATGATTATAAATAATTTGCTTCTATAACAGTGTATAACAGTGAAACCAGGGAATTCATTATAGTTTTAACATGAAGTATGTTTTGTTGAAGCTATGGAAACTTGAGTGCAAAACTGTTCATGACAACTGCAGTCCTAAAGTTAGCAAGTTGACTGTAGTCTTCAGACATAAAAGTATTACTGTAAGTGTCCAGAGCCATCTTCCAAGTGTGACTTTCGACTGTCTGTATGGGGCCGTCCTCCACAGGAATGATGTGACGAGACTCCAGCCAGATGTAGGGCATCAGGATGGATCAGGCAGGTCCGAGGAGCAGAAGAGGTCAGCATCTCAGTCTCATGTGAGTGTGTGAATGTGAGTGTGAATGGTCGTTTGTCTCTGTATTAGCCCTGTGATAGATTGGTGACCTGCCCAGGGTGTACTCCACCTCTTGCCTGAAATCAGTTGCGATTGGCTCCAGCTTCCCCACAACTCTGATGGATAAGCATTATCGATGATAGATGGATAGGAACAGCTTATTCACTGGGATTTGTATGACAGACAAGCTACCAAACTTAAGTTTTGATGAGATAACATCCTTTTGATTTGCTTTGTGCTGTATTACAGCGATTATTTTCCTATAACAGCATGTTGTTGTGTTTTGTTTTTTTCACAACTGGTTCCAAACATGTCTCAATAGCATGTCCACGTTTTCAAAAACTCTTCACACAGTGTGCTTTACAAACACCCACCTGAGCACATCAGTTAACCTTTGGTGCAAAATGCACTTCAACCACCAAGACACTTCATACTTCATCCAAAAGTGACTGATGCTGCCATAACTATAGCATATGCTCTCTAACATAAGACTACTTTTTCACTCAATGTGCAATGAACTAAAAAGCATCAAAAACCTGAAGCATTGCAAAATACGTATATTGTGTGTTTCTGTAGCTTCTATTTTTACATAATTTAGTGCAGCGTTGCAAAATAAAAGAAAAAAGTATGACATCTCTTACAGTAGATGACATACTGCAATGCCATACAAATCAGTAAATGTGAAATTCAGCTCTGTGCTAAATTTTCAATGGTATACGATCTCATCTCATCTCATTATCTCTAGCCGCTTTATCCTTCTACAGAGTCGCAGGCAAGCTGGAGCCTATCCCAGCTGACTACGGGCGAAAGGCAGGGTACACCCTGGACAAGTCGCCAGGTCATCACAGGGCTGACACATAGACACAGACAACCATTCACACTCACATTCACACCTACGGTCAATTTAGAGTCACCAGTTAACCTAACCTGCATGTCTTTGGACTGTGGGGGAAACCGGAGCACCCGGAGGAAACCCACGCGGACACGGGGAGAACATGCAAACTCCACACAGAAAGGCCCTCGCCGGCCACAGGGCTCGAACCCAGGACCTTCTTGCTGTGAGGCGACAGCGCTAACCACTACACCACCGTGCCGCCTATGGTATATGATAGTACAACAAAAAGTGCACAGACACCTTTCATCTTCCGGTTCAGTAAGAGAAACAAGAACACCACAAGGGACTACCACTTGATGTGTACTGTAGCCCTAATGCTGATCCATTCTTTCTTTTGGATTTGTTGTGAAACTTTTTCACATATAACGTTGTATGAACTTCGCATTTACGGCAACATTCTCCTTTGCCTTGAATCTTGGAAATATGTAAATCTTAAGCATGTCTTACTGTATCCACCCAGACAATCTCATCTCATTATCTCTAGCCGCTTTATCCTTCTACAGGGTCGCAGGCAAGCTGGAGCCTATCCCAGCTGACTACGGGCGAAAGGTGGGGTACACCCTGGACAAGTCGCCAGGTCATCACAGGGCTACCCCGACAATCATCCACAAATATTTCAAGTCAAGTACTTAAGGAAACTTTTGGTCTGTTGGTTTGCCGGTCACAATAATGTAGATCGCACTACTGAGTGTGGTAATTTGATGGTAGTTGCATGATCTCACCGATAGCCCATGACTTACAGATACGGTACAGCAATAATAGTGGAAAAATCTCTTCACTGACAACTACATGTATATCCAAATTTTGCCTAATATATGTGCATACACATTTCAAAGCAAATGATCACTTTTGTATAGATAGTAACAAGGCTGCAAACAAAAAACTGAATAAACGTTCTGCTAAAATCAGGATAATTAACAGTTATTCCACGAAATCAAGTTGTACTTAAGCTGATAAGCCATGTACGACGAGATTGAGTGGAATAATTGTTTTATTCTATCCACATTCACTGGATTTTGAGAAACAGAACATTTTTATTTTTATTTTTAGCAAATTCAATAAATAAAAACTTTGTACAAAATGTCCAACAAAATCATTTCCGCTTAGAATGTTAACAAACCGGCGAAATGACAGTAGCAATTTGTGAAAAATGCTATAATAATTCTTGAAAAACAAATGTTCTTCACATCAAATATTTTCATTCCACATTTTCTTGCTTTTCTTTTGTATTTTTAGGGGTTTTGTTTTCGACTAGAGTTTTTATTTCGTCCTAGGTTGGTTCTGCAACATGCTCCGCCATTTTGTTTTTCTCTACTCACGGTATATGAGCTGATATCCTAGTAGTAGCGTAGCCAATCAGAGCACGTGATTGCTCATATCCAGTGAATGTGGATAGAATAATGTGTCTTATTTCAAGCATATATTTTCATTTGTCTATCAAAATGCAGCATATTTCCATCTACAGTGATCAAAATTTTGTTAGGTTTTGAAATGAAGGTTAACTATTTTGAACAGAGTATCTAAATGTCTGCAAAATTTGCTGTAGTTGTACAGAATTTTGCTGGTGGTAAACACTGACTGAGAGATGTATTCATGAAGTGGTGCTTGAATGCATTTTGCATCAGAGCGATGCAAAATTACACACAGTTTAATGCACATAGCCTACTGATATGGTGAATGTGCTTTGGAAAAGCGGACATGGTATTGAGGCAAGTGTGAAAACAAGAAGAAGAAGAAGCCTTTGTCACACATATTCTGAACATTTTTGACATGTTTTAAAGGCAATGAGACATGAGTTTCAGTTTCAGTTCACTCTTCCCAGCGTGTCTTCGAGATCCACTTTGCACCTTGTGATGTCATTTACACAACTGGTCATTATGAATCATCCACATGTTGCTCACTAATCATGCTCAATTCGTATTTTTAGCATTTAGGATTGTATTAAATTAGAGCCTTGGAAGATGATTTGCTAAGACTGACATAATTTATGGCTTGTTAAAAAGCACAAGCAATGCGACTGAAACCTCTGCTAAGACACTGAACGAACTTTGAACACTTGTTACACTGACAGGACTCAGACGCTTGAACTTGTCATGATCATTTTGTCAAAAACCATCACTCCTTGCATGGGCATGTTTTTTTTTTGTGTGTGTATTACACGTAATGTAGAGATTACCTGAGATTTTGAACACAAGGCTGAGTTTCGGACACCTATAAACAGTTCATTCAGAATTTACAATGTGGCAACAGGAATCAGCTTGCATGTACATGTGTGCATATACTTGGCTCTGGCTTGTGATTAAGTGGGCCAGTGTTTTGGTTGGCAGCTTGGGCAGACTGGCTAGTCTGTGGTGGAAAGGAGAGCAGTTCCTGACACCCCACCTCCTCATCTAGTGGGATCTCACTGCTGCCAAGAGCAACATTACAGCATGAACTCCATGTGGGAAAAACGCCTGCAGAGTTTATGTGTAGAAAGGCAGTGCGAGGATTTAATTGCACATCTTAATCAGAAGCAGAGTGACAAGAAATCCATCACATGCCTGCTGAAACAGGTCTCACCATTCACTGGAAGAGGAAATACATAGAACAGGACAAAAGTAACTCCTGCAAAGGTGGTCATGCATTACAAAATACAAAGTCAGACAATTACTACATGGCTTATACACATAAAAATAAAAAGCAGGCTCTGTGGCAATAAACGATGTTCATTTCTGACCCTTGTATTTGTTTTAGGTCATTTTTCACACTGGAGTTATTTTCCTGACCTGAGGCCATGTGCCTGGAGAGTTCAGTATATTTTGTAGAGTGTGGAAACTGTTTTTGAGCCCAGGAGCAGTCCAGAGAACCACTCTCCAGTTCTCTTGAAAATGGTGGTCTGGGGGCTCGCTTCAATCGAATTATTAGTACGGCCTGCATTATGGGTGGAAGCTACCCGCTTTCTACAGATGAAAGAGAATGCCTTATTGATATTTGGAGCGACAAAGGCTTTCAGTAATATTAAAACAAAAAAGAAACTCTGCCAGAAGGATGAATGTACACGACTCATTGAGAATGTCAGGAAGCCCAACAGAAGAAATCATACATTAGTGTGTTGATATGGGTGGTACAGTGGTTTGAACCTTTCTCTGTGAATTTTGATTGTTCTCCCTGTGCTTGTGTGGGTTTCTTCTGACTGCTCCGGATTCCTCCCACAGTCCAAAGACATGAGGATAAGGTCAACTGACTACTCTAAATTGCCCACAGGTGTGAATGTGAGTGTGAATAGCTGTCTGTCTCTGTGTTAGTCCTGTGATAGATGCCCAGGGTGTAACCCACCTCTCACCCAATGCCAGCTGGGATTGGCTCTAGCTTTCCCATGACCCGCAAGGGATAAGTGGCACAAAAAAATGAGTGAACCAATGAATGAATGAATGAATGAATGAATGTGTAGGTATAGGCCTATTCATAGGATTTGAGCAAGGCGACTATAATTCCATTATCTCCGTGGTTTAAGCGAGTGCACTGGGAATGTCAGAAAGATCCATGTCTCGTGACATCCTGTATAGCTAAAAACCTTCTTTTACAAGTTGGCAGGGGACATGCCATGCATCCGAAGACCAGTATTTGATAGTTGGTACCAAAGGAAAATTCCATCCATTATCTGCAACCGCTTATCCTGTGCAGGGTCAACGGCAAGCTGGAGCCTATCCCATCTAACTATGGGCGAGAGGCAGGGTACACCCTGGACAAGTCACCAGATCATCGCATGGCCGACACATAGAGACAAACAACCATTCACACTCACACCTATGGTCAATTTAGAGCCACCAATTAACCTAACCTGCATGTCTTTGGGGGAAACCAGAGCATCCGGAGGGGACCCACGCAGACACGGGGAGAACATGCAAACTCCACACAGAAAGGCCCCTGTTGGCCACTGGGCTCGAACCCAGGACTTTCGTGCTGTGAGGCAACAATGCTAACCACTACACCACCATGCTGCCCATCAAAAGGATTTTTTTAAATCAAATAAATAGATAAACTTAGTGCTTACCATTATGCAAACCTATGTGCACAACAGTGATGTATGGAAATGAACAATTGATCCATAGTTCATAAGGAATTCTTCTACATGAAAGCAAACCTGCAAAAAATGAGCCCCTCCCCCAAACAAGCCCAGAATCGATCCTGGGTGTGGACTGAATTCTTCTTGCCAAGTGTGAAAATTTCTTTCTGCAGGTTATTTTGATCAGTGCTGTTAGAATATGCACTCCACTACTTAACTGGCATAGCTAACAAACAATACTGCCTTTCACAACACTAAAAAGAGGATCCAAGTGGACAGACTGGATGAGAAAAAGCTGTAACAAACACAGAAAAACAGAGTGAAGAAGTGCAAGAATCAGGATGTTCATATTCTCTGGAGATCACACTGAGTCAGTCACTGTGTCCTGTTTGACACTGAGATTTCCCATTGCCATACAACCATCATCACTCACAGTAAAGGGACCACAAGGCTCACAGTGACGAGGGCAAACAACGACAGCATAAAAGCGAGCATCCTCCTGGGTGGTTTATGAAGGCTGCAGCTTTCAGCACGCTCTATGAAAACTGCGAGCAAAGCGTTCCAGCCGTGTTGACACAGGAAACATATTTCTGTCAGCACTCCATCAATATTTATAGGCCAGCTCACACCAAAGGGAGAGGCAGTTAAACTAATCAACAGCGCTGCACTATTTTCTCACACACTAACAAGCACGCACACACACAGAGCTGAGCAGATGTGCATTGTGTGGGTGTGTTTTAATACATGTTGCACTGGTCAGTGAAGCAAAATGAAAGCATAAGGAAGAGCTGATTATTAGCAAAACATGTAGCAGATGCTAGCCACATTATCACCAAAGATAGCATGAGAACCACGTCTAACGTGCCTCAGAAAGGACATACGCAAGTGGAACTTTGCCCATTTATTTCTATCCTGTCCTTCCTGATCATTATCAAGGGTGATGATAATTCAAAAATAAAGCACAGCTGGGATAAGGTCATGTAAACATACTAACACGGACATAAATAAATCAGACTACTTCAAAATATATAATGCTACTACTGTGTTGGCATAAACATAACTGAATGCATAAATTAATGTCAGCCTTTAATAATTTAATAGATGTTAAATTATTATTATTATTTTGTTTGGGTGTAAGCCTGGATGTACTGACCTTCTCTCAGCCAGGTATTTTCATGTCTAGATTTAAATGGAACTGCTCATCATAAAGTCCTGTCATAAACTTTACAAATTTCTTTTTGTAGGTACAGTTGGCACAAGAAATAGACTCGCTCTCATATACATATATATAAATAATGTCCAGTTAAATAAAATTTCTTGCTTACAAAGATCAGGATAAGCAACTAACATGACTCAATGGGGATGACAGTTACCTTTTAACGTTCAACCATTAATGATTAGTTTATAAAACATCTCATCTCATCTCATTATCTCTAGCCGCTTTATCCTTCTACAGGGTCGCAGGCAAGCTGGAGCCTATCCCAGCTGACTATGGGCGAAAGGCGGGGTACACCCTGGACAAGTCGCCAGGTCATCACAGGGCTGACACATAGACACAGACAACCATTCACACTCACATTCACACCTACGGTCAATTTAGAGTCACCAGTTTAACCTAACCTGCATGTCTTTGGACTGTGGGGGAAACCGGAGCACCCGGAGGAAACCCACGCGGACACGGGGAGAACATGCAAACTCCACACAGAAAGGCCCTCGCCGGCCCCGGGGCTCGAACCCAGGACCTTCTTGCTGTGAGGCGACAGCGCTAACTACTACACCACAGTGCCGCCTTTTATAAAACATACTAATGATTATAAATACAAGACAAAGTGGTTTCATAGTGGCACTTCATGTTACCATGTGACATGCCTGTTTAAATTTGACTTCTCTGTCCATTTCTCTTTAAACAATTATCTTTTTCTGACTCTTTGTTTGCTTGTTTGTTTGTTTAATTATAAATGATAATAATTAGTTCAATTTAGATAGCACCTTTCGCACACCCAAGGTTGCTTTACAATTAGGGGAAAAAAAGGCAAGTCCACCAAAAAAGCATCAAGATGTAATTCCAATGGCGTAGCTACCCACAGTCCCACCAAAAGGCACACAAAGATAAATCCCACACCGCCTGCATAGCCATCGTGACGCCGCCAGGCAACATCGCTCAGAACACCGTGCCATGTTTGCTCGTTTTGTCATGTAGCAAACTCAGACAAAAGCACTATCTGTTCTCTTCTGTATACACAATTGTTGAGTGTCGCTGTGATTGACAGGTGCGAGAGAGTATGCCACCCCTCCCACACAGAGAGCACAGCTAATTTTGATCTCTTGGACTTCCAGGCAAGGATGGCCCCGTTGGCTCTTTTTAAACAAGCCATGTCACCAGTTCACTGCTCAGACTCGAGAGGGCAAATAAAAAGAAAAATCTGTTGAAGTATTTGAAAACTCTCCTCTTTGTAAACTAATGTCTCTCGGCCTGTAGATAGTCTCTGGTGCAGTGAACTGTGAACCAGAACTATGGTCAGGTTCTTATATATATATATATATATATATATATATATATATATATATATATATATATATATATATATATATGGGTCCGTCTCAGAAACTGGTCTCTCATTTGGGACATTATGGTCAAAAAATAAATTTTCTAATTTTACTATTTTTTTTGGATTTACCTAACGCTCAATGTTTCTTTTGTCATGTTTAATAAGAATAAAGACAGTATCTTGCTTTATCTGGCCTCCACTGTGGAAAATATTTTTGATTACAATTCAAATTATTTTGTAAAATTGATTTACATATAAAATAACTACATCATGAAGAATTAAAGCCCCTCCTTCACAGATGAGTGAAAATATTGAATAAATTTCCTCTTTTTGATTGCTTGGGTTCAAAATGCCAAGTTATGATGACTGAATTGATTATTCACTTAAATATGAATGATATGATACATTTTGGGTATTTGATATGGCGAAATGGGACACAATGGAAAAATCAACACCACACCGGAAAGATGAGAATAACGGCGGTGGTAAAAGAACAGCAACTGTACTGGCTGAAGGTCACGCGGGTCTCTGCTGCGGCGCGTGAGCATTGGGACATCACTACCGCACCGGACAGAGCGCGAGGCGGGGGTGGGGCAAAATGACTGGCCGTAGATTCTATCAAAAGTTCTATCTAAATTGACCATGGTTGCAAAATATTGGCCAAAAATACGCAAACACTACGAAATATGAAAGTAAGATGAAAAAGAAACATTCTATTGCCTTATACTGCAAGACTAAAACAAAATAAAACTGTCAAAACTCACCTTTTCAGTGATAAAGTCCGAACAGATCACCCGCGTAACAGAAAGACCGCAAATGGAAGCACGATCAACTTCTAACTGTTGGACTAGAAAATTCCATTCTACACATGCAAATTGTTAATGTGTGTCCTTCCCCGCACACAAATAACACGCTACAGTAACAAATAGACCACAACTCATTTTATAGCTCAGAAATTCATACAAGACCAGCTACCATCGTAACATATTCTGTAAGAAACATATTCTATACCTCACTTTCAGCTTTCGTTTTAAAAAACAAAATCACAGATTTATAACTAAATTTTTATATGGCATAGTGATTTTAAGTTACTGCTTTTGGTGAGGTAGTGACCTTGACCCTGAGGCTTTCCGTTTAGATCAAAACACACGATCGTATTGGTTTTGGGTCTGCGGAAAATGGAGTTACAACGGTGATTAAATATTTTGCATGATGTTTTATTACGGTTATGATTATTCTGTGAGCGCACCAATCCTTAGGTGTATAAAGTTACAACTTAAAATACAATCAGTGATAACTGTAGACTTTTCAGTGGACTACAACCTTTTTAAGGGAATGCGATGTAGTCAACCATTTATCATGTCCCAGATCAAGCCGCCATTTTTCCACAAATTTGCAGAATTTTTGCCAAATTCTGAATAGAGTATTCACATCAATGATTTAGTTTTATCTGTATTATTTCTTTCATCATTTTATTTCAAATTAAAACCAACATCACCATTCAACATCACAAGTCAAATTCAAATAGTTTATTGACTGAGTATATTTAGTGGGGTACCCCCACAGTACCCAGTTTCTGAGACACACACACACACATTTTATATATATATATATATATATATATATATATATATATATATATATATATATACACACACACACACACACACAAACACACAATCCACATTCACTGGATATGAGCAATCACGCACTCTGATGAGCTACTCTACTACTGGGATATCAGCTCATATACTGTGAATAGAACAAAACAAAATGGTGGAGCTTGTTGCTGAACCAACCGAGGACAAAATAAAAACTCTGCTCGAAAACAAAACCCCCAAAAATACAAAAAGTAAAAAATATGGAATAAAAATATTCAATGGTAAGAATGAGTCTTTTTTTTTTCAAGAATTATTATTATAGCATTTTTCACAAATTGCTACTGTCATTTTGCCGGTTTGTTTACATTCTAAGTGGAAAGATTTTGTTGGACATTTTGTATAAAGTTTTTATTTATCAAATTTGCAAATAATAAAAATAAAAATGCTCTGTTTCTCAAAATCCAGTGAATGTGGATAGAATAAAACAGTTATTCCACTCAATCTCATTGTACATGGCTTATAGCCAACTCGGCGCTACGCGCCTCATCGGCTATCAGCTCATGTATGACTCGATTTTGTGGAATAATTGTTAAATATATTTACTATCTCTGATAGATTAGATAGATTGGGTTTTCTCAGAGTGCTACATTCAGGTCATTAAATTAGTTGGCTCTGCATGCTGAATGCATTCCAACCGTATTCCTAGAGGCTCACACATGTAAGTGAACACCCTTTAAAGTGCACAAGAGGACAGACAGCACATTAGTTGTAGGTTCTGTCCATTAGACAATTATTTCTACCACAATAATATTAATTATATATCATATAGTTTACACATGAAGTCATAACATACAGGAACTCTGATGACACCACAATGCACAGAATAAATGCTACCCCAAAACAAGCTGCCTTATTTTTGTGGCTGTGTTACAATCATGCAAATATGGCAAAAAAAAAAAAAACCCACAGTACTCACTCTGATTCCTTCTTTCTCTAATCTCTCACTCTTACCTGGTGATGAGGCAGCAGTCATGGATAATGCTGTCCTCCACATAGACTCCTCTCTCTTCATGTGTGTGTACAGGCCAGTGGTTCTGGCTCCAGCTCAGAGTAATGGAGGGGTCCAGGTAGGAGGCGGTGCACTGCAGCGGGAGTCGGTCACCCCGGAATACGAGCTGCCTCTGAGACGGGATCAACTGAAGCAGAGGAAGCTCCAAAGGAGGGTCTGTAACACAGGACAGTCTGTAATTTGTGTGGTCCTACACTAGACATAACAAATGACCTATGGGGCCTCATACACAGACATGCAAATGACAAATGCACACAAGCATAATTTAACTAAATATTAGACAATATTAGGCCACATTCATAAGGAGAAGGTATCGTAATACTGAAATCACTTCAGATATAATAGCAGACTTAGGCTAGTACATTTGTGTGCATGGGGTGTAGTTGGCCAAAAACCCAGATGTGTCTCAATTACACACCCTTCTGACCTCAAACATAGAGCATTTTTTCTTGTACAAGCAGTAAGTTTTGCATCACTGTTTGACAAGTTATCAATTTGACTTTTCTAAACAGCAAACTAAGAGTATAAAAAATATGGAAAGTACATAAACTACAACCCCAATTCCAAAAAAAGTTGGGACACTGTGTAAAACATAAATAAATAAAAACAGAATGTGAAAATTTGCAAATCATGGAAACCCTATATTTCACTGAAAATAGTACAAAGACATATCAAACATTGAAACTGATAAATTTTATTGTTTTTTGAAAAACATATGCTCATTTTGAATTTGATGTCAAAACTGACATTGGATGCCGGTAATCTTCAGGCCCTCAGGTGGCACTGCATTAAAAGCAGACACGTGTCTTTAGTGGAAATCACTGAAGTGTTCCTGAGCCCATGCAGAAAACCATTGTCTGTAAAAACAGTTCATTACTGCATCCACAAATGTAAGTTAAAACCAAATATAAACAATATCCAGAAACACCGCCACCTTCTCTGGGCCTGAGTTCTTTTACGATGGACTGAGGCGAAGTGGAAAATTGTCCCGAGGTCTGATGAATCAAAAGTAGAAATTCTTTTTAGAAATCATGGACACCACATCCTCCAGGCTAAAGAGGAAAGGGACCATCCGGCTTGTTATTAGTGCACAGTTCAAAAGCCAGCATCTGTGATGGTATGAGGGTGCATTAGTGCACATGACATGGGTAGCTTGTACATCTGGAAAGGCATCGTTAATGCTGAATGATATAAACACGTTTCAGAATAATATGCTGCCATCCAGACAAAATCTTTTTCAGGGTTGGCCTTCCTTCTTTCAGCAAAACAATGCCAAACCACTTTCTGCACATATTAAAACTGCATGGCTCTGTAGCAAATGAGTCCGGGTGCTAAACTTGTCTCCCATTTAAAACATTTGGCGCACTATGAAGCGCAAAATACGACAAAGGAAACCCCAAAATGCTTAGCAACTAAAATTGTATATCTGGCAAGAATGGGACAACATTTCTCTTTCAAAACTATAGCAACTGGTCTCATCAGTTTCCAAACGTTTACAGAGTGTTGTTAAAAGTAGAGGTGATGCACCACAGTGGTAAACATGACCCTGTCCCAACATTTTTGAAACATTTTGCTGACATCAAATTCAAAATGAGCATATATTAAAAGAAAACAATAAAATTTCTCAGTTTCAACATTGGGCGGCACGGTGGTGTAGTGGTTAGCGCTGTCGCCTCACAGCAAGAAGGTCCTGGGTTCGAGCCCCGGGGCCGGCGAGGGCCTTTCTGTGCGGAGTTTGCATGTTCTCCCCGTGTCCGCGTGGGTTTCCTCCGGGTGCTCCGGTTTCCCCCACAGTCCAAAGACATGCAGGTTAGGTTAACTGGTGACTCTAAATTGACCGTAGGTGTGAATGTGAGTGTGAATGGTTGTCTGTGTCTATGTGTCAGCCCTGTGATGACCTGGCGACTTGTCCAGGGTGTACCCCGCCTTTCGCCCGTAGTCAACTGGGATAGGCTCCAGCTTGCCTGCGACCCTGTAGAACAGGATAAAGCGGCTAGAGATAATGAGATGAGATGAGTTTCAACATTTGATATGTTGTCTTTGTACTATTTTCAATGAAATATAGGGTTTCCATGATTTGCAAATTAGCACATTCTGTTTTTATTTACAGTTTACACCGCGTCCCAACTTTTTTGGAATTGGGGCTGTATATTGGGCACACATTATGATATCATGACCTCACTGTCGTGTTTTGTAGCTACATCAATTTCTGCACCCATTCAATTATTCAGGATAGGATAGGATAGGATAGGATAGGATAGGATAGGATAGGATAGGATAGGATAGGATAGGATAGGATAGGATAGATGGATGGATGGATGGATGGATGGATGGATGGATGTAGCCTGTCCAATCAATTCTGTTATTACTCTTGAAAATAGATGCAGCAGTTTTCTCATCTGCCTAAGTTTTTTGCTTACTGCCACCATCAGTAGAAAATAGTAGGCTTCTTCTAGTTCATCCTGTAAAAAGTAGGATCTGCAGGATACAGTGCTCTTTTATAAGCTTCCAACCACTCCAACCATATTTCACTGTGCAGGGATCACAAACTAACATGCTAACTAGGATTCATGCAGCCTCAATATAGTATTATCGATATAGAATTTTATTCATTGTTTATTTGAACATCATCATCATCATGCTTTCCCTCTTGGCACAGTAATGGTCTTGGAGCACTCCTGCCTGGATCAGGTTGGAAATCTCCTTTCCAGCAGCTGCACATAGCCTGATTTGTCTATCATCAGACGTCTCGCCTGGTGGATATCGATACCCAGCAGAGACGGAATCTTAATCCAAACTCTCTTAGACATTTTGACATCAAACAGAACCTGTTTCTGAAGTGTACCATTTTCTAATCTACAAATGAGTCCAATGTATTTCAAGTGTTGAATGTAACAGTAATCATGGATTGGGAGTGTGTTAGTTATCTCTTGCAGTAGGGCACTGGAGATCTTAAAACCCCAGTTTAGTTCACCATCAACCTGGGGTTTTGGGTCGAAGTTTTTGTTGTGTTCTCTCTTGGATGGTGCATTTCTTCATACATATCCCCCTCAGACCATTTTCCACAAAAATCCATGCCATATGATCTCAATTTTGTTGAGTTCATTTTCAGACAGCACCCAGCATACTGTACAGAAGTCATGAGCAGACACATGTAGTGAGAAACTTCACTCTTGTTGATAGTCGTATTCTATGGTCTGTTAAGACATGCTTCAGCTTGTTCCATTTTTGAAATGCAGCCCCCATCCTGGCATAAAGGAAGCCAACATCATCGGCGCTGTCATCCGTTACCCCTTTTCCACCAAATCAGTTCCAGGGCTGGTTTGCAACTCATTCAACTTGCGAGCCAGCTGAGAACCAGTTTGCTTTTCCATAGCTCGCGGTGCTAAGGGAAGCCACGTCATTACGTCGTTGCATACGTCATTACGTCGTTGTATACGTTAGTTACGTCGCTACGTTTGCATAAACCTTGGAGCGAATATCGAAGCAAAAACAACATGGAAGAAGCAGCAGCAACAACAACAACAACAATAATAATAATAATGGATGACTTCGCGTTTGTACAGCTGCTGCTTCTCGTCGCTTAAAAATGGCGATCTTTTGCGGTCTTGTTATTGTTGTTGATCTTAACAACTCCGCCCCCCCGCTGACGTAAGCGGTTCTTTCCTCTGGCCCAGCAGAGAGTTGGTGCTAGCCTGGAACCGGTTTTTCTGGCCCCAGAGCCAGTTCTTTGTCAGTGGAAACAGAAAACCCGGTTCCAAACTAAGCACTGGCCCCGAACCAGCCCTGGAACTGCTTTGGTGGAAAAGGGGCATGTAATGGTCTATCCAAGGTATTCATCACTACGTACATTCTTTAATTTGTTCTTTCTAACAATTATCAAGCTTTCCTGACCCTTTATCTCTTCATCAACATTGAAAGCCATCGTTTTGGTTTTGTCCTACAACATCTGGTAAAGGTGTCATATATTTGAAGAATATTCTTAAGTTCCTTGACAGAACTGACAAAGAAAGCCTCATCACCTCATCATCGTATAGAAGTTCAGTAACTTGATAAATACCAATTGCTGGTGCATTCTCTTGGCGATACTTCATTGGGAATGCAGTAGTCAACTTTGAGGCCGGTCTGTGGATATTTTGTCAGTGGCGTGGCATGCAATTAGTATCACAAAATCCATATAGATATTGAAGATGAGGGGTGATTCCATTGTGCCTTGCTGGCATCCCACTAGTGTTTCAAAGAAATGAGTGCTGCCTTTGATGCAGGCTTTTGTGCCAGTGTATAATGCACATGGGGTGGTATGGTGGTGCAGTGGTTAGCACTGCCACCTCATAGCAAGAAGGTTCTGGGTTCAAAGCTCATGGCTGGCAGGGGCCTTTCTGTGTGGAGTTTGCATGTTCTCCCCGTGTCTGTGTGGGTTTCCTCCAGGCACTCCAGTTTTCCCCACAGTCCAAAGACATGTAGCCTAACCGGCTACTCTAAATTGTCCATTGATCAAGCTTGGAGAGGGATTGGCTCCACCAAGTTTAAATGCCCTAGACACACCAATGATGGACTGTTAAAGTGTCATCAGTGGTGCCCTTGTAGGCTATGGGAAGAAGGTGTGGCATTTCAGCCAGATCTCTAAGCATTTGAATAGAGCATCCCGCAGGATCCAATCGTATGCTGCCTTTAGGTCTACAAAGGCTATAAAAACTGGGCTTTTTGATTGTTTTGAGTTTTCAAGCAACTGACAAAGAATACGAGTATATATGGTATGGTATGTTGATCTGTTAGCTCAGAATCTGAATTGTGATGGCAGTAGGATATGTTTGTCAGTAAATCGGCTGAGAATGCCCTGACTACAAACATGGACACCTCAAACTACAACTCCCAAGTCTCACAGCGCCCTCTGACTCATGATTATTGAACTCAGCTGACACTCATTTCCCTAATCACCGCTCTCCCCATTTAAGCCTCTCACACATGCCACTTCAGTGCAAAGTATTGTTCTGCTCATTTCAGTACATACCAAGCCTTATTTCTCTGACTGCCTATTGGTTTCTGACTCTTTTCTTGCCCTTTGTCTCATCTCTACCATGTTGTTCATTGGTTGCCCGACCCTCGCTAGTCCCTGACCATGATTTCGGTCTTTTGTTTTGGCTTCATTTACAGTTTGTTTCTCGTCTTCTTCTGCACATACATCCGTAAGTGCCTGCACTCTGACAGTGTTCATAGGCTTCCTGAAACCTGGCAATGATAATCCCAGATAGCACTTTAGATATGGTTGCAATGATACTCAGCTTTTTGTAGTTTTCTGCAACCGATTTGATTTCTTCTTTTGAATGTTTGCCTTCTTGTTGTTTGTATTTCATCACATTAATCATTCATACTTGACTAAACATTCAACTTTCTCTCTTGTTTGTCTCTTATCCTAAGACATCTTTTACATGATAATAATGTAGATGGTTTGAGATGGTTGTGATTTTCTCTCTCCCCCCCCCCCCGGCATGTCACTGCAGTGACGTGGCCACTCTGACAGTTTTTCTTCCAGCCATCAAAGTCTCTAGGAAAGAATTACAGTAGTGGTTTCCTATTGCCTTCTACTGGATTATTAAAGAGGTTTTCTGGTTGTAATATTGAGTTTGCATATTTGAAATAGTTTTATTGCCTCCACCCACTTTATTGGAGGAGGTTATGTTTTTGCTTCCATTTGTTTACCTGTTCCCAACGTAACTCAAAAAGTAGCAAACATATTTTGATAAAATTTTGAAGAAAGGTGGGCCATGGGTTGAGGAACAATCAGTTAGATTTTGATGTAAATCTGGATATGTATGTGGATACAGGATTTTTTTTTTGTCTTTTCCCAACATAACTCAAAGTAGTGAATAGATTGGAATGAAATTTGATGTACAGCTTTTGTATTATCCTAGGTTCAAATGATTTGGTTTTGATATTGATAATATGTGGCTTGGCAGATGTATGCACTCTACAGGGTACCCTTCTAGTGACATGTGTTTTTCAACAGTTTTCCTGAAACTTTCATTATAAGTTCTGAGTCAGGTTTTTTCAATACAGGTAAATGTATTGAAACTATGGCCTTTTATGGTGGCGTGTGCACACGCTGCGGCTTCTTTCTCTCCCAACAAAATGATGTTTTCCTGTTTTTTGTCCTGTGAGTCGCAGTGTTTTTGTACATCTTTGTCTTGTCTGCACATTTTGAAGCACACATACAGCCATGAGTTCCTGCTCGACATCGGAAGAACCACATTTTTAAAGCTAAACTCTGAACACAGAGAAGAGTTATGAGTCTGTGGTCTGCTCAGGAGGCCAGCACCATCACAGACCCTCACTCCTTCATCTCGCCCACAGTGAAAGCGCCACAAGAGGCGCGAGAGGAAGCAGAAGAGGGGTAAGCGTGGCGGTATCCGAGCTAGGCTAGTGGCTAGCCCACACAAGCCAGCCATTCCCACCATGGTACTGGCTAACGTATGCTCTTTGGACAATAAGCTGGACTACATACATCTACTATGATCAACTCAGAAGATTGTGAGAGACTGTTGTGTTTTTGTGTTTACTGAAACATGGCTCAACAACAACGTCCCAGACCATGCCATTCAGCTCGAGCGGCTAACATGCTATCGAGCGGACAGAGCTCTCATTGAAGGAGGTAAGACCCACGGCAGGGGGCTCTGTGTTTACATCAATGATGCTTGGTGTCGTGATGCTGTTGTGATCTGCAAACACTGCTCACTGTTAGTGGAGTTTATGGTTAAGTGCCAACCATTCTATCTACCGAGAGAATTTACAGCCATTATAATTGTTGCTGTTTATATCCCTCCGAGCTCCAATAACAACAGTAGGAGTGAAGCACTGAATGAACTGTATCAGCACATCAGTGAGCAGCAGACAGCCCACCCAGATGCTTTTCTCATCTTGGCTGGCGATTTCAATCATGCAGATCTAAAGAGTGTTTTTCCCAAGACATATCAACACACAGACTTTCCAACATGGGGAAACAACACACTGGACCAAGTTTACACCACCCTGAGAGGAGCTTACAAGGCCCTTCCCCTCCCCCACATCAGCGCCTCTGACCACATCACTGTTATGCTAATGCCAGCATACAGACTACTGGTCAAAGTCATCAAACCAGTTTGCAAGCAGGTATGAGTGTGGCCAGAAGGGTCTTCAGAGGCACTTTAGGACTGTTTTAACACCATAGATTGGACTGTGTTAAAAAAAGCTGCTACCTACAACACCACCACAGATCTCCAAGAGTACACAGATACTGTCTCTGCCTACATCAAGTGTATTGATGATGTAACTGACCTCAAGACCATCATTGTTCAGGTCAATCAGAAGCCATGGCTGACAGGAGAGGTCTATAGGCTCCTGAAGGCTAGGAATGCTGCCTTCACAGCAGGAGATCAGGTGGGCCTGAGGACAGCTACTGTAGAAACAACCTGTCCCGGGGCATCAGAAAGGCTAAGAGGCAGTACTCCAGGAGAATAGCTCATCGCTTCAGCGACAGCAGAGATGTACAGAGCCTGTGGCAGGGGATATAGACCATCACAGATTAGAAGGCCCCCCACAGACCTACGATAGCACCACCTCTATGCTGAATGAGCTGAACGACTTCTTCGCTTGGTTTGAGGCATACAACAGCACACCCACACACAAATCCTTTCCCCCTCCTGGCAACCAGGTGCTGACACCGTCCCTGGTCAGTGTGAGGAGATCATTCAGCAGGATCAATGCTCTGAAAGCTCCTGGTCCTGACAACATACCTGGTCATGTGCTGAGGGACTGTGCGGGGGAACTAACAGTTGTCTTCGCAGACATCTTTAACATCTTGCTGAGTCAGGCCATTGTCCCTACATGCTTCAAAGCCACCACTATCATCCCTGTCCCAAAGATGATGTCGCCCTCCTGTTTCAATGACTACCGTCTGGTGGCACTCACCTCCATCCTTATGAAGTGCTTTGAACAGCTAGTCATGCAACACATTAAGTCTATCCTCCCCCCCCCCCCCCTCCCTGGATCCCTTCCAATTTGCATATTGGTCCAATTGTTCGATCAATGATGCCATCTCCACTGCCCTCTACACAGCCCTCACACATTTAGACACAAAATATTCTTATGTTAGAATGCTGTTCATTGATTTCAGCTCGGCATTTAACACCATCATCCCCCAATGGCTCATTTTCAAACTGGATAGGCTGAGGCTGAACACCTCACTGTGCAACTGGCTGTTAGACTTTCTTACCAGGAGACCACAGGCAGTACGGGTCGGCAGTAACAACACATCCAGCGACATCACACTGACCACGGGGGCCCCCCAAGGATGTGTATTAAGCCCCCTTCTATTTACTCTGCTGACACACGACTGCACACTGTCACACAGTTCTAAACTCTTCATCAAGTTTGCAGATGACACGACTGTGGTGGCTCTCATCAGCAACAATGATGAGAAACTACAGAAGCGAGGTGAGCCACCTGGCATTGTGGTGCAGACACAATCTCTCTCTGAACATTGATAAGATGGAGATTGTTGTGGACTTCAGGAAAATGTGCACCCAGCATGCTCCTCTGACCATCAACGGTACTGCTGTGGAGAGGGTGAGCAGCACCAAGTTCCTGGGAGTACATGTCTCAGAGGACCTGTCCTGGAGCAACAACACAGCATCATTGGCCAGGAAGGCTCACCAGCGCCTCTACTTCCTCCACAAGCTCAGAAGAGCTAGAGCCCAAACCATGTGCACCTTTTACAGTGGTGCCATCAAGAGCATCCTGACCAGCTGTATCAATCTGCGGTACGGCGCCTGCACCGCGTCCTGCCGCAAGACCCTCCAGCACATCGTGAGAGCAGCTGAGAAGATCGTTGGCACCTCTTTCCCCTCCCTCCAAGACATGCACAGCACCCACCTCACTCGGAAAGCCCTTTGCATGGCAGATGATCCTACCCACCCACTACACAGCTTTTTCAGCCTGCTGCCATCAGGGAGGAGACTGCGGAGTCTCCAGGCTAGAATCAGCAGACTGAAGGACAGCTCTGTCCACCAGGCTATCAGGATGCTCAACTCTCTCCTCTGCCCCCCTCCCCCTTTTGTCCCCTGCACACACACACTTTGGATCCTGCATCCCTCCCCATCAATACACACACTCAGGATCCTGACTCCCCCCCAATCAATACTGGACTTTGCCATCATCAAGAACTGGTTACGCACACATCACTTTAGGCAGTCTATAAGCTCATCCAATTTGCACTACTGTTTATAATTGCACTAGCTATACCCACAGACTTTTATCTGTTAGGTGCCTATGTCACTTTATTGTTCTGATGTCAATATCTCTCATCTCATTATCTGTAGCCGCTTTATCCTGTTCTACAGGGTCGCAGGCAAGCTGGAGCCTATCCCAGCTGACTACGGGCGAAAGGCGGGGTACACCCTGGACATGTCGCCAGGTCATCACAGGGCTGACACATAGACACAGACAACCATTCACACTCACATTCACACCTACGGTCAATTTAGAGTCACCAGTTAACCTAACCTGCATGTCTTTGGACTGTGGGGGAAACCGGAGCACCCAGAGGAAACCCACGCAGACACGGGGAGAACATGTAAACTCCGCACAGAAAGGCCCTCGCCGGCCACGGGGCTCGAACCCGGACCTTCTTGCTGTGAGGCGACAGCGCTAACCACTACACCACCGTGCCGCCCGATGTCAATATCATGGACTCTTATTTTTATATATATTAGTGTGTATTAGTCCTATATTTTACACTTAGTGTTTGTTTAATGTTTATTGCTGCATCATGGGTTTGAGAGTAACGTAATTTCAATCTTTTGTATGTCCTGTACATATTGCAGTATTGACAATAAAGTAGACTGACTTGATAATCTCACCCACTACTGACATGGTGCATTGTGATTAGGATAAAAAAAGCTGCAGTACTGCTTTAATTTCCACCTGTCGCAGTGAAGAGAAGATACAAAAGTGTGTGTGTGTGTGTGTGTGTGAGTGTGTCAGTTCTGTGGGGTCTTTAGACACCTATAACATATTAAATAAACTGATCTGCCAAACTGGTACGCTGGTAAGAGAGAATGTGAAAATGTGAATGCAAAGAGATGGAAAGACAGGGAGAAAGGTTGAGAGAGATCATCTGACCTTGATGTGAGTGTCTATTCTGCCCTTGCTGAGAGGACAGGAAGATTATACCACTGTTCCTTGTGTGCTCACTATCCTATTTGGAGCCTCATATGCTACTAGCAGACACAAAGATGAAGATTCTGCTAATGCCAGAAACCCCACACACTGGATATAACCTGCTCACTCTGAGACACTTGGCCCCTGTGCGAAGCTCCATCTTTTTTTTTTATTATGCTCATGTAATGCTTGGACGACACTCCATGTCTCGGCAAATGATACAATGGTTTTGGATTTGACTGGTTTCCGTTCAAGTGTTTGGGGTTTCACAAACACATTGTGAATGTGTAGTTAAGTGGGGTTTTATTTATTTATTTATTTATTTATTTTGCACTGGGCCAAGGTTACACTTTGACTCTCCAACATTGCCTCCAATTAGTACATGTACACTTGTTTTTGACAGTGTTTGCCTTAATATAATACAAAGTCCTACTCCATTGCAAACACAAAATGCATAGAACAGAGAATGATCTGTAGCTTTTGTTGGTTGTTGCTCATTACAAGAAAAAAAGGCTATCTTTAATTCTTGTCAGATGCTACCTGTGTATTGTGCAATGACCATATATTTGGGAACTAGGATGTCATGGTTAAATGTTGCTCGATGTAACAAGGCATTTTGAAAAGCAGCAAGTTTCCCACCAGTACATGGCATTAAGAAATTAAATGGTTGTGGAGCTGTGATCCACACACGGTTCATCCCAGTCGACTACAGCAAGCCCACATGATTATAATGACCTTGGAAATGCTATTACAATAGGACTTGGACTGAATAGTTTGGCAGGAGCATAAATACTGGTTTACACGAAGCTGCTGCAGCAGATCTGGTCCAGCAGCCAGGCAGTGTGCAGGCCAAGAGGCTGAACATTACTGCTCTAATCCTGTAATGGATGGAGTGAGCTGGAAAAGAGACAGAATGGATTTGTGCTGCTAATTCCAGCTACGCTAGCATACAAACACCCTGCCGTACAGGTTGGAATACAGTACTCTAAAGCATTTACAGAAGCTACAGCATATTTGAAGAAAAGCAAGAAAATCCTGAACAGTGCTCGTCTGTTCACACTTGATTTACTTCAAGTGAATTATTGTCATGCTTGTGTTTGGGTGAGTGTGCTGCCGTTAAGATCAAACCTGATGTGTCTCATGCTCACTGGTTCACTTGAGAAAGAAATTCAGTATCAGGCAGCTTATAGACACCTGGATTTAATTCAAAATGGATTTTATTTGTTGTTATTTTGGATAGTATTTCTCTACTCATGTCCATCAAGTCCCTACCCGATTACCTCAGAAACTAAAGATTAAAAAATAAACTCATCCTACTTTCACACATAGAGAAGGCTTGGCTTATATCTGATACATAACTTGTGTGTGAGTGCAGAAACAGCGACAATATGTGCATTGTTCACATACTTGCCTAGGTATCTTATGTACGTACATCTGAGGGATTAAAAACGAAATCCATTAGATGGCATATTAAAGACAAAATATTGCTGTTCAACTGGTTTCCAAGTCAAACTGTAAACTGTTTAGTAATCACACACACACACAAACACCTTTTTGTGTCTCAAATCAAAAACTATGGCCTTGGATTCAGTAGACTTTACTAATGTATGAAGAGTTTGAGGGCAAAAGCAGACTGCTCCAATTTTCTTCATCTCATCTCATCTCATTATCTCTAGCCGCTTTATCCTTCTACAGGGTCGCAGGCAAGCTGGAGCCCATCCCAGCTGACTACGGGCGAAAGGCGGGGTACACCCTGGACAAGTCGCCAGGTCATCACAGTCCAATTTTCTTGTTTTCACTAAATAATATTTTTGTGGGGGCGGCCACTATTTTGTGAAATAAATGGCAACTTAGTGATCGAATCGAGAAAGGCCAGCAAATCATAAGCACGTGACTAGCTTTGGAGAGCCAACTTGCTGAAATGGATTTGTCAGCATCTGCGAAAAATGGGAAATGGCCAGAGGGGAACCATCAGGGCCTTCTTGGCCTTCAGAGAAGGCCCAATAATTTCTCTCGTTCTTTAATTGCTTTCATCCTTTCATAATTTCATTCTAATTATTCTCTTCTAATTTGGCCCCATTTTCTATCATATTTGGTTCAGAAATGAAAGGGTCACTCTCCTGAAAACATTAAAATAGAGTTATCCAATGAGATTTTTTTGTTTGTTGTCTCTAGGCTGAGAAGAGCTGGCTCACTCGTTGGTTAGGACTTCATTGCCGGGACAGAAGACCATGTCGGTGTATGTTTATGTCGGAAGTGACAGATGAATTAACCAATCAGATTTTGATTTATAGTGGGAGGGACCAAAAATTAATCACCCTAGGCCTTCTCATAGGCCAGTGCGAGCTTATGTAGCCATGAGCTGACACCATCAGCGCAGCAGTGAAGTAACCTTCCAACCGGTGTAGCGTTCATCAGTAGTGTTAGCGAATGCTAATAAAGCAGTCAAGCCACTGCTATCAAGAGCAAGTAGCACAGGCTAATGACTGAAAAAGTAAGATTTCTGTCTCCAGACTCAACATGCTTGCAACAGTATTTTCACTTAAGCATTCCTTTACCCATGTAATTTACTTAGTTACTTTTAAAATCAACACTGACAACTATACACAGCGGAGCGACCTGGCAGCCTGCCGCTAATCCCTTGCAAAATCCTTTGCCCTGTTGCTTTCTTGGTGTGTCTGGCTAAGTTTTGGCTGAGCTCAACTCCCAGCTTTAATAGTAACGGTTTGCTGCTGGAAATGGCATATGTTGGTTTCTGAAACAAAACCACAAATATCGTGGGATTTTACAACGGAGATGTCTGGTTTCGCAAAAAAAAAAAAAAGACCTGCTGAACAGAAAGAGGACACCACCATCGATGGCACTGGCTCAATTTTTTTCCAGGTTGGTGCTTGTTGGCTTTTGCACTTGAACATTTCATATATACAGAATAAAAATTCACAAAGATAATAAGAAAACCAGTTCATGTTTTTGTAATGTAACTGTCCAGAATCATACAAAAGGATGTGATCTGAGCTGCAGGCTAGTTAGTGTCTTCATTTGTGTACACTATGGTGCCACACTGCCCCAATGATTTACTTTGGTACTGCACTATGCAGATGTGTAGAACTCATTTGTGAGGATGTGAACTAGTGTCAGTCCAAACAACTACAGGATATGTGTGGAAACTATTTTGTGCACATGTCTGATAGATAAAAGCATATCAAGTATAATCCAGGCCTTATGTAAAGAGAAAACAACATTAAATGCACTCATCCAGGACAGGGATCTACTGCTAAACTGAGCTGTTTGTGAGTAAACTGTTATATGTCCCTATTTGTTGCCTTATTGAAATTGAGACCCATCAAACACAGACCCATACTGAATATCAATGCATGTTCTGGATTACCGCAGGTGAGCTGGTGTTCTTGGAGACCACGGACTGGGAAGCCATGGAGGTGTGAAGGATACGCACATACTGTTTCGTTTCCCACTCGTACAAATCTGGCTCTGGCCCACAGCAGCAACCACGCCAACTGGCAGTCACAATACAGGTAATCTGTGCTGAAGTGTCTGATCACACACACACACACACACACACACACACACACACACAGGTAAATGAGTAACAAATCAGTTTATCTCTTTGAAATAGTGTTATCAAGATGTTTCTCGTGTGCACAAGTACCACTTGGTAATCTTACAGAACTCGCAGGGAGCTCAAGTGCATGAACAGCCCTTCAGGCAGCATGGAGAAGATGTTCCCAGATAAATTTCTGAAAAAACAAACAAACCAAAAACCACATACAAAGAACTGTATTGGACAATTTATGTTAAGCCTAATCAAGGCCAAATATAATTCACTAACACAATATTGTCAGGGAATCTGGTTTCTTATATAAAGCTCAAGCAGGTCATGGCAGGAGCAGAAAGCCCACTGTGTGTTTCAGTCAGCACATTACTCACAGCTTCGAAAGATTGCCAAGGTCAAGAAATATCTCGGCAGAAAGGCAGCCAATGCGGTTGTTTGATAGATCCCTGCAGATATACACACACAAAGAGAGGTCTTAAATTGACATAAATTGCCTGACGCGAAACATTTAAAAACATCACAGTGGATAAGCCCTGGGTTGTGGCTTATAAACATGGCCTATTTAGTCCAGATACTCCTGTAAAACAACAGGGATGTCTGAATGTGGCTTGTAATTCACTGATGCAGGCTGAAGATTGTGCACCAGGGGGCGCTCTTACTAAAGTAGCTTTTGTGTGCATAATTGTTCGACAGAGGAGATTAGGTCCCGCAGCAGCAGGATTTTACAAATGTATTTATGCCTGGGCTTACAAATTTCCTGCCTATCCAGAAAAAAGATCGGTTGCTTCCATTACACCATGACAACGATTACATGCACAAGTACAAAACATATGCCATCCCATTGACAGCAATGATTTACTGCATTCATTAACTGTAAGCTGACTGCCAAGATACTTTCAGCCACACAAAACACACAACCTTTTTTTTAACATTGGGTGCTAAAGATTGCACTTAAGCATCTCTGTACTTTCAAAAACATGCCATTAAGTGGATCCTATGTTAAATAGCCACGAGGTGTGAAGGAGTGTTTGTGCATGCTGTCCAGGGGGTATTCCCACCTTCCCAAGTTGATGAATGAAAGTATTGGCATACTTGGGCAGCCAACAATTGAAAGTTTGCTTATATGTATGCTCTATTTATGAGACTCACACAAATCTTACACTGGGCCTTCAATCTATCCAGGCTTGGCACTGTCTTGTACAACCCTAGCTGCTGGGTATTTTACCAAACTGCACGTCTTTGAACTGTGGGGGAAACCAGAGCACCCGGAGGAAACCCACCCAGACACAGGGAGAACATGCAAACTCCACACAGAAAGGCCCTCGTCAGCCAAGGGGTTCAAACCTGGAACTTTCTTGCTGTGAGGCAACAGTGCTAACCACTACATCACCGCACTGCCCACTCTAACAATATAGTTTCTCACAGTATATATGGTGAATGGGATTTCTTCTAGCAGGACATATCCATAAATCAATAACTCTGTGTCATCTAATGCCATCAATGTGTGTCTGTGGCTTCCTCAACTCCTCATTTTCAGTTACTTTAAAATTCTCTCCAGAAAACTCTTCTCAGTGTCAAAGTGCTGGCTTTCAGTTCATTAAAAAGTAGTCGTAGTAGTTTGTCTAAAAAGCTAGCTAACAATTGGTTATCTCAGGACCGAGCTACCTGTATGACTATGAATAATAATAATAATCACACATCACACATCACATTATCTCTAGCCGCTTTATCCTTCTACAGGGTCGCAGGCAAGCTGGAGCCTATCCCAGCTGACTACGGGCGAAAGGCAGGGTACACCCTGGACAAGTCGCCAGGTCATCACAGGGCTGACACACAGACACAGACAACCATTCACACTCACATTCACACCTACGGTCAATTTAGAGTCACCAGTTAACCTAACCTGCATGTCTTTGGACTGTGGGGGAAACCGGAGCACCCGGAGGAAACCCACACGGACACGGGGAGAACATGCAAACTCCACACAGAAAGGCCCTCGCCGGCCCCGGGGCTCGAACCCAGGACCTTCTTGCTGTGAGGCGACAGCGCTAACCACTACACCACCGTGCCGCCTAATAATAATAATAATAATAATAATAATAATAATAAATTAACTAACCAAATATGTAGCTGCACAAAAGCTTTCTCTGGAAGTCAGCTGGGGTGTTTGGAAGGATATACAGGGTGTTTCAAAAAATTGATATTATTTGAGATGTAAATATCCCAGAAACTACATAGTCTAGGCAAATGAAACTGAACAGGCTTAATGTTGAGCAATATAAGATTTATTCCTCAAAATTTGAATGAGAAATTCAAAAAGCTATGTAGATTCCGTGAATGATTTCACAAATTTTCAATATGCGCACCGCCAGAGTCACAGACACACAGACAGCCTTCCTCTTTGAACTTTTTGTGTTATGTCCAAATCTGCATTGCAGTTGGTGCATTTTTAGAGAATTCTCTCATAAATACACGCTCCACAGTCTTGTTCGACTGTGTTCGAGCATACTCTAACACACAAAATGCCTTTTCTTTTCCAGTGAATGGCATTTCTATACCTAAAAAGATAAAAACAAAATACATTAAATATAAAATTTTGACCTGTTTCTACACATGCTGTTAAAAACTGAGGTCAACTGAACGAGAATTGGCAAAGTTATTAGACTGTGAAATGATGTCAAATTTTTTTAAACACCCTGTACATAAGGCATTCATTACACATTAATGATTGGTTAAAAGAAAACTGGTTCCAGGTACAATACAGTTTTTAATAATTTCTACAGAATTTTACACTGTCATGATATTCAGTTTACTCTGGAAATGTTAACCTATATTACCAGACCAGCTGATTTTTGCCCATTTTGCATCAGAGTTCTGCATTTTAACATCGGAGCATGCTAATAAGAATTACCACACAATAATATGTGCAGTAGTCCAGAAGTGCAGTCCTTTTCTCCCCAGTAAAATAGGAGAAGAACCAATTGTAATATTGATCTGGAATGACTAACTGGAATGATTCCCCCCCCCCCCAAAAAAAAAATATTAATTAATTACTTAATTAATTAATTAATTGCCTGGAATCCCCACCCTCTTCTCCCTCATCTCACATGCTCTTGACTGAACTTGTGAGGCACCTTTTTTCAGTTGAGGTAAATGGAGATTGCTGGCCATAATGGCACTAATAATCAATCCAGCATTTGCAAGTTTGCACATTCAATATACTTAAAGGTCCCATGGCATGAAATTTTCACTTTCTGAGGTTTTTTAACGTTAAAATGAGTTCCTCTGACCTTCTTAAGTCACCCCAGTGGCTAGAAATTTCATAATGTGTAAACCAAACTATGCCCAACATTTGAGAATGGCGCGTCAAAACGGCGCGTTGATAAGCTCTTCCCTTTACTACGTCAACAAGGGAGATGATCCCCACGCCCCCCCTCTGGATTCCCACCCACTGTATGGATTGCCCCGCCCAGTTGTAGTGAGGAGACCATAGAGGACACAACAACACGGCATCACCTAAGCGAGCGAAACATGGAAATTGCGCTGTACATGGATGTGACAACACAGAAAAGAGTCTGTTTTTACTGCCGACGGGAGAGCCCCTGAAGACGCAGTGGCTTAATTTTATTTACTTCAATAATACGCCGTCGAGTCTACCTAAGACGGTGTATGTTTGTCGGAAGCATTTTCCTGAGGAATGTTTCCACAACTTGGGACAGTACAGGGCAGGTTTTGCACATCAACTGTCACTGAAGCCTGGGTCCGTACGAAGCATCCCTGCCGCATCAGCAACAAACACCGAACAAGTAAGTGTATAACTGGTCGTTTTGCCGTGTTTTAAAATCTGTGCGTTAGCCTAGCAATGGCTACATTAGCTGTGCAGCTAACCGCTTCCTGCAGTTAGCCAGGTAATCTGCACTACAAAACTAAAGAGCATGCAGCATGCTCTGTTAAACTGAGTTTAGTCTGGAAATTGACTGTAACTTATGAGCTTATGTTTGACTATTGCTCTGCAATGCATGTCTTCTGTTGGATAAGCGATATGTTGCTGTAGTTGCTGCTTCTATCCTCTTTGGTTATGAAGTGCGTGTTCAAGCCTAGGGTATTATATGTTCGTAAACTACCACTCCGAACACTCTCACTCTCTGTTCTCTGTGTCATGTTGAGTTTACGAAAGGAGTCCGAGGGAGAACGGGGTTTTGTCTTAGCAGCATGGCTACAGGCGCTGATAGCAGTGAGTATGTGTGCGCGCAGCTTGGTCAAGCCCCTCCCCCTCCCCCCATGGCCCGCCCCCACCCTCTACCCTTCCCCGCCTCCTGCTTCTCATTAGCAAAATGACGCACTGGGAAAAGCGCTGAAATGGGGCTTTCTCCCAGGAGGCTATATTTATGTGCCGAGGGTTCATTTCGAGAAAGGCTGCGGATATAACATCCGGAAGCCTCCACGAGCCCGTTTAAAGCATCAACAAACCACCATGCCATGGGGCCTTTAATATATATATTGTTTTTACCAGTTAATAATAATACCTTCATTTATAGGTTACATTTGCAAGACTAGGTAATCCATCCATTATCCGTAAGTGCTTATCCTGTACAGGGTCGCGGGCAAGCTGGAGCCTATCCCAGCTGACTATGGGTGAGATGCAGGATACACCCTGGACAAGTCGCCAAATCATCGCAGGGCTGACACATAGAGACAAACAACCATTCACACATTCGGTCAATTTAGAGCCACCAATTAGCCTAACCTGCATGTCTTTGGACTGTGGGGGAAACCGGAGCACCCAGAGGAAACCCATGCAGACACAGGGAGAACATGCAAACTCCACACAGAAAGGCCCTTCTCAGCCACTGGACTTGAACCCAGAACCTTCTTGCTGCGAGGTGACAGTGCTGACCTCTACACCACTGTGCTGCTCATAGTGGTAATCCAAGTCTGTTAAACCCCATCAGAACCAGATTAGTGATACCCAAGGAAGCACCATAATTTACCCCCGTGTTCTCTTCAGAACTTCTCAATAAAAACTAAAGTTAATGGACTCCGATACAAAAACTCCTTTGCATGCTGCTTGGGAATCCTCCTGCTTAGTATGTGAAGACTTGAAAAATGAGCACGAATAAATGATGAGTAAACTAATGAACTCTCCCTGATTTATAGCACGTGTTTATTACCCCAAGACATCTCCTTGGAGGAATAGGGGAAAAGAAAATCATTGCAACTTTGTGGAGGAAGACTGATGGTGTTGCTCATTTGTGACTCATCCCTGATGTTGATGTTTGTAGAAGGATATCGAAATAACTTAGAGAAATTACAAAGATTCCTTTTCTTGGACAAACCAGTCATGAAGCAGTCAAAGCACATCAGAGATAATATTCGTGGATGTTTTCAGGTAAAGACGATCCAGTTCAAATATGGCTCAAAAGACATTTTTACAATATTGTTTTCTGACACTGAGGTTATTTGCACTGAGAATTCAGTACGTTTGGTGGTGAGTAAAAGCTGTTTTTCAAGTCTGTGTACTGTCCAGGGAAACCATTTCTAGACAGCTTTAAAATGGTCTGGGGTTTGCTTCAACTGAATTATGAAAGCAATGTGCTTCCAGGACCAGATGACAAATAACATAATTGGTTGAAAATTGGTTGACCTTGTCACATTACTTTCTCTTTGAAGTTACAATTGTGGAGGAAGACATTATACGGTAAGTCGTAAACTGTAGAAGAAAATGGCTTTCATACACTATATGGCCAAAAATATATGAACCATCACACCTATATGTGCTTTTTGAACATTCCATTCCAGATGTAGTCCCTCTTTGCTGTTATGATAACCTCCATCCTTCTGGGAAGACCTTCCACAAGGATTTGGAACATGTCTGTGGGGATTTGTGCTCATTCAGCCACAAGAACATTTGTGAGGTCAGGCACTGATGTTGGGCAGGAGGTCTGGGGTGCAGTTTGTATTTTAGTTCTATCCCAAAGGTGTTCTGTGGGGTGGAGGTCTGTGCAGGCCAATTTGGTTCTTAAACACCAACACTGCGTAAACCATGTCTTCATGAAGCTCACTTTTTGCACAGTGAAACTGTCATGACGGGACAGGTTTAGGGCTCCTAGTTCCTATGAAGGGAAATTGTAATCCTACAGTATACAAAGACATCTCATACAATTGTGTGCTTCTGGCTTGGAGAAAACAGTTTGAGGAAGAACTTCACATGGGTGTGATGGTCAGACAAACTTTTATCAATATAGTGTATGTGATGGTCTGAGAAAACCTGTTCCTGTGGCAGTATTCTACCAAACGGCCAAGAAATCAGGATTTGACCAAAACTGATTTTTTGGCTTATGTCATTCTTTGGCACCTCAACTTGAAGAGACAGTAAATAGATTTCAATTATACACAAACGCTTTTATTTACTTTGTCTTGGCTTTCTTACTGATCATGGTGGATAAGGTGCCATGATCAATGTCCCACTTTACTGAAGTTGTTGTTCCATGCCTTAAAAAAAAAATCCATCCATCCATTATCCATAACCCCTTAATCCTGTACAGGGTCACAGGCAAGCTGGAGCTTATCCCAGCTGACTATGGGTGAGATGCAAGGTACACCCTGGACAAGTCGCCAAATCATCGCAGGGCTGTCACATAGAGACAAACAACCATTCACACCTACGGTCAATTTAGAGCCACCAATTAGCCTAACCTGCATGTCTTTGGACAGTGGGGGGGAAACCGGAGCACCCGGTGGAAACCCACACAGACACAGGAAGAACATGCAAACTCCACACAGAAAGGCCCCCGTAGGCCACTGGGCTCAAACCCAGAACCTTCTTGCTGTGAGGCGACAGTGCTAACCACTACACCACCGTGCCGCCCCCTTAACAAAACATATATATGCAAAAGCTTTTCCATCTGTGATCAGATACCAGCTCTCAAAATGTCCCCAATGCTCATGGATTTGGGATGAAATCTTTAAATGCAGTTTTCTCCTTTTTCACTCTGGGAGAAACCAGATTTAGAATCCTGACCTTTACTCATGGTTGTGATACACGCAAAAGAGAAACAAGCTTCAGTTAAAAAAAATAATTAAAAAAGTACTTATTAGAACTATGTATCGTAGAAAATGTCTGAATTGTTTTGGGTTTGACCAGGCTGCCACACATTTATTGTACAAAGAAGCCATTTCAGTAACTACTATGGAGAAAAATGCTAAATTATATTTGTCTGTAAGTGGGCAGCTTTGAAACGTTGAAATGTAAACAAATACCAATTTCATAAATAAAGGTAGACTGCCTTTCAGATTTTTCAAGTGTAGGTCATAAAAAGAATTTTCCCTGACACCCAATTATTTTTGTGTAGTGGACTGAAAGCGACTGAATTCGAATCACAGACTTCCAGTTTTATTTAATTTTTTTTCCTAATAGAACAATTAATGAATTTAGGGCCATGTGGCCCTAAATTCTCCACTATTTTTTCCTGCTTCACCGTGATTCAATTCAAGATACTACGTCATGCATCATGTGGTGGGCTTTCCCCATTCACGCAAGGCATTGTGGGATACAAATTTGAAACCAGAGACAAAAATGGAGGATGTGAGTGTGGGAATGAAACATGGAAGACTGACTACAGTAATGGAAAGCAAAAAGAAAAGATGCTGTATTGTGAAGGAAAAAAATGCAGGACCAAACTTAAAAATAAATATCGGCAATCGGCGGAGACGGTGGGATGATCAAAGGTAAACTTATGCACACGCACAAGCACTTCTTCTGGTTGCTTGACTGCACAAACCGGGCAATCTCACACACATTATTTGCTACGGAATCTCCTCAAATTAGATATATTCCCAGTCACAGAACTGCCTGATATTTTGTGAGATATTAGAGAAATAACCATACATCATTATGGCCAAGCTTCAGAGAGAACTAAATTTTATTCATTTATTAAACTGAAAGGCAGTCTTCTTTTAATCATTCACTGATTAACTTGAGGCGGCACGGTGGTGTAGTGGTTAGCGCTGTCGCCTCACAGCAAGAAGGTCCTGGGTTCGAGCCCCGGGGCTGGCGAGGGCCTTTCTGTGCGGAGTTTGCATGTTCTCCCCGTGTCCGCGTGGGTTTCCTCCGGGTGCTCCGGTTTCCCCCACAGTCCAAAGACATGCAGGTTAGGTTAACTGGTGACTCTAAATTGACCGTAGGTGTGAATGTGAGTGTGAATGGTTGTCTGTGTCTATGTGTCAGCCCTGTGATGACCTGGCGACTTGTCCAGGGTGTACCCCGCCTTTCGCCCGTAGTCAGCTGGGATAGGCTCCAGCTTGCCTGCGACCCTGTAGAAGGATAAAGCGGCTAGAGATAATGTGATGTGTGATGTGATTAACTTGAGGCTAATAAAAGCTAGGCACAGTGGTGTATTGGTCAGCACTGTCGCCTCACAGCAAGAAGGTCCGGGTTCGAGCCCCGTGGCCAGCGAGGGCCTTTCTGTGTGGAGTTTGCATGTTCTCCCCGTGTCTGCGTGGGTTTCCTCCGGGTGCTCCGGTTTCCCCCACAGTCCAAAGACATGCAGGTTAGGTTAATTGGTGGCTCTAAATTGACCGTAGGTGTGAATGTGAGCGTGAATGGTTGTTTGTCTCTATGTGTCAGCCCTGTGATGACCTGGCGACTTGTCCAGGGTGTACCCCTCCTCTCGCCATAGTCAGCTGGGATAGGCTCCAGCTTGCCTGCAACCCTGTACAGGATAAGCAGCTACAGATAACGGATGGATGGATAATAAAAGCTAAAGTGACGTGCAGAATTAGGCAATCTACCCATGGTTAAAAGGTATTCATCATTGTTTGAACAAATCTGCAATTATAATGCACTCTGCAATCCAGAATCAATGATGCACTTTGAATCAATCCTGGAGAAGACTTGTACATTCGAGCCAAGTATGAAAAATGTCATATTGGAGTGTACTGTGATTTTATCAGTGCCTAAGAACAGAATATGATATCGTCACTTCAACACCCTAGTCTTTTCATCTGTGGCTCAATAAGGATGCTGACCAAAGCACAAAACACAGACAGATCATCCCACTCATCCATATCAGCACAAACCTACACATTATTATGCAATCCAGCAGAAATTACTCAGATAAAACAGACCTCCCAGGAAAAAAAAAACCTACATTGTGTGTTGACTGTTGGACTGGCCAGCTGTTTTAGAGCTTAAGAGCAGTGACCTTTTTTGTTGATGACTAAGTGTATGCACTGTGGCTGTGGTGCTGAGGCTGAGCTGTATGTAATTAAACATATGTGCAGAAGCTGAGCTGAGGGAGTGGCTCAGCCCTCAACTGTAATCACCAGTTGGGAGAGCTTAAATTAGCTCTACACACTATTATGGCTCACACTGGCTCACATATTAGTGCAGCACAGCAGCCAGGACCTGGCACACGCTTCTACAATTAGCAGCCTAAAAGTAATCATGACTGCATTAAAAGAAGCACACACACACTTTCTATTATTCACTGCTATCTGTGTGTGTGTATATATATGCGTGTGCGCAGGAGTGAGAAAGTGAGAGTGTGAAAGATAATGAGAGAAAGTCTTTCAATAGGGTGATTTTTTGTTTTTCAGGACACTGGGCATGATGGAGGCATGAGGCAGATGGATACCTGCAGTGGCTGGAAGGCTGTGGATGGGGGGGTGTTTGTGGGTGGAAACTGTTTCTCTGTCTCTTGTCTGTTGCAATGGTGCTGGGGGTAAAGACTGAGGTGCAGTGTGACCAGTGTTTGCGTGAAAGGTGTGTACGTGGCTGACCAATGGTGTCATGTGAGAAGCCAGAACCTAAAGTAGGCATATCAAGTGAAAATTCAAATTCAATCTAAATTGCTTGAAACTGCCCTCATTGAATGCAGAACAACATACTTTTTACAGAATTAAAATATGTTTATCTGTTCTTGAGATATTACAAATCAAATACTGAAAAAAAAACGGCTTAATTTTTAGAAAGCTGATGTAATATTATCTATACATGTCAAGTGATACGGTTTCCCCGTGTTTTGTACAGGAAAATGCAATTTTTTTGGCTAATACGGCGTACACTGATTTTCATACGGGAAAATGACGTTTTGTATCAGGGATTTTTTTTTCCGTTACTCTGAGAATTTTCTTTGCATCCACCATTTATTTTTTCAAACATGCATGCCCAATGAAACGGAACTATTTTCGATTTATGTGGTTTTATAGTTGCATGTGGTTTTATAGTTGCACATGGTTTTCTCAGTCATTTAAGTCCATCGGCTCAGACTGCCCAGACTTCTGCGACGGCTGCAGAAGTTATGTTCTGCCAATTTCTCGTGGAACACAACATCCCCCCGACTGTGGCAGACCATTTTTCGCAACTAGCGAAAAAAAAGCTTCCCCATCCATAGATTGCACAGGTAAGCATTTTTTTTTTTAAGTTTTTACTGTTTGCATGTAGGAAAGCTTCCTCCATTATGATGATAATTTAGGGAGGCGATACTGGGAGTTACCGTTTATACAACAGCAACTGGTTTGGCAAACTGGCGATTTCTGGTTTCGCTTCTCTAAACATTTTAATTGCTGATAGACATTATATGTAGACATAGATGACCAACACTCGTTACTACCATCAGTCGTCAGTAAACTGGAACAGTATTGAATGAAGAGTAATGGTGGTAATGACCGTTGGTAACCTGTCTCTAAAATGTGTAGTAGGGGATGGAAGCAATTTAACACCATCTACATGTTTGCCGTGCTCTGATTTTCTTTTATTGACCAGGAAAATAATAGCTGTATATTTGGGAAAGGTCTTCGATGTAAAAACTGCTCTGGGTGTTGCCAGGTTTCCAATGCTGAAACAACTTTTTACTGCTTTGCTGTGCATCCCATTGAGAGCCATATGTATTTTATCACATTTTGATATTCTATGCAACTCTCATTAAATAAAGTTATTCTATTCTTCCCACATAGCAATGCAGATAGTGAGAGGGTTTTTTCATTGGTTAGGAAAATTCATCCTGAGTACAGAAAAAATGTGGCTGCAGACATATTAACTGCATATCTGCAAATCAAAATGAACTGTGATGAAGAGCTGCAACTGCTACCCAAGCAGGGATATTATAGCTAGTGCCAAATCTGCAACATCTTTGTACAACAAAGAACACTCCAAAAAGGAATAAGATTTAAATTATTGTTATAAATTACTGGGAAGATTTTCAATTTAACTTCATAATTTATTAATATTTTCACTTATCCTTGTTTACATAATATACTTAATGTGGTTCAGTCATCTTTAGTTGGATCGAACACTGCTTGCGGTGTCAACACTTTTTTCTCAAATGGAACTTTTACTAACCTTAATTTACTGTTTGACATGATTATATATAATTTATTACATGTAACCTACTATTTTAATTAACATACCTACTTAGTACTGCTGTTATATTTCAAGTAATTTTCTTTGGTGGAATGTAATATTGTAGGTGATGTCAACACTTGTCAAATAGAACTTTGTGTGATTTTTATGAACGATTTAATATTAATACATTTCATTTGCAAAATTTACATCAATAATTCTGGTATTACAGATACAATGTATATTATATAATTAAGTTTATAGTTCAGTCATTCTCTTTAGTAGATAATTGTTTACTTGACTGTACATAGTCCTTTTTAATTCAGTTGTTTTCTCTGGGATCTAAAATTTCTTTTTATTCAGTACATGCTTATTTGATCCCTTTAACTTGATGCAGTGTGATAAATTGCTGATTACAATAGGACATGTATAATGTGGGATAAAACAATCGGTGCTTTGGATTATATAATGGAATTTTTTCTCATGTACATATAAGGGCTCATGGGTGTATGTAAGGGAAAAGTACAGATTTTGTAAGGGCATGGGTAACTAAAGGTTGACATGTATGATTATCTAATGGGATCACATGGTCCAAAATGGGCCTCATTAACAAATGAGATTAAATGTTTTTTTCTTAATAACTTTTTTTTATTTTTCAAGATATTTACATGGAAATTTGCAGGCACATAGGTGGTTGTATACTGAATACAAAGTTTGAAAAATTTGTGAAAAAAAATTGCGCAAATTAATATTTAATTAGTATTAATGATGCTAATTAGGTAAAACGTTAAAATCGGTACACTCTCTTCTTCAAAGTTTCAACAAACGGCAATTAGTGCAATATAAAGCTGATCTTAACTCTCATTTATACATCACAAAGAAGGAGAAATCAATGTTAATCATAAAATACACATAAATAAGCACTGAATGTCATTCACATCTACCATTCTCTATCAAAATAAAAAAAGGAATAAAAGAATATTTCTAATCCCCTCTTTGTGCTCTGTAGGTCTTTGTATTTCTAAGAATATAAATGATTATTTTGATTAATATTCCCAGCTTTCAAGGCTAACCTCGAAAAAAGTGTGTTCTACATCCAATAAACAATCCCAATAAATTAAATTGAAACTTGCGTTTCTGACTTCTGGTTTTTAAAAATATCATTCTGACCACTAAGATCTCAATATTTTCCATCAAAATGACGACAGTATTATTCTAAAATAGTTATTTATTTACATGAATCAGTTTGATTTGAAAATATAAGTCGATAAAGCTATGAAAACTCACTTCAAAGTCTCCCATGAATCATAACATCAAAACTAATTGACAGAAAATTTTGCTGACTACTTCATCAGAAACAGTGAGAGAACATCCCAATAAAAGTTATCTGACTGATATTCATGAGTAATCCAGTCAGAAACCGATCAGAAGAGAGAGAGCCTGACAACTTTCCCGTGACTCAAAAAGCACCGGCAGTTTCCCAATGCCATGCAAGCAGAGTTTTTACTCTGTTGTACCAAATTCAACCTGCCGTTACTCCCAAAGTACTGAACAGATCTTAATGAGATAAATTTCTTTGGAAAACAGAAATAAGGTTTTTAATAATAGTATTCATGATAGAAAATATTCAAGAGATAAGCAATGACCAATTTGGAAACTTAGATGAGGGTCTGCATGCGCAATTTTCACATCACGGCCAGCGAGCATCTGATATACCTACAGTGGTGCTTGAAAGTTTGTGAACCCTTTAGAATTTTCTAGATTTCTGCATAAATATGACCTAAAACATCATCAGATTTTCACACAAGTCCTAAAAGTAGATCAAGAGAACCCAGTTAAACAAATAAGACAAAATTATAATACTTGGTCATTTATTTACTGAGGAAAATGATCCAATATTACATATATGTGAGTGGCAAAAGTATGTGAACCTTTGCTTTCAGTATCTGGTGTGACCCCCGTGTGCAGCAATAACTGTAACTAAATGTTTCCGGTAACTGTTGATCAGTCCTGCACACCGGCTTGGAGGAATTTTAGCCCATTCCTCCGTACAGAACAGCTTCAACTCTGGGATGTTGGTGAGTTTCCTCACATGAACTGCTCGCTTCAGGTCCTTCCACAACATTTCAATTGGATTAAGGTCAGGACTTTGACTTGGCCATTCCAAAACATTAACTTTATTCTTCTTTAACCATTCTTTGGTAGAACAACTTGTGTGCTTAGGGTCGTTGTCTTGCTGCATGACCCACCTTCTCTTGAGATTCAGTTCATGGACAGATGTCCTGACATTTTCCTTTAGAATTCACTGGTATAATTCAGAATTCATTGTTCCATCAATGATGGCAAGCTGTCCTGGCCCAGATGCAGCAAAACAGGCCCAAACCATGATACTACCACCACCATGTTTCACAGATGCGTTCTTATGCTGGAATGCAGTGTTTTCCTTTCTCCAAACAGAACGCTTCTCATTTAAACCAAAAAGTTCTATTTTGGTCTCATCCGTCCACAAAACATTTTTCCAATAGCCTTCTGGCTTGTCCATGTGATCTTTAGCCAATTGCAGATGAGCAGCAATGTTCTTTTTGGAGAGCAGTGGCATTCTCCTTGCAACCCTGCCATACACACCATTGTTGTTCAGTGTTCTCCTGATGGTGGACTCATGAACATTAGCCAATGTGAGAGAGGCCTTCAGTTGCTTAGAAGTTACCCTGGGGTCCTTTGTGACCTCGCCGACTATTACATGCCTTGCTCTTGGAGTGATCTTTGTTGGTCGACCACTCCTGGGAAGGGCAACACTGGTCTTGAATTTCCTCCATTTGTACACAGTCTGTCTGACTGTGGATTGGTGGAGTCCAAACTCTTTAGAGATGGTTTTGTAGCCTTTTCCAGCCTGATGAGCATCAGCAACGCTTTTTCTGAGGTCCTCAGAAATCTCCTTTGTTCGTGCCATGATACACTTCCACAAACATGTGTTGTGAAGATCAGACTTTGATAGATCCCTGTTCTTTAAATAAAATTTAATTTAATTGTCATCTCATTGATTGAAAACCCCTGACTCTAATTTCACCTTCAAATTAACTGCTAATCCTAGAGCTTCACATACTTTTGCCACTCACAGATATGTAATATTGGATTATTTTCCTCAATAAATAAATGACCAAGTATGATAATTTTGTCTCATTTGTTTAACTGGGTTCTCTTTATCTACTTTTAGGACTTGTGTGAAAATCTGATGATTTTTTACGCCATATTTATGCAGAAATACAGACAATTCTAAACGGTTCACAAACTTTCAAGCACCACTGTACCTAAAGAGAAAGGTCAAAGCAATGCACAAATGCACACAATGCATGGAAACTGTAGAAAGCAACTGCCAAATCCTGGACATGTTTAGCGATATTTTTTTTTTTTTAGGTCCCAAAAACAGGACATGTCTTGGAAAAGAGGATGTATGGTCACCCTAGTTTAGAAGAGGCAGAGGCATTGTGGCAAAGGTGCACCTTCTCTTTCATTCTGTCTGAAAAGTTGTAAAATAAAAGCAAAACAAAACTTCCTGTAGTCACAATACAATAAACTATAGTTGCGCAGACTTTTCAGTGATTTTTTTTCATTAATTAATTTATTTATTTATTTTTGAATGTTTGTCTCAAGGATAGTGAACAACCAACAAAGGCTTTCAAAGGCAATTCTGGGCTTATTTTATGAAAGGTGGGTTGTTTCTCTTCATAATCACAAAATGAAGAAAATAATAGAGCGGCAGCTACAATTATCGACACCTTAACGATCTTTTGGCCATTGCAAAAGTAGAAAAGACTTTCAATATGTAAATTGTGCATGAATAGTTACTCAAACTTCCACTGGAAGAAAAATGAGTTGATTTGTGATTTACTTAGCGTATCAGATCACATGACACGATTCCACAGTTATTGACGCCCGGATGATTATTTTTTTTAAAAAATCAGTATGCGCTATTAAGTTAACAAAACATAGTTTTTATTAAAAATTCGTTTGACAGACTTGTATTTAGTACAAAATATATTTTATATAAAATATATTGATGCCGGTGCTTACGTAAATGAGGAGGTAATTCTAATGTTTGTAAACAAATGAACTGATAATGCTTAAAGGATATGGGACATGGATTTTTACCTGGGCATAATTATGTATAAAGGACATAAGAAATGCCATCTAAATCACTGCAGGGCGTCAAAAATGTGAAAATCATCACATTATTCAAGTTTTTTTATACATCAGCGTAAAACAAGGATTCGTTAATGAGCTAAGTGGTCACGTGACCCGTGACGTCACAAAAACTTTCCAAGGAGCCAGCGCTTGGGAATCTAATGTAAACAGGTTACCGAAATGGACACCATCGACAGTGATATTCCCGATGTTTCACAGAGATGTGAAGTTAGACCCTATCAATTCGAACCGATAGCTGGAAATTCACATGAACATGGATCTTGTCTTTACTCTGACGGGTCAGATGATTCTGAGAGTGAGAGTTCATTCAGCCCTCATGAAACTGAAAGCGGTCGGCTCGATAACACTTCCTGGTAAGTTAAAAACAATTCTGCTCAGAGGCTAATGATCTGTTGAAAGAAGTATTATTTTTGTATCATACATTGAAAGTTCATCATAGATCTAGCTAAAGTCCGTTGCAAGCTAGTTTTTTTTTTTTCTGATATTTTTCGAGATTGATTGAGATACAATGCTTCCAGAGTCTGAGATGAAAACATTCAAAATGGCGAAACGAGTCAGAATTATGATAATCAATAATTGATACACCCAAAATGATAATACTAATCCTTACCTCGGCTTTCAGTCGCTTAGCGCAGAGGTCTTCAACAGGGGGGTCGCGAAATCGCACCGGATCACTCATATCAACAAAAATATTCCTGCCCTGTCCCCTGGCCTCCGTGCAGGGATGCAAACAGCGCGCCTTTCGGCGGATGCCGCCTTTTTCACGGCTGAATCGCGCAGATCCGATTTTAAAAAAAAAATAGCGATGTTGGTTCATGGAGCATGAGGCATGAAGTGTAAGGATGAGAGAGAGGCGGTTTGGGTCGGGAAGCTGCGTGCATTTGTGCAGCCTGGTGCAGGTGTGCGCGGCTTCCCGATTTGAACTGTTTTTTTTTTTTCTCATCCTTATGCTTCCTGTTTCATGAATTAATATCGCTCAGTACCTGAGTATTAATGTTGAAAGAATCCTCAGTGAAATGGTCCGAATACAGTTTGTGGGAAACAGTAGGTGCAAAGTTTTTTTTCAACAGGTGTTCTGTAAAGTTGTCCTACCAAGCCTACTGCGCATGCGCAGGTGAGCCCACACTTTCCTCAGCTTCGGGTCCTTGGGGAATGCAAAAAAACTTACTCCAGGGCATTTCCCATTGGAATTATTGCAACCATAAGCAGCACAATACACCATGATGTTCAATGTATGATGTCCAATGTACTTTAAAGACTATAAAAACAATTTTCTTGTCATCCACTTCTCCATTCATCTACCCACTTGTGCTGTGCCCGAAAGTTTTTGTGACGTATGATCACGTGACAGCGGCTCTTCCGGTTGCAAAAAATGCATATCGGAAGTCGAGCAGAAATGCCATATAATCATCACGAATATAACGATTTTGCTGAATTTAATAGATGATTTTGTATTTGTTGATGCAATTAATTCATATTTTTAATGGAAAGAAACTGATATAGCGTGCTTTTATGTTTCATGTCCCATATCCTTTAACCTGTGTCAGAAAATCTTTTTGTTCCACTTTCTAAGTATTTTTGTAGATCACATTTTGTTTTGTAATAATTTCTAGTTTTGTAGTTTACCAATAAATATTGACAGGCAACTGACATTGTAACCACATGAAAATCCAGGTCAAAAGGTCAATTTTTTAAATTGAGATTTTAAATTTACATCTAAAAATGTAAAATGTTGACTGATATTGTAATATGTGGTAGATATTTACAACAAACTGCAAAAAAAATATTTTCTGAATGGAATATCAAAATCTGAATATTTCAAGCATGTAATTTTTTTATACACTATGAATGTAATTGTGGTCTACTGTAATTATATTTATTGCAGTAGGATTCCAAATACTCTATAAGCATTCCATTCCGTTATGAATCAGAAAAAAAATATTATAAAATCACTTCACTTTAAAAAATAAAAAGTACTTCATCTGCTTCAACAATGTTACACAAAGATCAATACATAACAGTTGTAAATATCACTTAATTCCACAGGGTGTCGTATATGGTGGACGCCGGTAAAAATTACCATTATCATCGACACCTCACGTGACTTCTCAAATGTGCGTTTAGATACAAAATGGCAACTGTCAAATGAAAGAGTAGGAAACAAAGTAGGTTTCAACAAGGATATCATGAAATTTCAGTGAATTTGATAAGTAAAAACATGTCCATGATCTTTCCACCATGCTTATCTGCGATAATAATGTCTGGGTTTTCCTCAAATTGCTGATCGTGCTAAAAAAATTCCATCTCAGGTAACGAGCTGTGTCATCAGACGACAAGATCAAAGGGAGAAGGGGGTCTTCTGGTTGATTAATTAACCAATAATAACTGTTGTAACTGAAACCTTTGTAAAATTGTTTTTAATTGGTAAATCTGAAAAGGTGTCAATAATTATGGACTGCCGATAATTGTAGCCACTGCTCTACTCTCACAAAAAAATAATAAAAATAAAAAAAAACACACAAAAATGGGTCAATTTTGGAATTTAGCAGTCAAGTTAGGTATTTTGTTTGCCTATTTGCACTTGGCAAACAAAATTAAAGGCTTATTTTAATATCTGCCAAACTGATTACTCTCTCCTGTAGTTATAGCATATGGGTGATTACCACAGACATTTTTACACAAGGACAAAAAGCTGCTAGGGCATTAAGTTTATTTTCACACGTGCATTTGTATCTAGACTCAGGATGTTTGCCCAGAGAGCTCAGTGTGCTTGGTAAAGTGTGAAAGCTGTTTCGGTGCCCAGGAGTGATCCAGAGAAACAGTCCCTGGTTATCTCGAAAATGGTGGTCTGGGGCTCGCTTCAACTGCGGTGCAGTCCACATTGGAAGCTATCAGTGCCGCATGCTGAGTGAGCGATGTGATTGGTTCAGCTTGTTATTTCCTGTTTCAAATTTCATGATGGCAGGACAAGGGTTGTTATGATCAGTAGAGGAGACTGAATGCCTTACTGATACATAAAACCACACTTTCTTAGGACTGTAGTATTGTAATTATCAAACCTTACTGGTGCTAGTGGGTGCATAAAAGCATCATGAAAAATGCACATCTCATGCCCGCCTGCATGACTAAAAGTAATCTCGTATGAAAACAGCTCCTTGTTGGCAAGTATTCCTGCTATAGATCTAAAAACCACTGTTCAGCATTTTGGTATCACAGTAAAATATGAAAAACAGAATGGATGTGCCCCTCCCATTTGCAAGCCCAGAATTAGTCCGAAGTGCAAACTCTAGTATTTGGGCCAAATTTTAAAGTACCCTTACGCTGCATTCACATATGCAGCATTTAGTCAATCGGAATTGAATTCTCATGCATTTTCCTCCTCACTGTGCCTGAGAGCCTATAAGTGAGGAGGTCTCACTCCAGTGACGAGTAGATTCTATCAGCTCATCTGTAGCGAGAAAGAAATTTGATGCTAAATTGACCCAACTGTAGGAAGTGAACCAAACATACAGTGTGTTTTTGTTTGCAGAAACAAAAAGAGCTGGATGTGTGACAAAACATTTTAGTTATTTCTACAAAATTGTTAATTTAGCACAGGCTCAGTTCTCCATGCTCTCATGATGTTTTGTGATTTCTATGGGTAAAGCTTTGTTTACCTTTTTCCATCACTGACCCATGAATGAAACATTTTTACAAGGAGTTTTTCAGCACTAAACACCTTTGGCTTTTGTTGTTGTTGTTGTTTCTATTACTTTTTGGCTTAATTATGCTCACTGTAAAAGTGAACCAAATCAAATTGCAAACATACCAACAGAATAATTTCAATGAATTTTGTATGAACTGCAAACAGATGAATATACATAAAAAACAGCCTTCGACTTCCACTACAAATTTTGAGCAAATAGATTTCTAGCTCTTTGCTCGATTAAGTAAAAGTAGAATTAAATCAATGGAATATTCCTGTAAGAAAACAGGGTTGATTGTTACAATACAATGAGACCATCAATGACATCATAGCTCACTCTGGCCCCGTCTAGTCTAGAAGGAACAATCTAAATTGGGCCACCTTGCACAATAAATGTTGCAAGCTATACACACTATATACAAGATATATATAGAAGCTATATACACACTAGAAATACCTACCTATTTGCCAGAAAGAATCCAAAACAGCAAGGAATTGACTGAGAAGCGATTTTTGTTGAACTGCTCATTAAGGATTAATTAGTCCATAACTTCATTAATAATTATAATTAAGCAAATCTGGGTAGAAGTTATATGCACCCTAGATACCCCTACCTTCCTGCCAGAAAGAATCAAAAATCAGTGAAGAATTGAGGGAGAAGAAGCGATTTGTGTGGAAACTCCTTGTTAGGGCTTAATTACTCCATATCTTCATTATTAATTGCAATTATGCAAATTTGGGTAGAAACTATATGCACCCCAGGCAGACCTATCTTCCTGCCAAAAAGAATAAAAATCGGTTAAGAATTGAGAGAGAAGAAGCGATTTTCATGAAATGTAGACGATGTCGGATGGGCGACGAACACATGATGGCATAAGCTCATTGCCTATTGGCCGGATGAACTAATAAGCAGTTCCACCATTTTTCTTTTTTTGCAGAACAAACCATAGCATGTCCTTGTTTGTTTTGATTCAGTAAGTAAATAAATGTGTTCATTTCTAGGACAGTAAATTTACTTATTTGGCAGGTGACTATTTATGTTTGGTCTGATAGCTCAATTTTTCCATCTGTACACATGATAAACAAATTTTGTTCTTTGTACACTCGTTGTTATGACACACCTGTACTCCTGCTCATTCATCAAATTATCCAATCATTCATGTGGCCTGAATGCAATGCGTAAAGTTACAGGTCAAAACCTTTAGTTAATGTTTACATCAAACATCAGGACAAGGAGAAAAATGCTAAACCTATGACTTTGTGTGGCATGGTTGCTGCTGTCAGCTGTTCTGGTTAAAAGTATTTCAGAAACTGCTGATCTCCCGGGATTTTCATGCACAACAGTCTATAGCACTTACACAGAAAGGTGTGGGGGGGTGGACCATCCAGTGAGTGCCAGTCAGGAAATGCCTTATTATTGTGAGAGGTCAGAGGAAAACAAGACTCTTAGAAGCTTACAGGAAGTCTATGGTAACTCAAATAACCACTCTTTACAATCATGCTGTGCAGAAAAGCATCTCGGAGCACACAACACTTCAAACCATGAGGCAGATGGACTACTACAGCGGAAGATCACACTGCGTTCCAAGTCAAGGACAGGAATCTGACACACCAGCAGGCACAGGCTCACCAGAAAATGTTGCCTGATGTGATTAATCTAGATTATTGCTGTAAGACGCAGATGGTAACATCAGAATTTGGTAGGGTCGGGCAAATCTGCAGCAATCACGTGATGAAAATCATGTCAACATGCATCAGAATCTCAAAGGAGCCATGAAGGATTAACGCTGTTCTGACAGCAAGGTGGGTCCTAACCAGTATTAGTATGGTGGTCCTAATAAAGTGGATGGTATATTCTAATAGATTGTTATATGATTCATATCTGTGGCAGTGGGGGCGTGGTCAAGCGCCCGTTTTTTGAATGGAGAGGGAGGCCGGGGAAGGTGAGTGGCAAAGTGGAAGCACCTGCTGTTTGTGTGTGTGTGTTTGTGTGCAGTGAGAAGGAGCAGATAAAAGGAGAGAGCAGAAGAGAGTGAGGTTCTCTTCCCCGGGCTGAAGTCACGCATTACTTCCCAATAATTTAGTTACGCCAGCTGAAAAGCGGGTTTTGTTTGGTTTGTGGTTTTGAAATAAAACCGAAAGTGAACTTGATCCCGCCTGCCTGTGATTCAGCATCCACTGTAATCAGGGAAGCGTTACAATATTATAGCAGTCATTCCAATCAAATACATTGCAACTGGAAAAAATGCATGAAAGAGAAAGCGTATGATCATGCTTCTAATTATGTGTCAGTGAGCTGTGGGTCTTTTCAATAAGCTTATTTCTAAACATCAAGTGGCATGAATGCTCCCTCTTTACATTTCAATAAGACTAGATCTGTGTGTGAGTATGTGAATGTGCTTTGAACACACAGATCTTAAGCAGCAGTGATTGCTTCAAAGGGTGTCTCATTTCTGACTGCAGACACTGGTGTGGCATCACAGACACATCAGACAGTGAGTGTTTCACTTTTCTTCATGCACTGCATCCACGAAAGCACGGGCTTGTGCCTTTCACCTACAGCAATAGTCAAAAAGTTTTTGGAGAGGAAAAAAAAGAGCCAATTTGGCAATTTGATTCCAGACGCTGGTCCAAATTGACCCTACAATACATTACTTCCCTTTTCCATTTCACGCACACTCACCTCCACTCTTCTTTTTTCTCTTCCCACACTTCTGTTCAATAACCGATATAAAGGTTCACTGTGTGTGTGTGTGTATATATACAGTGGTGCTTGAAAGTTTGTGAGCCCTTTAGAATTTTCTATATTTTTGCATAAATATGACCTAAAACATCATCAGATTTTCACACAAGTCCTAAAAGTAGATCAAGAGAACCCAGTTAAACAAATGAGACAAAAATATTATACTTGGTCATTTATTTATTGAGGAAAATGATCCAATATTACATATCTGTGAGTGGCAAAAGTATGTGAACCTTTGCTTTCAGTATCTGGTGTGACTCTCTTGTGCAGCAAAAACTGCAACTAAACGTTTCCGGTAACTGTTGATCAGTCCTGCACACTGGCTTGGAGGAATTTTAGCCCATTCCTCCGTACAGAACAGCTTCAACTCTGGGATGTTGGTGGGTTTCCTCACATGAACTGCTCGCTTCAGGTCCTTCCACAACATTTCGATTGGATTAAGGCCAGGACTTTGACTTGGCCATTCCAAAACATTAACTTTATTCTTCTTTAACCATTCTTTGGTAGAACGACTTGTGTGCTTAGGGTCATTGTCTTGCTACATGACCCACCTTCTCTTGAGATTCAGTTCATGGACAGATGTCCTGACATTTTCCTTTAGAATTCGCTGGTATAATGCAGAATTCATTGTTCCATCAATGATGGCAAGCTGTCCTGGCCCAGATGCAACAAAACAGGCCCAAACCATGATACTACCACCACCATGTTTCACAGATGGAATAAGGTTCATATGCTAGAATGCAGTGCTTTCCTTTCTCCAAACATAATACTTCTCATTTAAACCAAAAATTTCTATTTTGGTCTCATCCATCCACAAAATGTTTTTCCAATAGCCTTCTGGCTTGCCCTTGTGATCTTTAGCAAACTGCAGATGAGCAGCAATGTTCTTTTTGGAGAGCAGTGGCATTCTCCTTGCAACCTTGCCATGCAGACCATTGTTGTTCAGTGTTCTCCTGATGGTGGACTCATGAACATTAGCCAATGTGAGAGAGGCCTTCAGTTGCTTAGAAGTTACCCTGGGGTCCTTTGTGACCTCGCCGACTATGACACGCCTTGCTCTTGGAGTGATCTTTGTTGGTTGACCACTCCTGGGGAGGGTAACAATGGTCTTGAATTTCTTCCATTTGTACACAATCTGTCTGATTGTGGATTGCTGGAGTCCAAACTCTTTGGAGATGGTTTTGTAACCTTTTCCAGCCTGATGAGCATCAACAACACTTTTTCTGAGGTCCTCAGAAATCTCCTTTGTTCGTGCCATGATACACTTCCACAAACATGTGTTGTGAAGATCAGACTTTGATAGATCCCTGTTCTTTAAATAAAACAGGGTGCCCACTCACACCTGATTGTCATCCCATTGATTGAAAACACCTGACTCTAATTTCACCTTCAAATTAACTGCTAATCCTAGAGGTTCACATACTTTTGCCACTCACATATATATGTAATATTGGATAATTTTCCTCAATAAATAAATGACCAAGTATAATATTTTTGTCTCATTTGTTTAACTGGGTTCTCTTTATCTACTTTTAGGACTTGTGTGAAAATCTGATGTTTTAGGTCATTATTTATGCAGAAATATAGGAAATTCTAAAGGGTTCACAAACTTTCAAGCACCACTGTGTGTGTGTGTGTGTGTGTGTGTGTATATATATATATATATATATATATATATATATATATATATATAAATATTACACATACATACATACATAAAGGATCCCCTGCTGATTTTGTAAGTGTCAGAATGCAGGCACTAACGGATGTATGTGCAGGGGAGAGCGGGGATTCAAACAGGAAACATAGCCAAATTGGAAAGCGAACTCATAATCAGGAAACAGGCAGGGGTCAATCGATCAGCAGACAGTGTAGTAGACAGCAGGCAGAAGAATAACACAGGCAAAGGTTCGATAACAAAAGGAATGCAGACAAGAAAGGCTTGGTATGACTGGTAGAAACACAGAGCAGTACTTCGCACTGTGTGTGAGGGAGAAGCTTACGTAAGTAGTGTAGTCAATTAACAGAGTGAACAAGAGTCAGCTAAATCTAATAGGAGGGAGACGGGGCGTTGTGAACTTTGAGCGTTGTACTGTAGTCTTTGGAAGGCATGTTTGTAGCTTGTTCAGCTCACAACGCCTTTGTGACATTACTGGCAGTAAGTTTGCCTGGTTACAAAGAAATGAGTGGTCTATAATTTTTATGATACTTTTATTTTAACAAATAGACAGAATATCAACAAAAAAGTCCAGAAAAAAAACATATAAAGGTTATAAGTTCATTTCTATTTGATCGAGTGAAATAAGTATTTGGTCCTGAAGCAAAACATGACTTAGTACTTGGTGGAGAAACCCTTGTTAGCAAGCACAGAAGTCAGACGTTTCTTGTAGTTGGTCACCAGATTTGCACACATCTCAGGAGGGATTTTGGTCCACTCCTCTTTACAGATCCTCTCCAAATTCTGAAGGTTTTGAGGCTGTCGCTTTGCAACTCGATGTTTCAGCTCCCTCCACAAATTTGATCTAGGATTAAGGTCTGGAGACTGGCGAGGCCACTCCATGGCCTTCATGTGCTTCTTCTTGAGCCACTCCTTTGTTGCCTTGGCCATATGTTTTGGGTCGTTGTCATGCTGGAAGACCCATCTTCAGTGCTCTGACTGAAGGAAGGAGGTTCTCTTCCAAGATCTTGTGGTACATGGCCCCGTCCATCGGCCCCTCAATACAGTGAAGTCGTCCTGTACCCTTAGCAGAGAAACAGCCCCAAAGCATAATGTTTCCACCTCCATGCTTGATGGTGGGGATAGTGTTCTTGGGATTGTATTCAGCATTTCTCTCTCTCCAAACACAATGAGTTGAGTTGATACCAAAGAGTTCAATTTTGGTTTCATCTGACCACATTACCTTCTCCCAAGCCTTCTCTGAATCATTTAGGTGCTCACTGAAAAACTTCAGATGGGCCTGTACATGTGCTTTCTTGAGCAGGGGGACCTTGCAGGCACTGCAGGATTTCAATCCATTAGAGCGTAGTATGTTACCAATGGTTTTCTTAGTGACTATGGTCCCAGCTGCCTTGAGATCACTAACAAGCTCCTCCCATGTAGTTCTGGGTTGATCCCTCACCCTTCTCATGATCATTCTTACCCCACGAGGTGAGATCTTGCATGGAGCTCCAGGCTGAGGGCAATTGATGGTCATTTTGTATTTCTTCCATTTTCTAATAATCACACCAACAGTTGTCTCCTTCTCACCAACGTACTTGTTGATGGTCTTGTAGCCCATTCCAGCCTTGTGCAGGTCTACAATCTTGTCCCTGATGTCCTTTGAAAGTTCTTTGGTCTTACCCTTGGTGGTGGAGAGATTGGAAGAGGTTGATTCTGTTGAAAGGTGTCTTTTATAACCATAATGAGTAGAAATTAGGATTACTTTCTTAAAGTGACAGACTAATCTGTGTGCCTCATGGGCACATACAGTAACCGGTCTGTGGAAGCCAAAATTCTTGCTGGTTTGTAGGGGATCAAATACTTATTTCCATCCATCCATTATCTGTAGTCACTTATCCTGTACAGGGTCACAGGCAAGCTGGAGCCTATCCCAGCTGACCATGGGCGAGAGGCAGGGTACACCCTGGACAAGTCACCAGGTCATTGCAGGGTTAACACACAGAGACAAACAACCATTCACACTCACATTCACACCTACACTCAATTTTGAGCCACCAATTAGCCTAACCTGCATGTCTTTGGACTGTGGGAGCACCCAGAGAAAACCCACACAGACACAGGGAGAACATGCAAACTCCACACAGAAAGGCCCCTGTCAGCCACTGGGCTCCAACCCAGGACCTTCTTGCTGGGAGGCGATAGTGCTAACCACTACACCATTATGTTGCCCTAAATAAGTACAAATTTGCTAACATTAACTGGCTGCCAACTAGCAAAAAGCCCATACTTAATCAGCTAGCACATGTTTTATTTTAAAAGAGTGGACATCCTATTTATCATTAACAAATATATGTAAGCTGCCACCCTTCCCATCTCTGGTCTTTGGTGATGAAGTCATTGCTCCATCAATCTCAGTGAGGACTATTGAAGCCATCTTGGATAGAACTATGTCAGTGTCATTACAGATCAATGCTGTGTGCAAGGGTACTTTCTTCTATCTATGAAATATTGCAAGTATCAGGACGTTTTTGTTGTTAAACACAACAAAGATCCTTATTCAGGCTTTCATGCCATCGAAGATTGACTCGTACAATGAGCTTTTCTTTGGCTTGCCGAAGGATGAACTTCTGAAGCTTCAACATGTTCTTAATGCTGCTGCGCAGCTTCTGACGTACAGTTAGGTCCATAAATATTTGGACAGAGACAACATTTTCTAATTTTGGTTCTGTACATAACCACAATGAATTTTGAACAAAACAATTCAGATGCAGTTGAAGTTCAGACTTTCAGCTTTAATTCAGTGGGTTGAACAAAATAATTGCATAAAAATGTAAGGAACTAAAGCATTTTTTAAAACACAATCCCTTCATTTCAGGGGCTCAAAAGTAATTGGACAAATTAAATAATTGTAAATAAAATGTTCATTTCTAATACTTGGTTGAAAACCCTTTGTTGGCAATGACTGCCTGAAGTCTTGAACTCATGGACATCACCAGACGCTGTGTTTCCTCCTTTTTAATGCTCTGCCAGGCCTTTACTGCAGCGGTTTTCAGTTGCTGTTTGTTTGTGGGCCTTTCTGTCTGAAGTTTAGTCTTTAACAAGTCAAATGCATGCTCAATTGGGTTGAGATCAGGTGACTGACTTGGCCATTCAAGAATATTCCACTTCTTTGCTTTAATAAACTCCTGGGTTGCTTTGGCTTTATGTTTTGGGTCATTGTCCATCTGTATTATGAAACGCCGACCAATCAGTTTGGCTGCATTTGAGCACACAGTATGTCTCTGAATACCTCAGAATTCATCCGGCTGCTTCTGTCCTGTGTCACATCATCAATAAACACTAGTGACCCAGTGCCACTGGCAGCCATGCATGCCCAAGCCATCACACTGCCTCCGCCGTGTTTTACAGATGATGTGGTATGCTTTGGATCATGAGCTGTACCACACCTTTGCCATACTTTTTTCTTTCCATCATTCTGGTAGAGGTTGATCTTGGGTTCATCTGTCCAAAGAATGTTCTTCCAGAACTGTGCTGGCTTTTTTAGATGTTTTTTAGCAAAGTCCAATCTAGCCTTTTTATTCTTGAGGCTTATGAGTGGCTTGCACCGTGCAGTGAACCCTCTGTATTTACTTTCATACAGTCTTCTGTTTATGGTAGATTTGGATATTGATACGCCTACCTCCTGGAGAGTGTTGTTCACTTGGTTGGCTGTTGTGAAGGGGTTTCTCTTCACCATGGAAATTATTCTGCGATCATCCACCACTGTTGTCTTCTGTGGGCGTCCAGGTCTTTTTGCACTGATGAGTTCACCAGTGCTTTCTTTCTTTCTTTCTTTCTTTCTTTCTTTCTTTCTTTCTTTCTTTCTTTCTCAGGATGTACCAAACTGTAGATTTTGCCACTCCTAATATTGTAGCAATTTCTCGGATGGGTTTTTTTTTCTGTTTTCGCAGCTTAAGGATGGCTTGTTTCACCTGCATGGAGAGCTCCTTTGACCACATGTTTTCTTCACAGCAAAATCTTCCAAATACAAGCACCACACCTCACATCAACTCCAGGCCTTTTATCTGCTTAATTGAGAATGACATAACGAAGGAATTGCCCACACCTGCCCATGAAATAGCCTTTGAGTCAACTGTCCAATTACTTTTGGTCCCTTTAAAAACAGGGTGGCACATGTTAAGGAGCTGAAACTCCTAAACCCTTCATCCAATTTTAATGTGGATACCCTCAAATGAAAGCTGAAAGTCTGGACTTTATGTCCATTATATAACTATAACTTGAATATGTTTCGGTAAACAGGTAAAAAAACAAAATTTGTGTCAGTGTCCAAATATATAGACCTAACTGTATACACGTAAATTTGACCATATCAGTCCAGTACTTCAGCAGCTTCATTGGTTACCAATAGACAAACGTATCCACTTCAAGATTTTACTTCTGGCCTTCAAAGGGTTGCATGGTCTTGCACCTGGTTATATCAGTGATGCTGTACAGCTCGATGATCTTCAAATACCACTCTTTTAAAGCCGGTAGATTACCATCTCAAGACATATGGCTATTGTTCTTTTGCCGTAGCTGTGCTTCACCTCTGGAACATGTTACCCATAGACATTAGATCTTGTGACTCTGTCTCTCTCTCTCGCTCTCTCTCTCTCCAAGTCAAAACTTAAGATTCATCTATTTAAAACTTCATATTAGTGTCTCTTATTGTCCATTCATGTATTTACATATTGTATATTTAGCGCTCAGAACTCTCTCTATGAGTGCTTTACAAGTATTTTTGTTGTTTGTTGTATACACATAAATAGTGCATTGAATCCTCCTTTGTAACATAACATTTTACTTTGAGTTCGTGATGCGTGACACATAGCTGGTTCCAGCATGTTCGCTAGCTAGAAAACGACAAAATATTAGCTAGCTAGACAACAAAGTTATGTATAATACAACAAGCTGCAAAAAGCTGTTGCGTGTTCATGTAGCATTACTCTACCAGTCACTGTGATAACACATCCAGTCCACATTCACTGTACAGGTAGTCGTCGACTTACGACCTATGCGACTTGCGACCGATCGACTTTACGACCGTCTGGTTATGACTGGCAAGTGTTTCCCAGCTGAGCTAGCTGAGCGTACGACAGTTTCCGCCCCAGCTCCCGGCAGTGCCTCTCGCCGCATACAACAGTTTCCGCCCCAGCTCCAGGCACATGTGCAGTCTCTCTCACGCTCCCTCGCGCACTCCGTCATACAGTTTCCGCCCCAGCTCCAGGCACATGCGCAGTCTCTCTCGCGCTCCCTCGTGCACTCCGTCATACAGTTTCCGCCCCAGCTCCAGGCACATGCGCAGTCTCTCTCGCGCTCCCTCGTGCACTCTGTCATACAGTTTCCGCCCCAGCTCCTGGTTTATGAAATGAGCAAATGCTCCCGCCAGCCCGAGCGCTGCAACAGCTGATGATGACGTCGACGACCCACAGCCAAGCACCAGTGATGCCAGCAGTCACTAAATTTTGTATTTTGCTATGTTTTACATTTGTATTTTGGTACGTTTCAAACTAAAATGTCTTCTATTTTTCACACCTGTATTTCGTATTTTTTGTTTTGCACATATTAAACGAATTGTACTGTACGCAGTGTAGTATGCAGTGTTTGACTTAAACCAAACAATGAGCCAAGGTAATGAAATAAGAAAATGTTGATAAAATAAGACTTTAAGATGATTACAATATCATTACACATCACAATATACTTACGTTCATTTAACATAGGCCGACTTACGACCAGATCGGTTTACGACCGGTCAGTCGTAACCAAACGCAGTCGTAAGTCGACGACTACCTGTACTTGAAAAGATGTATACTAGGTGTCAAGTAAACTATTATTTTAGATTTAGATGTAGAATTACAGGTATGAATACATATGCCAAAGGGAAGTGGGGCCTGTTTTCTACTCAAGTTGTCTAATCAAAGATTATCATGCATTATCATACTCACAGCCTCTTCAGCATAGCCAATCCACGAAATGCTCCAGGCTCCACTGTACTAATCAAATTACTCCTCAGGTCCCTACAGAGAGAAAGAGACACAAATGATTTAATATTAATTAACAAATGACTGTGTCCCTCAAACCCCCTAGGATCATTTTCACATTTTGTAGTTTTATAACCTGAAAATGAAGTGGACGTAATTAGGATTGTGTATCATGAATGTACACTTTTTTTTCTGCATATCTGATAACTTGCTGCTGTAACATAAGTTCCCAGCTTGGGATCAATAAAATAAATCCATCCGTCTATCTGTCTATCTATCTAAAATGACCCATCATGTTGAAGTGGAGTGAAATATGGATTTTATTGTACTCAATATAGTTATTCTTAAACCCTAAATTAGTTCTTGGTGTGGGTGACATGGTGGTGCAGTGGTTAGCACTGTCGCCTCACAGCAAGGGCCATGCTTGCATGGTTTTCCTCTGCATGCTCCAATTTCCTCCCACAGTCCAAAGAAATGTGGATTAGATCAACTTGCTCCTCTAATTTGCCCATAGCCTGTCTCTGTGTTAGACCAGCGATAGACTGGTGACCCTTCCAGGGTGTACCCTGCCCCTTGCCCCAAAATCAGCTGGGACTGGCTTCCCCTGTAGCCCTGACAGATAAGTGGTATAGATAATGGACGGATGGATAGTTTCCATGCAACCAGTCTGAATCAAAAGTCATATAATTAGTTGAATGAATCCAGCAATTACTGTAATGCCAGTATACTGTAATATATACCAGTTTCTGGAACATCCCAGAGGTTATCAGAGAACATATTTAAACAAATGGCATAATATGTTATCATGTAAAATTATCCAAAAAGGTTTGTTTATTTAAAAAAAAAAATCAAACTTTGAACATCCCATGGAGCATCATTAAATTATTCATTCTTTCATGTTCAATAACAGCCGGTCCATCAAAGGGCAGTATGCACATAAGCAGGGTCAGATCCCGGAAAATGGGAAGGGGGTGTGGGGGGGTGTCAACCCAGTAAGGCCAGGGGTCCGGGGGCCTCTGGCGGTCCCCGGAAGCTCTGCAGTTTTTAAATGCCAGGAGATGCATTTTGAGCTGTCAGAGACATGTTGTAAATGAAATCTCTTAAAGAAAATTACCATATCAAAAAAATATGTTTTAAAAGTAGGAACTTTCAAAACAATTTTATTAGTCACTGAAAATTGTATTGTCAGAGTTGCAGGTATATGCGTAGAACATAATTACAACTGATATATGACCACAAAACACTTTATATCAATAAATTATTACTATTTTAGCAACTGCAATCTGAGCTCCTGCTCAGGACATTCAATGTACATATAAGACAGTGAATATAACCAGGTAAACTGAGGGAATGTAAGTGACCACTTAAGATAGAGTTTAATACTGAGATAACTATAAACAAAGACTGCAAGAGTTGCATGTCTATAATACAAAGTCAGTAACTGCAATCTGAGCTCCCAAAACAGCACGTGTACCATGTACATACACAGGGTATAGTGAGTACAGAGATACCTATTAATGAACATGAGCAGTAGCCAGACAGCCGACACGTGTGTGGACATGCAGTAAGCCTGCTGCAGCATCTCATCATTTTGGCTTGTGAACATGCACGTTAACAATACCATAAACATAAAAGGATGGCGCCCACCCTTTACATGTAGTCTACAGTGCAGTCTGGAAATACAGTATGTTATGTTGATGCACGAAGTTCCCGCACCCTGTTAAAATCCAACAGGACTCACCCAGCTTGCTTTTCACTGCATTCGTGTCACAAGCAAAAAAAAAAAAAAAAAACCTAAGCAAGGACCTACTATTAAATATAAATTAATACCATAAACTCTTCAGCTCAATCCCACATAACGATTTGTTTATTTTTAAGCCTTATTAATTTTAAAAAAACAGCGGGCATATCTCTGTATTTGCAATACATTCAAGTCACAATTCCAAATAGCCATGTACTATTTTTTTTCTTTTTGGATGGGGGTGTGTGCGTCCCCCCTTAAATCTGTACCAGGATTCACTCACATGCAGACAAGTTTTAGTGTAGCCAATCCACCTACCTTTATAATTTTGGACGGTGGAGGGAAACCAGTGTGAACATATGGAGAACATGTGAATTTCTATACAGACAGTAACCAGAGTTCAGTATCAAACCCTGGAGCTGTGATGCAGCAATGCTACCCACTGCACCACCCAACCTTTAAATCCATTATTAACAGTGTAAAGTATAAAGCACAGGCATGACTCTGCCTAGAGGAGGCCGTCCACCAAAAATCAGTGATTGGGTAAGGAGGTCATTAGTCAGAGAAGCAACCAAGTTCAAGGGGAGCAAATACTTATGCAAGTCATTGGATGCTGAAGCTCTTTGCAGAGGGAAATACACATATTCATTCACTTTAATGTCTGTGTGGACTTTAATCCTCACATCACTGTGGGTTTTAGAGCTGCACGAGGGGACCAATTACTTCTCTACATAATGATTTGCCCTTCAAAGCAGATGGTCAGTAATCCCAGACACACACACACGCGCGCGCGCTCGTTAAACTAATGCAAGCCGCAGAGGATATTCTCATCCTCATTACACTCCCATTCTCTTTATGCACACTGTGTTTAGAGGCACAGAATCGAATCTAACGGAATCAGCCCTCCATTGGGCTTTTTGAGTGTTATCTCTGTGGCCACAGTCCATAAATAGGGCCTTCACTTTCAGCTAAAGTGCTGGGTTAAAGAAGTAGAATGCTACCCAGTGATCAGATGAGAGTCTCACCATCTCAGTGTTAGCAATCAGCCCCTCCCTTTGGCCTGCCCTCTCAGTCTCCACACACCCAGTGTGCTAAAAATACACTCAATGATTTCAGAACTCCATGTGTTCCTCCAGGGCCAAAGCAAACTTCCTAAAATTGTGTCCTCATATTTCCTGCGTCTGTCTGAGGGGAGTGACAGGATTCTGAAGGAGCTCTGGAAGCAGCAGCAATGTGTGGAGACATAACTAAACATACATGTGCTCAATCAATCTGATACCTGCTGACTGGCTCAAATAGGGCCATCAAAGCTAAATCACAATCATGCACAATACCTTAAGTGGAAAATGAATTCTAAATAATTTTAATTACCTTTGTTTGTACATTTTGTTTGTTTAATTTGCACAATTCATTTGAGTTATGCATATTTTCTCAACTTCCACTTGTGTTTTTTTTTTCCTCCCTATAGCAGTTCATTACATTGCTAATCCATGGGAAGCCATGGCCTAATGATTAAAGAAGCAACTTTGGGACCAAAAGGTCACCAGTTTGATTCCCTGGACCAGCAGGAATGGCTGAAGTGCCCTTGAGCAAGGCCCCTAATCCCCAACTGCTCCCCAGGTTGGTCTGGGTATGTCATATGTCGCTCTGGATAAGAGCGTCTGCTAAAATGTCATTACTGTAAAGAAATGTAATCCACTTCCCTTTGATATTATCTGAGTGTGTGAAGCGTTTCAGGACAGGTCAGTCTTTTTTAGAGGACAAAGATGTTTCTGATTGAAAATCCACAGCAGGTTTTTTTTCCTTAATTCAGCATTTAACACCTGACTGATGGGATCATTAAATACTGAAAAATGGCTGCTGTCTGCCATAATGGGGTGTGTCGACAATTAAGAAACATACCCATTCAGAACCATTTCATCCCTCCATCCAACATGCTCTTTCACTGCTTATCTTTGTATGGCATATATTCAGCAGTAAACACCTAACCTGTCTATATGTAATTCTATAATACCTTAATATTATATGGTTATGTCTACCATTCATTCTTAACCCAGATAGAACCTTAGAATATCAAGATTCTGATATATCAACTCGGAAACTTATGGTTAACGGTCAATGGTTAGTCCATCGCAGGGCACCGTACACAAGAATATTCATACACTCATTCACACCTAGGGCAACTAACAATATTTCAGCCAATCCACTAATCGGTATGCAAATCTAGAGGAAACGGAAATGGACTACACGTAAAAAACATGGAATTCCTCACAGACAATAACCCAAGCTCAGGATCAAAATAGAGACCCTGGAGCTGTGAATTGGCAACACTACCCATTGTACCACAGTGTAACATTTATTTTAAAGGGACATTATGAAAAACTAATTTTTTTCAGTGCTTGTACACATACATTTGGAGTGCCAGCCAATGCACAAACTGAAATAAGCCACCCAGTCAGTTTCTTTTGAGCTGCTTATTTCAGAAAACATTTGCTTCAACAAGCTGTTCAGATTTGGCTCCACTTTCTATGTCACAAGGGGAGCGCATTAGAATTATGTCATCCCTCATCTGAGTATCTCCACTCATGGCTTGAGAACTACATTTATGAATGAATATTCATGAAGAAAGTGTTACCTGATTGCTGGGTTTCACATGACGTCACATCCGCCTCATTAGTTATTCAAAACTTTACCTGGTAGTCTACCAAAGCTCAGTTGACAGAGCGTTTGTAAGGAGAATGCCTGATGCTTGCGTTGCTTTAGGTCATTTGAATCGATCAAACCCTGAAACTGATAAAAGTTTCTTCAGGGTTCCCTGTGAACTAATAAAAAAGGGTGAACGAACACAGGATTTCACAAAAAGACGTTGAGAAAGGCGGCTTTTGAACCTCTCACTGACATCGAAGGGAGCCGAGTTGAAGCATGCTCGAGTTTGCAGTGATCACTTCATGAAGTGTTTGTATATCCCTCTCAGCTATATCCTTTTTGTTTTCCAAGTACTTTTCTTGCTGTGTCGTTATTTTATGGTACTTTTTTCGTCATGAAGCGCTAAAGTCCCCAGCTGTTTCTTTGTTTACTCCTCACTCCTCACAAAGTCCATATGCATGAAGGTCGCGACAAAATTTTTACCCAGCCATACAGTTACAATGCACTGTGATCACTTCTCCGTATTGTTTAACTAAGATCCAGGTCTTTAAAGGGGTTTCTGATTATCTTTGTGAATGATTTACCTGAGAGATAAGAGCCAACACAAGTGAGAATCAAGCGAACTGTTGTTTGCTTACACTTCAACTTGCAGCGCTTCGTTGTAAAGACGCGAACGAAAAGCTTAAAAAAAATACTTACACCGGCAAAAACAATACAGGATTCATTCAGCAGTGACTTGATACCAAGGTCCTTTACCCAGGCACATACAAAAAGCTGTAAGCCTCCATACTCTTCCAAGCTTTCATCTGTTTTGCGGTGTAGAAGGACGTCTGCAACACCAGATAGTTTGAGATGTCGGGGAACTCAACTGAAGGGTAGTTTTCGAGATTGTATGACAAATCCTTCTTTCCCAGACTGTAGGGGTCGATTCCACTGCACGTAGCAATCTTCTGAATATATCTAAAGCGAGCAGTGGCTTCTAGATTATGAGCATACTCTGATAAGTTATCGCTAGTTGTTTGCACTACGGCAGCCATTTAGACCACCAGCTATTTCACTTCCGGTAAAACCGCTAAGAAAAGTCATGTGACTGAAACCCAGCAATTGCCAACTGGAGAGGGAGTGAACAGTGTCTGATTATCATTTAAAGGAATAGGCACTCAAATCAGCCGTTTTGAACAGAGCTACTTATACCCTTTTTCCACCAAATCAGTTCCAGGGCTGGTTCGGGGCCAGTGCTGGTGCTGGTTCACAACTCGTTCAACTTGCGAGCCAGCTGAGAACCAGTTTGCTTTTCCATAGCTTGCGGTGCTAAGGGAAGCCACATCATTACGTCGCTGTATACGTCAGTAACGTCGCTACGTTTGCATAAACCTTGGTGCGAATATCGAAGCAAAAACAACATGGAAGAAGCAGCAGCAGCAACAACAATAATATTAATAATAATGGATGACTTCGCGTTTGTACAGCTGCTGCTTCTCGTCGCTTAAAAATGGTGATCTTTCGTGGTCTTGTTATTGTTGTTGGTCTTAACAACTCCGCCCCCCCGCTGACGTAAGCAGTTCTTTCCTCTGGCCCAGCAGAGAGTTGGTGCTAGCCTGGAACTGGGTTTTCTGGCCCCAGAGCCAGTTCTTTGTCAGTGGAAACAGAAAACCCGGTTCCAAACTAAGCACTGGCCCCGAACCAGCCCTGGAACTGCTTTGGTGGAAAAGGGGCAACAGACAGGATGAGAAGGGAGCTGTGGTGCTTTCTCCTTGTGGTATTTTGACCAAAGCATGTCACAGACATTTCATTAAGACCTCAGGGAACTGTATCAACTTGTGGAAAAGGGGTACAATATGTCACCTTTAAAACACCCAGGATATTGCACAGTCATCTCATTTATTAGCAATATAGAAACAGAAAGGCAAAATTACATGATCACACACTTGCTGATCCTTCTGATAGTGGGGGGGGGGGGGGGTGCACTTGTGGGAATATGTGAGAGATTAAAGCCACATCTTTGCTTAATTTTGACCCTATTTTCACTGTATTATCTACCTGGAACTTTATTTATTCCCTAAGGATGTTAAAGCATATAAAGCTGTCGTATTGATCTAATTTTAGAAATAATAATAAAAATAATTAGTTAATTTTGACCCACACAGAACATGGGGTTAATGTACATTTTGACTTACTCATAGTTCCTCTTATATTAGGTTTATTGGAGTAAATGAAAACACTCTATTTTCATTTTAGTTAACAAAAAAAGTGAAAAATTGTAACCTACAGATGTTTAAGTTTCAAGTGATGGACTTTTATTTAACTGTAGGCATTTTATTACACATAATTAAAACACTGTAATTGTATTTATAATGAAAACAAACACTGCTGTACACATTGTACAGGGTACACCAGTATATCCCTATTAAATATCAGAAATTATTCTATCCACATTCACTGGAATGAGCAATCGCATTTTCTGATTGGCTACACTACTACTAGGATATCAGCTCATATACTGTACCATGAGCAGAGAAAACCAAAATGACGGCGCGTGTTGCCGAACCAACCGAGGACGAAATAAAAACTCTACTCAAAAACAAAAGCCCAAAAATACAAAAACAAAAAATATATGGAATGAAAGTATTTGATGGTAAGAATGTATCTTTTTTCTTTTTCAAGAATTATTATTATTATTATTATTATTATTATTATAGCATTTTTCACAAATTGCTACTGTCATTTCGCCGATTTGTTTACATTCTATGCGGAAAGATTTTTATCAGAAGTTTTGTATAAAGTTTTTGTTTATCGAATTTGCAAAAAAAAAAAAAAATGCTCTGTTTCTCAAAATCCAGTGGATGTGGTTAGAATAAAACAGTTATTCCATTCAATCTTGGCATACATGGCTTATGTACGACTCGATTTCGTGGAATAACTGTTAACTACACACGCTAAGAATATAACCAGTGTTTCCAGATTGGGCGGTTTCAAGTGCATTTTGGCGGGTTTTGAACATATTTTGGGCTGGAAAACGTCAGCAGTATCTGGCAACACTGAATATAACACTTATTTGCCCACATGTATTGCAAGCAATTTAAAAAAATCATATAATAATTTAACTTCTTAGCTAGACAGATAACACCCTTGTTATCCAAACTAACCAATATATCTGGGTGTCTTTGAAATGTGTCTTATAAAGTTTGCTGAAGTTTTCTATTCTGATGGTGCATTTATTACACATAGCTCTTCAGTCTTCACGCTGAAAATTTTCTTGAATATGAACTATATATGAAGGTTAGATTTGAAGAAGTGTGGGCATATATAGGATAAAAAGTCTTTTCATTAACAATTTGAAATTTTATTTGGGACAAATCTAAGTTTTTAAACAAAATATTCCATACCAGAGGCGGCACGGTGGTGTAGTAGTTAGCGCTGTCGCCTCACAGCAAGAAGGTCCGGGTTCGAGCCCTGTGGCCTGCGAGGGCCTTTCTGTGTGGAGTTTGCATGTTCTCCCCATGTCCACGTGGGTTTCCTCCGGGTGCTCCAGTTTCCCCCACAGTCCAAAGACATGCAGGTTAGGTTAACTGGTGACTCTAAATTGACCGTAGGTGTGAATGTGAGTGTGAATGGTTGTCTGTGTCTATGTGTCAGCCCTGTGATGACCTGGCGACTTGTCCAGGGTGTACCCCGCCTTTCGCCCGTAGTCAGCTGGGATAGGCTCCAGCTTGCCTGCGACCCTGTAGAACAGCGGCTAGAGATAATGAGATGAGATATTCCATACCTGGGTCTAACCAACATCCTTGATGTTCAGCAAGGTTGAATGTAATCATTAAAACAATATACCTCACCTAATGAAAACACATATTGTGCATGTTGGCTCCCATTAAATGTCCTGACTTCATTCAACAAAGTTATAAATCAGTTATTTTCTACTGTTCATTACTGAGTGCATATTGTTAATGTAAGCAATCTCAAGTCTTACTGCAATACTAAACAACCACTCAAACAAGACCGAAACCACCTGGACTATATTCTGAAACATTTCAGTCAGGTATGTAGTGCAGGCTTTTGTATTGGTCATGTTTTATGTTTGGAGATAATAATCTTATTGCATACCACACTGACTTGGCAAGAGAGTTAACAATATTTACTTATTTAATATTACTTTTAATTAAATATTTTAATAATGGTGTAAAACATAGTGAACATAAACATAGGTCCTTCTCGAAAAACCTATGATGCGACAATGACAATAACAAAATAATGACAATAACCAACACTTCAATAATTGCATTAATGTTTGTTTCCTAAAAGATTTTTGCCTTGTAAATTTATTTAATGGGGTAGAAAAGTGATGCGTTTCTAGAGAAGTAGAGGTTCAATGAAAAGCTAACTTTAGCCAGCTAGCTAGTCTGTTATTTGTGAGTGATATGAGATTGTATTTTGATAGAACAGGGTTCAAGAGTGAAATGTTCTCTCATTTGCCTCTTCAGCAGAACATAATATCCTTATGAGTACATATGCAAGACCAGATTTTGCCTCGTATAGCATACCTCTGTGGTTTCATATTATTCTATTTGATAAAGTCTATATTTATTACAAAGCTTCTCACACAGCAGACTGTTCTCTGCGTCACCTCTCTCTCTGTGTCACAGATGAAAGGTCAGAATTGCTGCTCTGCACAAACGTTCATGTAGCAGGTCAAAAAAGAACACACTCATGCTAGGTATAGTACATTCCTGATGGTGGTTTCAAGACTTATCTGAGAAAGGTTATACATCATATCATCACACACATCGTACACTTATCTTTTTGACAGTAGCAACCAAGTTTGCTGTCCAAAGTTAGCAAATTATTAGAAATGTTGGCCAAAGCTGTTGTGCCTGCCCTAAAACATTTTCAGAGGTGGATGTGTTTTTGTGTTTACTTGTGTCATGCACACTAAGAATGATTTCTCAGTGATTGTTGGTTCTCAACACTTGTAGACTATGAATATCTCTTAACATAGGAGCATATACGGTAGCAAGCGGTGATGGTAGAACCTCAATGATAATGTTACTGTACTAGTAAGGGCACTATCAGCTCATCACCTCACCTACACACCGGTAAGGAAAAACGAAGATGCTTTCCAAACAACACAGGTTAAAAAAAGAAAAGAAAAAAAAAACTTCTCATGGGTGCAAAAGCTTTTGAAAGTTATTGAGAGCTTCTCTCTGGACAGTAGATTTTTTTTTCAGCTTATTTTGTATCAGGGCTCTTTGTAACGTTACAATAAACAGGCCAAGCTGGTAAAAGCTAGGAGACAAAGAATGTCCTAATTTAATCATTTTTTACTCTTTTCATCCAAGCTGGAATTTCCCAAATCCGTGAGTCAGAAATGTTCAATCCAAAGCCAGTCATTCAGTTCAAGTGAGAGCGAGTCCAAGTCTCTGATTTGACTTTGTAAACTGAAACACGATCGTGTTATAATCTGAAATGTAATAAAAGGGTATCATTGTTAGTAAAGCAAACTGGAACATTATAAAATAGTGAAAAACAATTGTAGTTTTCACAGAAAATGAGCATTAAACCAAATGTGTATTCCTTACTAATGAACAATTTGATTATTTTCACAGACTGGAAAACTGTTTCAGCTGCAAACACTGAAACAGCTCATACAGTAGAAGAACAAGCTCTCCAGCTGGTCAAAATCAAAATAAGATTTAAACAGAAACAATGCTTCTTCTCTTAAACTCTGTTTGACATTTATACTTTCTCCACAGCGGTCTATACAGTATCTGTGGTGCTAAACTCCTGACAAACTTTAACAGTTGCAGTTAATATTTCACCAGCAGTTGCACCCAATTAGCTTCCGCCCGCACAGTGTGTGTGTGTGTGTGTGTGTGTGTGTGTGTGTGTGTGTGTTTGTGCTCCCCACGTGTGCTCACTCAGCCAAGCTGCTACACCACCCGCTCCCACTGTGACATTAATGTGGAGATTTATAGCCTAATGGTCACACTCACACACTGAGAGGCTTTGGTGAAAAATGTTAGAAAGACAGAGTATGTGTGTAAGTGGAGAAAGTAAAAGACAGCGTGTGTGCGTGCGTGTGTGTTGCTACTGAAGAAACATTTTGGAAGACCCTACCAGAGGAGATCACTAGGAAGACATCTTCACTGTAGGAGGCTGAACATCTTAGGGAGGATGATCGAGAGCAGGAGAAGAGTTCCCTAATTAGTGGCTAACTAATACTCTTTCCCCTAAACCCACGATAGCTATGCATCAACAGGAAGCCATGCGGGAAAGGTTCTACAGATGGATATAGAAACAAATTGTCTATTAGGGAGTTTTTGGAGGTTGGTTGAGGATTAATCTGATTATTGTCTAAAAACTGTGGGACTGTCACACTGTGGGAAGGACATTTCTCTGACAGTCAAATCCAAGAACAAAGTAATGTGAAGAGTCTCTTCAGACCGGCAGCTTAATTAATAGTTAGATACAGTAGCTCCGACAACTGCACCAAAAAATATAAATTACAAGTGAGTTGTTGGAAACCAGAAAAAGAAAAACCCTATAATTCTTCTTTTACCTCTGAATACGTTTTGTTCAGTTCAGGTTCAAAACAAACAGAGCTTTCATTGTGTAGTGTTTCTGGCATACTGGTAATGATGCTCATTCCGGGCAACCAACTTATCTGAGGTGACAATCAAATAAGCTTAGATCCCCCACACACAATCAGGAAGAATTTTCATGGCACTAATGAAGAAAATGAGAGATGAACCACTGTTCAGAACAGTTTGGAGAAGTGACAGTGGAACGTATCCACAAACGGAGTCATTGCTTCAGCCATCATTCTGAGCTCAGAGGAAACCTGCCTGTGTAACAATGTTACTTAGGTGTCTGTGATGACATCACTGTCTGAAATACTGCTTCCCCTTCCTGTTTCCTTCCTAGACATGAGCCAGACATTACAAAGAGCTCTCAATCAGACATACGGAGTCTAAAGGTTTGAACCTCATTCCAGACACACTATAATTTATGATCACATACAACAGCCACTGACCCATAAAAGCACTATTCAACATGCCAAAATGTTCTAATTCAGAGCTAAGAGCAACATCACTGGCAGCTAGAACGCTCCATTCATCCCAGACGCAGTTGACGCATAATCATGTTCCTGACAATTGCAATTCAGAGCACATCTCTAATGTGAGAAGTTTTTTTTTTTTTTTAAATATAGAGCATAAGACATGAAAATACCCAAGACATGTCATTTATGCTTTTTGAGAATTAATGCAGACAGGCAGCCACAAATATAGAAAATCAGCCAGCTGAAACCACAAGCAGAAGAAATGCCAAGATTACAAAATCTCACTGCAGCTTTTATTTAAAGAGATCTGATTCTGATGAAAGGCCACATCTGTGAGGTTTGGGGTGAAGACAAGAAATTGAACATTGGAGTTGTTAAATGAGAAAGTCTGTTCAACTTCATTCAGCACATTAATATTCATGGTAAAATGTGTTAAGGGTATTTCTTCAGTATGTTGGGGTGGTTAAACCCTGTGTATTCCTTCTAGCCACTTTATTAGACATATTTATTTTGATCCTTGATGCAAGTATACAGTAAGGGCCTACAAAATTTGGAAAGGTTCTTAGCTTCCAAAAATGGGTTCTATTTGAAACTTCCATCCATCTATTATCCATAATGACTTATCCTGTGCAGGGTCACGGGCAAGCTGGAACCTATTCCAGCTGACTATGGGTGAGAGGTAGGGTACACCTTGGACAAGTCGCCAGATCATCGCAGGGCTGACACAGAGACAAGCAACCATTTATATTCACACCTACAGTCAATTTAGAGCCACCAATTAGCCTAACCTGCATGTCTTTGGACTGTGGGGGAAACCGGAGTAAACCCAAGCAGACATGGGGAGAACATGCAAACTCCACAGCCTCAGCATTTAAGTCTAGGCTGAAAACTTCTGTTTAGTCAAGCCTTTTGTTAATAGTGTTTATGAGGTAAAGGAGTAGATCTGGAGGGTCCTCAGACATAGTGTGTTTGGTAAACTGGGATGTATGGATGCTGTCAGTCCCCCACTCACTTGCTCACTTGAGTTTGTTGACAGTGTAGTGGCTGGCTGCTTTATGTCTCGGGGCTCCCTCATGACTGTGTTACCTTCTGGCTCTCCCCTTTTAGTTATGCTGTCATAATTTTGCCGTTGTCCCTGCTTGCACTCAGCACAAAATGTATACTGTTCCTACTCATCAGGTAACATTGGGCATACCGAACAACCTGTGTTTTCTCTCTCTCTTTCTCTTCCCCCCAGTCTGTCCCTCTGAGTTACATGTCGATCCTGAAATCAAGATGCTGACCTCTTCTGCTCCTCAGACCTGCCTGTTCCATCTTGATGCCCTACATCTGGCTGGAGTCTCATCACATCGCTCCTGTGGAGGACGGCCCCATATGGACAGTTGAAAGTCACACTTGGAAGGATGTTCTGGACACTTGCAGTAATGCTTTTATGTCTGAGGACTTCAGTTGACTTGCTAACTTTAGGACTGCAGTGGTCATGAACAGTTTTGCACTCAGGTTTCCATCAATGAAGAGTTATAACATCAGCAAAACAGATGTCATGTTAAAACTGTTAAAAATGTTATAAATCACGTTGTCTGTTATCACCCAAATGAGGATGGGTTCCCTTTTGAGTCTGGTTCCTTTCGAGGTTTCTTCCTCATGTCGTCTGAGGGAGTTTTTACTTGCCACTGTCGCCACAGGCTTGCTCATTGGGGAGAGATTAGGGATAAAATTAGCTCATGTTTAAAGTCATTAAAATTCTGTCAAGCTGCTTTGCGATAATGTCTGTTGTTAAAAGCGCTATAAAAATAAACTTGACACACAGAAAGGCCCCTGTCAGCCACTGGGCTTGAACCTAGAACCTTCTTGCTGTGAGGTGACAGTGCTAACCACTACACCACCCCTATTTGAAGCTTTCTCATAGGAAAATAATTTGTTGTCGGGTTCTACATACAGCCTTTAAGGCAGGGGTCATCAGCCGATGGACTGAGGCCTGAATGCAGACCCAGCAAAGTATTTCACTGGAACTCAGTACTTGAAAAAAACTCAGTAGCTGGGCAGATAAATGTGTATAAAACTTGGCAATGTTTCAGCAAATTTAGTTTTCTAAAAATGAACAAGCATGACCTCTGTAGCAGCTCCTCTGCTGTGGCTTATTAAATCATACGCAGTACATTTCTTTAAGTTATTTAGCTGAAGGTTGGACCAGAGATTAATCAGAGGACTCGAGACATTAGGTCAGAAAGACGAGAGTTTTCACAGACTTACATGGATTTTTCATTTTATTAGTCTCTCTAGTCTGATTAGTGGACTGATTAGATGACTTGAAGCGTTCAAGCCCATAAGCCGAGAAGCACCAACCTGGAAAATATTGAAAATATTGTATCTATGATCTCATGTGGGCAAATAACGCTTTCTTCTGAGCATGTTACACTGCCCCCTGACATCTGGCTGGCTTAGTGTGCCTCGGAGGAAACATGTCATAGCCTTCGCCCTAGCTGATTGGAAGTTGTCATGTGATTTGGCCATGACTAAATTAGGGAGAAAGTTTTTTTTTTTTTTTTTTTTTTGGGGGGGGGGGGGGTATTCTCTTCTGCGCCAAATGGCTCCATATATGGACAACCAAAAAACAAAAACAAACAACAAAAACACATTATACATCTCATTGCTTTCCAGCAATTTGTGCTAATCATCCTCTAGCCATCAGTCACTGTTAGTTTTTGACCACAACACTGGTGCTGGATAGATATTTTTAGTTTCTCAACATTAAGGGTTTTTTTCTTTTTTTTTTTTGTAAAATCCCAGCTGCATCTAAAATACTCTTATGAGCTCCACACACACTATTATGTTAGCGTCACTGCTGCATTGAAAATGGCCCATCTGGTTAGCGCTAGTCTGATGCTTCTTTTCTGTTTCCTTTAGCATAGTAGCATATTTGATTAAATAATAACATGTTCAGGTTAGTAAAAGCTGCAACCTAATAGAAAATAAATGGAGGAAACAAATTTGTATGCTGTGCATTTCGAACTCTAATTATGTAGATTAGTTGATATTATGTCTGATTCAGAAAGTAAATATCTAGTTTTTATAATTTTACTCAAGGATTACAATGCTGCAGTCAGTATTGGACAGTCATTTTCTCAGTACCTTCTGCTAATGCATTATATCTTGTCCAGCTCTATACTGAGAATGTGACCTCCGCCTCTGATGGCAGGAACTCACATTCTGTTTCAGATTTGCTGTTGCTTATTAGAAAAACAAGCATGATGTTTTGAATTCAAAGACGACTAGTCTTTGAGTTCAAAACATCATGCTTGTTTTTCTAATAAGCAACAGCAAATCTGAAACAGAATGTGAGTTCCTCAGTAAAGGCTCCAAGAACACAAGGTTAGATCGGCATTCAAAGATGGCCGCTCTGAACTACAACGCCCAAGAACCACAGCGCTCTCTGTCACCTGACTATTAATCACACCACCTGCAAGTCATGTCACAATCAACCACTCACCCATATAAGCTGCACTCTCCAACCAGCCTGTTGCAAAGTAGGGCTTGGTGGTCTTTCCCACTCATACTGAGCCGGGTTTTTCCCTGATAGCCTTTCCGGTTTATTGACCTCGTTTCCATTTCTTCTCGTCCTTTCATTCATTTGACGCTGCCCTGTTTGTTGATCGCCCAACCCTCGCTAGTTTACGGTCATTGCTTCCTGAACACCGATTCGGATACCTCCGACAGTTTGCACGACCCCGGTCTCCCCTGCGCCTGCATCTGTAAATGCCTGCACTCTGACACTAGTCATCTCCAAGAGTGATAAGGGACAAGTCCTTATTCGTGGGCTTCTGTTTACTGTTGCCTATTGATAAATAAGAAAAAAAAATCAAATAATTTTATATGCAAAGTTACATTATGACAACCTTACAGTTAAAGTAATATAGTTGTTTTGTTATTAGCATTAAGGTCCTCTAATGTTTTGTTTAGCATTCTTTTACATTTTTGTGAAGACACTGTTTTTATAATAGGTAGATACACTTTTGCCAGTTATTGATCTTTTGATTTAAACTCTGGTAACTGCAAGAGTTTGACTCTCCACTCACATCTGTATTGCAGCGTGCCTTGCCAGACAGCAGTAGGTACCATTTTTATGATGGTCCTTGGTATGACTCGACTGCAAGGAGAATTCGCAAGCTCCCGATCGAGAGGCAGACATACTAACCACTAGGCCAGCTCGCGGTGGACAACAATCGGATGAACCAGATTAAATGGTGAAAAAATGTGATTTTGACTGTGGCATGGTTGTTGCTGCCAGACAGGCTGGTTTGAGTATTTCAGAAATTGCTGATCTCCACAATAGACTCTGGAGTTTACATAGAATTGACTGGGGGGGGGATCAGTGAGCAACAGTTCAGTGGATGGAAACATCTTGTTCATGAGAGAAGTCAGAGGAGAATGGCCAGATAGTTCAAGCTGTCAGGGTGGCTATGATCACTCAAATAACAAGGCAATCAGAGATAGCAGACCTCACCCCCGCAGCGTAACGATGATTTCCTCTTGGCTAGAAGGGGGGTCATTCAGATTATATTCATGTGCTATTTTCTTATTTGTTTCTTCCATTATTCCAATTGAATAAAATTTTTTGTAGGGTTACAATACATTGCTTTATCAATTTTCAAGGGCATCATTAAAGACAGGTAGTGCAGCGCTAGTATTATTATTAAACAGATCTATACAAATTGTGGTTCATTCTTTTCTCATAAAGCATAATTGTTCAGAAAATATATATGTGAAAGTACTCTTTTTCTTTCTCTTCTTTTTTCTTCGCACCACAACATAATTAATTGAATGAGTTCCTATGGTCATGATACATCAACCCAACAAATTTCATGTCAATCCGTCCAGTCGTTGCTGAGTTACAAGCAAAAATCTGGGGTGGGACACACATACACACACACACAGGGTGATCACAATACCTCGCCATCCCACTAGGTGGGGGCGAGGTGACCACTCTATACAACTGTGGTATGCAGAAAAGCATCTCAGAATGCATGGCATATTGAACCTTGCATACTTGCCAACCCTCCCGATTTCAGGGGCAGGCTCCTGATTTTAGCCTCCATCTCCCGCCTCCCGATCGTATCCCGACTGTTAAAAACTGGATAATCTCCCGGTTTTGGGAAATCCCTACCGCCAAGTTAAAAATACTCCTGATTATGTCCAATCAGAATCGTATGAGAAACACTGCTGACATCAACAGATTTTTAACCAATCAATGAACAGAACGGCAGTCACTTCCGTAATGTAGGATTCACCCAGGCTGTCCAACATTTTTTACAAGCAGTCATTCATCATAGCCACTAAACCCAATACCACACGGCAAAAATATTAATGCAAATACCAGGTTGTATGGGAGAATGAATTTCCATGGATAAGCAAATGCTCGACCAGCCAGTTACACATTTTAAGGTAAAGATACCTTAAATCAGAATATAATGGACATTTGAGCGTAAAATTAAACTAGTCTTCCGTACCATTTCAGAAACAAACTGTACAACTTCTAAAGTGTTTAGTGAAATTTTGCACAACAGAGAATTTGTTTGGTGAGCATATTTGAATAGTGTGGGAGTGTCTTAGTGCTATTTTGAATTTATGTTTGAAAGTTTTAAGTGAAAGTTTACAAGTGAATTATCTGGAAAGTGACTGATTTTGATCGAGTTTTGAGGTTTTAAGTGAAAGATTACTAGTGAGTGTATTTTGGTCGTACTAAAATTTTGCATTCAAGTGAATTTCTTTGTGGAGTATATTTTGATAGTATGGTAGTATTTATAGTGCCAATTTAAAATTTTGTTTGAAAACTTTCAGTCAAAGTTTGCAAATGAGCAAATTCCTTTGATGCATTCCGATAGGATTTTGATAGGATTTCTAGTGCTTTTTAAAAATTCTGTTGGAAAGTGTTTAGTGAGAGAGATGCATTTTAGTAGGACTAAGACAGTGCAGTATTTATTTAATTGAGTTGTTACTATTTTGGTTAAATCTTATTAAAATTTAATGTATATATATTATAGTTCTCTGTATTTTTACATGAGCTTACAGAAGGAAAACACATTTGATGCAATCCAATAATACTTTCATTCACTGTGACTATTTTAAGAAATGATAAACATTCTTCTAAAGCATCACTTGTGTTATTTTCTGTGGGTCTCTGTACAGTGGTGCTTGAAAGTTTGTGAACCCTTTAGAATTTTCTATATTTCTGCATAAATATGATCAAAAACATCAGATTTTCACACAAGTCCTAAAAGTAGATAAAGAGAACCCAGTTAAACAAATGAGACAAAAATATTATACTTGGTCATTTATTTATTAAGGAAAATGATCCAATATTGCATATCTGTGAGTGGCAAAAATATGTGAACCTTTGCTTTCAGTATCTGGTGTGACCCCCATGTGCAGCAATAACTGCAGCTAAACGTTTGCAGTAACTGTTGATCAGTCCTGCACACCGGCTTGGAGGAATTTTAGCCCATTCCTCCGTACAGAACAGCTTCAACTCTGGGATCTTGGTGGGTTTCCTCACATGAACTGCTCGCTTCAGGTCCTTCCACAACATTTCCATTGGATTAAGGTCAGGACTTTGACTTGGCCATTCCAAAACATTAACTTTATTCTTCTTGAACCATTCTTTGGTAGAATGACTTGTGTGCTTAGGGTCGTTGTCTTGCTGCATGACCCACCTTCTCTTGAGATTCAGTTCATGGATAGATGTCCTGACATTTTCCTTTAGAATTCGCTGGTATAATTCAGAATTCATTGCTCCATCAATGACAGCAAACCGTCCTGGCCCAGATGCAGCAAAACAGGCCCAAACCATGATACTACCACCACCATGTTTCACAGATGGGATAAGGTTCTTATGCTGGAGTGCAGTGTTTTCCTTTCTCCAAACATAACGCTTCTCATTTAAACCAAAAAGTTCTATTTTGGTCTCATCCATCCACAAAAGATTTTTCCAGTAACCTTCTGGCTTGTCCACATGATCTTTAGCAAACTGTAGATGAGCAGCAATGTTCTTTTTGGAGAGCAGTGGCTTTCTCCTTGGAACCTTGCCATGCAGACCATTGTTGTTCAGTGTTCTCCTGATGGTGGACTCATGAACATTAACATTAGCCAATGTGAGAGAGGCCTTCAGTTGCTTAGAAGTTACCCTGGGGTCCTTTGTGACCTCGCCGACTATTACATGCCTTGCTTTTGGAGTGATCTTTGTTGGTCGACCACTCCTGGGGAGGGTAACAATGGTCTTGAATTTCCTCCATTTGTACACAATCTGTCTGACTGTGGATTGGTGGAGTCCAAACTCTTTAAAGATGGTTTTGTAATCTTTTCCAGCCTGATGAGCATCAACAACGCTTTTTCTGAGGTCCTCAGAAATCTCCTTTGTTCGTGCCATGATACACTTCCACAAACATGTGTTATGAAGATCAGACTTTGATAGATCCCTGTTCTTTAAATAAAACAGGGTGCCCACTCACACCTGATTGTCATCCCATTGATTGAAAACACCTGACTCTAATTTCACCTTTAAATTAACTGCTAATCCTAGAGGTTCACATACTTTTGCCACTCACAGATATGTAATATTGGATCATTTTCCTCAAATAAATGACCAAGTACAATATTTTTGTCTCATTTGTTTAACTGGGTTCTCTTTATCTACTTTTAGGACTTGTGTGAAAATCTGATGATGTTTTAGGTCATACTTATGCAGAAATATAGAAAATTCTAAAGGGTTCACAAACTTTCAAGCACCACTGTATGTATACAATATTCAGGCATGAGATTTTTCAGCTAAAAATCTGATTTAAGACTTCCCTTTCATTGTTGTTATATTAAAATTCAAGACGAGTATTATTTCAGATTTTTTGCTCTGAGCTCTCTCATGCCTGATACATGAATCCCATAACCTATAGTAATTGATAGAACAATATCAGCAATTCAAAACCTCTTTAATTGTATAAATTTCAAATGGTTTGCAATTAATTGGGATTCACTGTTTTTATTGTTTCAACTGCGCATCATACCCTCGTCCAATTGAAAATGTCGTTCACACACTTTTCTCCCCCACGAGAATTTTGAAAAGTTGGCAAGTATGACCTTGAGATAGATTAGCTACAACAGCAGAATACCACACTGAGTCCTACTTCTGTCAACCAAGAACAGAAATCTGAGTCCACAGTGGGCTAACTGGACAAGTTCAAGTAAGTTTCGGAAAAAGCCTGGCAAAGGTTTTTTTGCTTGTTTTTCCCCACAATTCTGGGAAAGTTTGATTAACTTTTTCTGAGTTATCTGATTAACTGAAGCTCTCGATCTGGATCTGAATAATTTTATGCATGTCACTGCTGCCACATGAATGGCTGATTGGATAATTGATCTTATTAGGGTGGTTGGCGAGTGCAGTATTAATTCATATACAATTAAGCAGAACTTGTGTTCTATATGAACCATATTCACATCACAGTTGAAAACGTCTCCCAGGTAAAACATCTGTGTAGATATAATTTTTTTAGTCTGTAGGGATCCGCTTACCACTGGCTGATTTACTGTGTGCTTTTTATAATAAAGCTGGAATCCTTTTGTCTGCATGCAGTTAAAATGATTGGAAATCTGCACAAAAGCATTTTACAAGAATGAGGTCATGCAGGTCATAAACAAGTATAAATGCCATGATTTAAGATCTGAAAGTGAAGGGAAAGACTTGTTTTTATTTTTTCCTTTTTCTTTGTCTTGGTCAGGGGAGAGGAGAGATGAATTTGTCCTGAGAGACATGTGCAGAGAGCTGCAGTGTGAGAAGTAGGGATGGCCGCTCCTTACTTTTTCCAGTCATTCACCATCCTATGAAATCACATCTTTAACCTTGTCATGTCAGTGAAATATTACCAATGATTCCATGGAAAACTGTCCCCATCTTTTAACCTTAGTGGAGACATTTCTAAGCAAAGACAATCTTATATTTAACTATAGGTAGAGAACAATAAGCTAAACATTAGAGAAACAAAGAAAACATAACTTCTTACTGACTTTTGCAAAACAAAAGTTCTCCATTGTATAGATCTAATGAACTTTACTTAACCGTGAGTGATACTAGCTATAGCTCATGCTAATCCCGACGGCTGTACCACTACAGGTAGTCGTCGACTTACGACTGCGTTTGATTATGACTGACCGGTCGTAAACCGATCTGGTCGTAAGTCGGCCAATGTTAAATGAACGCAAGTATATTGTGATGTGTAATGATATTGTAATCATCTTAAAGTCTTATTTTATCAACATTTTCTTATTTCATTACCTTGGCTCATTATTTGGTTTAAGTCAAACACTGCATACTACACTGCGTACAGTACAATTCGTTTGTGCAAAACAAAAAAATACGAAATACAGGTGTGAAAAATAGAAAACATTTTAGTTTGAAACATACCAAAATACAAATGTAAAGCGTAGCAAAATACAAAACTTAGTGACTGCTGGCATCACTGGTGCTTGGCTGTGGGTCGTCTACATCATCATCAGCTGTTGCAGCGCTCGGGCTGGCGGGAGCATTTGCTCATTTCATAAACCAGGAGCTGAGGCGGAAACTGTATGACGGAGTGCGCGAGGGAGCGCGAGAGAGACTGCGCATGTGCCTGGAGCTGGGGCGGAAACTGTATGACGGAGTGCGCGAGAGAGCGCGAGAGAGACTGCGCATGTGCCTGGAGCTGGGGCGGAAACTGTATGACGGAGTGCACGAGGGAGCGCGAGAGAGACTGCAAATGTGCCTGGAGCTGGGGCGGAAACTGTTGTACGCGGCGAGAGGTGCTGCCGGGAGCTGGGGCGGAAACTGTCATACGCTCAGCTAGCTCAGCTGGGAAACACTTGCCAGTCATAACCAGACAGTCATAAAGTCGATCGGTTGTAAGTCGCATAGGTCGTAAGTCGACGACTACCTTTACTTGCTTCCTTGATGATGCGATCAGGCTAACAGTAAAAAATTTTTATTAGAAGGATTAATTACCATACACGGATGGCAGATGATCTTTTCAGAATCAGGGACATGTTGGTAATTGGAAATACTAATGAAACTAAGCAAAATAGAATAGAAGAAGAATGCCTTTATTGTCCGTGCACAAATGTACAATGAAACTTAGCTTATCATAGGAGATGAAAGCTGCTGTGTACGTGTGTGCCGCCACTCTTGGGCACTTCAGCCCAAGGCTGTTCCATGTTAACCTAAGTGCATGTCTTTGAACTTTAGGAGAAACTGGAGCACCCGGAGGAAACCCACACAGACACGGGGAAAACATGCAACCTCCACACAGAAAGGCCCCCATCAGCCGCTGGGCTCAAACCTAGAACCTTCTTGCTGTGAGGCGACAATGCTAACCACTTACTCTACCGTGCCGCCCAAAATAAAGTTTGATATATTGAGAGAAAATAAAGACACAACAAATAACACAGCAGCTCATAGCTAAACCATTTGCAAACTATTTGCAGACTTTTTGCTGAGGGCCCACACAGATGAATGTGCTCCATCAAACCTTTATCAGGAGAAGAAAAAGACTATGGCTACCGGTACACAGTCATTCCCTCCCTGAGAATTCATGTACTACTTTTTCTGTATTAATGCACTTAATTACATTATTTGGCCAAAAGTTTGTTGACACTTGACCAATCACACCCACTTGTGCTTATTGAACAGATTCAAATCACCCCTTTGCTGTTATAATAACCTTAACTCTTCTGGAAAGGCTTTCTACTAGCTTTTGGAGTGATGCTATGGAGATTTATGCTCATTCAGCTACAAGACCATCGGTGAAGTCAGGCATTGACGTTGGGTGAGAAAGCCTGGGGTGCTGTCAGTGTTCCAGTTCAGAGGTCAGGGCTCTGTGCAGGCCATTCAAGTTATTTCATTCTAACATTGGTTAATCATGTATTCCTGGAACTCACTTTGTGTACAGGGCCATTGTCATGCTGGAACATGTTTGGGCCTCTTAGTTCCAGTGAAGGAAATTTGTAATGCGACTGCATACAAAAACATCCAATACAATTGTGTGCTTCCAACTTTGTGGCAACACTTTGGGGAAGAACCACATATGGGTGTGAGGGTCAGGTGTCCACATATTTTTGGACATAGTGTAGCTAATTAACTTGGTACATATTGTTACATTCGTTCAGCTAGCACTGTTAAAATTTTCATTTCATTTCTGGGTAATTAAAACATGGGACTGGGCAGCACACTGGAGCTTCTTCTTGCCCATTGGACTAGCTAATGGATTTATGATTTGTTCTGTGGTACACCAGGCGGCACAGTGGTGTAGTGGTTAGCACTGTTGCCTCACAGGAAGAAGGTTCTGGGTTCAAGCCCAGTGGCCTACGGGGGCCTTTCTGTGTGGAGTTTGCATGTCCTCCCTGTGTCTGTGTGGGTTTCCTCCCGGTGCTCCGGTTTCCCCCACAGTCCAAAGACATGCAAGTTAGGCTAATTGGTGGCTCTAAATTGACTGAATGTGAATTGTTGTTTGACCCTGCGATGACCTGGCAACTTGTCCAGGGTGTACCCCGCCTCTCACTCATAGTCAGCTGGGATAGGCTCCAGCTTGCCTGCGAGCCAGCACAGGAAAAGCGGTTATGGATAATGGATGGATGTGGAACTACAAGACATTTTGGACAATTTAAGAACTAACCAGGTGAGTGCTGCTGTCTTTAGGTCATACTTTTTTCATACAAGTTGCTTTGGAAAATAAAATACCGCCAAATACTATAATACCTTTCATGTGAAAGATATTATTCCATGATGTTTTGGTCATATAATTTAGCCTATGACCCACATAACAGCTTAAGTGGTATTTTACGTGGCACAAACTCTGAGTAATATTTCAGTCACACATCAGATAGACCCAGAACTTCCAGACAAACCATTTTTCATGTGTATTTTTGTCACCCACATAAAGAGCACTGAAATCTCTCCAGACAATTCGCCAAACTATTCATCAATTGCTTTTCAAGGAGACGGAGTCCATAAGAGGGAGAGATAAATGGCACCACTCCAGCCAAAACAACAAGGGAACTCTTCAGGAGGAAGGCTCATTGACTGACTCCCAAAAACGGTGAAGAATGGCTGATGCAGAACAAAGAATCCTGATACAGTCCCAGAGCGATGCCCACTCAGTCAGGATGGCACTTCACTTATCATGAGCGGGAAAATTTACATGCAAGGTCCTGAATGGTCAAAATACATCAGTGTTCCGAATGATGAAATATTATTCATATGTTCTGAAGGTGTGCAAACGTTCCTGTCGTATCAGAGAGAAGACTGATAAATTACAGGAAGTAAAATGCTGAAAGGTGGACAACACAAAGGCAGGATGCAGAAATGTGAAATTTGGGATGATATTAGTCTGTTATGCTAAATATTTGTTCATTGTAACAACAGCCTTTCAGTCCAACAGACATCTTTAAGCCCTTCGCTGTGGCTCTTTCAGCATAAATACAACTAATATAGATATACAACCTCAGTTCCAAAACAAGTTGAGACACTGTGTAAAACAAAAATAAAAACAGAATGTGAAGATTTGCAAATCATGGAAACCCTATATTTCATTGCAAATAGTACAAAGATAACATATCAAATGTTGAAACTGAGAAATTTTATTGATTTTTGAAAACTATATGCTCATTTTGGGCGGCACGGTGGTGTAGTGGTTAGCGCTGTCGCCTCACAGCAAGAAGGTCCGGGTTCGAGCCCCGTGGCCGGCGAGGGCCTTTCTGTGCGAGGTTTTAGTATTCAGATTTACCCAAAAATGACCCAATAATGTACATTAGTGTTGTTTGGAAACTCAGTTTAACAGAGCACTGGACATTCAGAAACTCGTGTCATCATTGCAGCGCTGCCTTTGACCTCCAGACTGGTAGCCTTCCATGTTCAAGTCTCTGGATGTATGCTTGGTAAACATCCCCTTTATCAGACTCAGAGCTGAAGCCAAATCCAAGTGGAGATCTCTCGGCTTTCTCTCAGTCACAGGCCAAGCTGTGAAAGCTCAAAGCTGCGACCTATTTGTCCTTACGTGCAACTGTTTCCTTCAGAAGCAATCTCAGCCAGCAGCAGGCTGTGCCTTTTCTAAGGATAGAATACTATATCTACTACATCATGACAATATTTGAGATGTGGTTTGAAATAAGGCATTCAGCATACTAAGGCAGTGATTACCCATAATTGATATAGTACTAAACTACTGATTAAGCATTACTTACTACCAAGATAATGTATTTAAAGATGAGTCACTGAGTACACTACCAAGTTTAGCACTCGCCAACCACTTTATTAGGAACATCTGTACATCTGCTCATTCCTGCAAATATTATCCAAATAGCCAATTATGTGGCAGCAGAGCACTGCAGAAAGTCATGCAAATCCAGGTCATGACCTTCACTTGAAGTTTACATCAAACATCAGAATGGGGAAAGTGTGATCGCAAACTATTACTTTGACCATGGCCTTGTTGTTGATGTCAGATAGACTGGTTTGAGTATTTCAGAAACTGCTGGTGTCCTGGGATTTTCACATGCAACAGTCAATAGATTATACACAGAATGGTTCCAAAAAAAAAAAATCCAAAAAGCGCCTTGCTCACGCAAGAGCTCAGAAAGGATTCGCCACATTGATTCAAACAGACAGGAAGACTGTGGCCAAGAGCTGCATCTGCAGGATTTTTTTGCACTGGGCTGTCATTACATGATCGCATGACTGGATAAATGCAGGTGTACAGATGTTACATTATATTACATTAGCAGATGCTCTTATCCAGAGTGACATACAACATACCCAGAGCAGCCTGGGGAGCAGTTGGGGGGTTTTCTTGCTCAAGGGCACTTCAACCATTCCTGCTGGTCCAGGGAATCAAACCAGCAACCTTTCGGTCCTAAAGCTGTTTCTCTAACCATTAGGCCATGTTCCTAATAAAGTGGATGATAAGTGTATGAGTCATTCTATAATTAGGGGTACATCTCAAGTCCATGTGCTGTATTTGTCAATTTCACTAACTATTAACTTCAGCCAATGATCTTTTGTACATTAGCACACATTTCTCTTTTATATAATACAAAAAGTCAACAAATTACATCATTTTACTCTGCAAAAATGCATATATAATACTGGAATTTGGTGTTTTTATGCTGTCCGATTTTCCAAATGTCAGGTTTGGTCTTCATATTTACATTTTAAAAAAAGGTTTTTGTTTAAAATTTTTACAAATATTTATTCATGGTAATTATTATAATATGGCAAAAGTGTCATATTATAATAATATGTCATTATAATATGACAAAAGTGCCCCTCCTAGAACTACCACCTTATTGTGGTGGAGGGGTTTGTGTGCTTGAATGATCTTAGGAGCTATGTTGTCGGGGGCATTATGCCCCTGTCAGGGTTTCCCAAGGCAGACAGGTCCTAGGTGACAGGCCAGACCAAGAGCAGTTCACCAAAAACCCCTATGGAGAAAAAAATCAAGGACCGTGACGTCGCCCGGTATGACGCAGCCGGGGCCCCACCCTGGAGCCAGGCCCAGGGTTGGGGCTCGTATGCGAGCATTTGGTGGCCGGGCCTTTGCCCATGGGGCCCGGCCAGGCTCAGCCCGAAGAGGTGACATGGGCCCGACCTCCTGTGGGTTCACCACCCACAGAGGTAGCAGTAGGGGATTGGTGCAGTGTGGATTGGGTGGCAGTCGAAGGCAGGGGCCTCGATGACCTGATTCCCGGACACAGCGGCTGGCTGTTGGGACATGGAATGTCACTTCGCTGGGGGAAAGAGCCTGAGCTTGTGCGGGAGGTTGAGAGGTACCGGCTAGAGATAGTCGGGCTCACCTCCACGCACAGCTTGAGCTCTGGAACCCAGCTCCTCAAGAGGGGCTGGACTTTCCACTTCTCTGGAGTCGCCTGTGGTGAGCGGCGGCGGGCTGGTGTGGGCTTGCTTATAGCTCCCCAGCTCAGCCGCCATGTGTTGGAGTTTACCCCAGTGAACGAGAGGGTCGCCTCTCTGCGCCTTCGGATTGGGGAGAGGGCTCTTGCTGTTGTTTGTGCCTACGGGCCAAATAGCAGTATAGAGTATCCGGCCTTCTTGGAGTCCCTGGGAGAGGTACTGAGGGGTGCTCAGACTGGGGACTCCATTGTGCTACTGGGGGACTTCAATGCTCACGTGGGCGACGACAGTGACACCTGGAGGGGCGTGGTTGGGACGAACGGCCTCCCCGATCCGAACCTGAGTGGTGTTTTGTTATTGGACTTCTGTGCTAGTCATGGTTTGTCCATAATGAACACCATGTTCGAGCATAGGGGTGTCCATAAGTGCACGTGGCACCAGGACACCTTAGGTCGGAGGTCGATGATCGACTTTGTAGTCGTTTCATCTGATCTCCGGCCCTATGTCTTGGACACTCGGGTGAAGAGAGGGGCTGAGCTGTCAACTGATCACCACCTGGTGGTGAGTTGGATCCGCTGGCGGAGGAGGAAGCTGGACAGACCTGGCAGGCCCAAACGTATGGTGAGGGTCTGCTGGGAACCTCTGGCCGAACACTCTGTTGGGGAGGTCTTTAACTCCCACCTCCGGGAGAGCTTTTCCCAGCTTCCGAGGGAGGCGGGGGACATTGAGTCTGAGTGGACCATGTTCTCTACCTCCATTGTGGACGCAGCTGTTCGGAGCTGTGGCCGCAAGGTCTCCGGTGCCTGTCGTGGTGGCAATCCCCGAACCCGGTGGTGGACACCAGAAGTAAGGGATGCCATCAAGCTGAAGAAGGAGTCCTATTGGGCCATGTTGACCTCCGGGACTCCTGAGGCAGCTGACAGGTATCGGCAGGCCAGGTGTGCTGCAGCTCGGGCAGTTGCGGAGGCAAAAACTCGGAACTGGGAGGAGTTCGGGGAGGCCATGGAGAAGGACTATCGGTCGGCCTTGAAGAAATTCTGGCAAACCGTCCGGCGCCTCAGGAGGGGGAAGCAGTACTCTGCCAACACTGTTTACAGTGCGGGTGGGGAGCTGTTGACCTCGACAGGGGACATTGTCGGGCGGTGGAAGGAATACTTTGAGGATCTCCTCAATCCCACCGTCATGTCTTCCACTGAGGAGACTGAGGCTGATGACTCAGAGGTGGACTCGTCCATTACCCAAGCCGAAGTCACTGAGGTGGTTTGCAAGCTCCTCGGTGGCAAGGCACCGGGGGTGGATGAGATCTGCCCTGAGTATCTCAAGTCTCTGGATGTTGTGGGGCTGTCTTGGTTGACACGCCTCTGCAACATCGCGTGCCGGTCGGGGACAGTGTCTCTAGAGTGGCAGACTGGGGTGGTGGTCCCTCTTTTTAAGAAAGGGGACCGGAGAGTGTGCTCCAATTATAGGGGAATCACACTTCTCAGCCTCCCAGGGAAGGTTTACTCCAGGGTACTGGAGAGGAGAATTCAACCAATAGTCGAACCTCGGATCCAGGAGGAACAATGCAGTTTTCGTCCTGGTCGTGGAACACTGGACCAGCTCTATACCCTTCATAGGGTGCTCGAGGGTTCATGGGAGTTTGCCCAACCAGTCCACATGTGCTTTGTGGATCTGGAGAAGGCATTCGACCGTGTCCCCTGTGGTATTTTGTGGGGGGTGCTTCGGGAGTATGGGGTTCGGGGCTGTTTGCTAAGGGTTGTCCGGTCCCTGTACGAACAGAGCAGGAGTCTAGTTCGCATTGCCGGCAGTAAGTCAGACCTGTTCCCAGTGCATGTTGGACTCCGACAGGGCTGCCCTTTGTCACCGGTTCTGTTCATAATTTTTATGGACAGAATTTCTAGGCGCAGCCAGGGACCGGAAGGAATCCTGTTTGGGAACCACAGGATTTCATCTCTGCTTTTTGCGGATGATGTTGTCCTGTTGGCTTCTTCAAACCAGGACCTTCAGCATGCACTGGGGCGGTTTGCAGTCGAGTGTGAAGCGGCTGGGATGAGAATCAGCACCTCCAAGTCCGAGGCCATGGTTCTCGACCAGAAAAGGGTGGCTTGCCCTCTCCAGGTTGGTGGAGAAGTCCTGCCTCAAGTGGAGGAGTTTAAGTTTCTCAGGATCTTGTTCACGAGTGAGGGAAGGATGGAGCGTGAGATCGACAGGCGGATCGGTGCAGCCTCCGCAGTGATGCGGTCGCTTTACCGGTCCGTCGTGGTGAAGGAGCTGAGCCAAAAGGCGAAGCTCTCAATTTACCGGTCGATCTACGTTCCGACTCTCACCTATGGTCATGAGCTTTGGGTAATGACCGAAAGAACAAGATCGCGGATACAAGCGGCCGAAATGAGTTTCCTTTGCAGGGTGGCTGGGCACTCCCTTAGAGATAGGGTGAGAAGCACAGTCACTCGGGAGGAGCTCGGAGTAGAGCCGCTGCTCCTCCACATCGAGAGGAATCAGCTGAGGTGGCTCGGGCATCTTTTTCGGGAGGTGTTCCAGGCATGTCCCCCCGGGAAGAGGCCCCGGGGAAGACCCAGGACATGCTGGAGGGAGTATGTCTCTCGGCTGGCCTGGGAACGCCTCGGTGTTCTTCCCGAGGAGCTGGCCGAGGTGTCTGGGGAAAAGGAAGTTTGGGCTTCCATGCTTAGACTGCTGCCTCCGCGACCCGGTCCCAGATAATCGGAAGAAGACGAGACGAGATGACAAAAGTGTTTAAAAGCCTAAAATGCTTTATATTAGAAATTAAATGAAGAATTTTGTGTGCATCCGAGAAACTTATGTCAACTGTGTTACCCACTGAAACCCCCCCCCAAATCGGCAAATGGTTTGGTCCTAAGTCATGTGACCAACATCATGTGATGTCATATCCTCTTTGGTGGGAAATTTGAAGACCGTGTGGTAAGTTTAGAGTTCACCTCTTCAATATTTTCATCACTACTGTTGTATAGTCCTAGAGAGGGTTAATTGTCTGTCAACTGTGTTGTCAACATATTCATATAAACCTGATTTAGAAATTGTATTTACAAAGTATACAGCTAAAGATAATAAAAATATGAATTGATTAAGGTCTTGTCGTGAAAGCTCTGAGGTCTGCAGTTAGCACAACACTCTAAAAATGGCTGAAATGTCAACTGTGTTACCGTCAACTGTGTTACCCATCAGCTATGACACAGTTGAGGAGGAGTATGTTTTTGTCACTTAATCTTCATATTGACAGACAAACAAACAGAATGATTTAATATGTTCAATTTGTTAAATAAGCTACGTTTCTCTGAAATTGTGTCTAAATGTTGTTTTAACAGTTCACCTGAATTCATCAGCTTATTTGTAGTTAAATTTAAAACAATAAAAAGCTCTTTTTATCCTAAAAAGTGTCCTCTTGTTCTTCTGCCCTGTCAACTGTGTTACTCCCGTCAATTGTGTTACATTGCCTGTCAACTGTGTTGCAAGTGTTTTTTGTGCTATAAATCTCTTATGTGTTTGATGAACTGTAAAATAAAAGATTGGGGATTATCTCTGGATAGGGAAGTCTTGTATAAGGAGGGAGAACAACTCTAAATTCGACGTAACAAGGATTTATGTTGAAAAAAGTGTCATTCTGCATCACAGTGAACCATAAAATCCTATTTATGAAGATCAAAATTCATACTTTCCATAACAGTTGTACAGATTAATTAAAAACATCTTGTTAATGGACTTAAGCACTTTCAAACAAATGTGTTTTCAAATGTGTAGTATTTTTATATATGTTTAAGATGACATAACATTTGTCCGTAACACGGTTGACAAAATAAACAATCAAATGTTCATTTTCATTAAAATATTTTAAAAGTAATTTAAGATTAAGCTTGGCAATTAATTTGTTTAGGAACTTGAGGGTATATACCATGGAAACATATAGGTTATTTATTGAAAAAGAATACTGATATTTTGAGATTTTGCTTTACATGAAATGTACCCCTAATTATAGAATGACTCGTATATACTCTATAAACTCACTAAATATTTGAGGCTTTTAATTTCAGTGAATTTCAGTAAAGTAGGTTCATTTGAAGTCACAAGAGAACTTTGCATTAATATTGTTCTCTTTAATTGCACTAAATATCTGTTAACTAATTATCTGGGGGACTGCATTTCGAAAGCAAAAAAGCTTTTTGAGCATAATAAGAAAATGTATGGAATATGCACAGAGGTGATGCCAGGCTCCAGAGTGGAGCAAAAATGTAGCTAAAATTAGCAGATCATTAACTTAATTAATGTGACTAAAGCAAACGCACTGGAGAGTTCCCAAGTTGTTTTTCAGGTGATCAGTTACTTAACAGTTCATCAGCACTGTAAGAATCAGCAATTAGTATACAGAGTATAATGGAAACTTAATTCTATGAACTATAAACATCATATAACTGTTTGATTAGCAGTAATGCATCTTTTAAATGACAGTTACATTGATTGTTTGGGGAACTCATTCACATTTTATATACATTTTGGATCATGTGTTAATGTTCAAGTGCCACAAAAATGTGAGGGGAGCTGAGTGAATGAACAGCACTTTCCTCTCCCTCTGTATCATGGTTGAAGTGCTCTTGAGCAAGGCACCTAACCCTCAACTGCTCCCCTGGCGCTGTAGCATAGCTGCCCACTGCTGTGGGTATGTGTGTGCGCTCATTGCTCAGTTGTGTATGCATGTGTGTGTTCACTGCTTCAGATGGGTTAAATGCAGAGGAGGAATTTCGCTGTGCTTGTGTATCCATGCAACAAATAAAGGCTTCTTCTTCATCATCATCTTTTTCAAAGCAAACCTAATGCAATGATATACTGCTCTGTGACATTTTATTTCTGTCAAGACCCCAATGTAAACCATACAGTCCAAGTCTTAATAATACTGTATTCATATTCTCCACACAAATGCATGTCTTATTCACAGTGATGCACCATCTGCTGACAGATGCAGCAGCAGCTAGCAGTGGCGTTATCCCTACAACAAGCAGCTGATGGTGGTGCAGTTACAGACTCTTATAGCTAAGGCATCAACATTGTAGCCTGGGCCAGGAAGGCCATGTTACAGTGTTTTAAATGGACTTCGTTCTGGCTGCACATCAAATGTTGGATTATGAGAGGTGTGATGGTAAAGGTGTAGAGAACTCTGTCACTGCCAGATGCTAAAATGAAATTGCAGAATCAGAATGTGGAAAAAATGGGCCATGTCAGAGGTGAGAATATAATATTGTGAAAGTGTAATTTTATGAGACAATATCAAGACAATGTGATAATATTAACCTTATATGAAAACCTGCCAATTTGAGATTTTATATATTGCACTGTTTTGGCACTGACGCACATGGCACATTCTGGGTCTTTAATGCAGTTTCTTTGTGAACAAATTCTACAAGAGTACTATCCATGTTGTAGCCTATAGCCTTAATGAGCTTTTTTTTTTAAAACATTTAAACTGAAAATCAAAATGAATAGATAGGAGTTGGGGCGTGCTACAAAATCTACTGTAGAACCTTTTTACTTTATTTACTGTTCCAGGAACATCATATTGGACATGTTCAAGAGAAAACCCTGTTATTTGAAATTCATTTATAATAGAAGCCTAATGGGCTGTATTAGTGGTTCTGTTACCAATATTTCTTGTTTTTATCTCAGTACAGAGAAACATGAGAAAAATATTGCCCATGGTAATCACAAACACCCTACAGACATAAAGCAGGCAGAATAGTTCATGCCTGCATGAACTAATTCATGGACTTTGACTTGGCCATTCCAAAACATTAACTTTATTCTTCTTTAACCATTTTTTGGTAGAACGACTTGTGTGCTTAGAGTCGTTGTCTTGCTGCATGACCCACCTTCTCTTGAGATTCAGTTCATGGACAGATGTCCTGACATTTTCCTTTAGAATTCGCTGGTATAATTCAGAATTCATTGTTCCGTCAATGATGGCAAGCCGTCCTGGCCCAGATGCAGCAAAACAGGCCCAAACCATGATACTACCACCACCATGTTTCACAGATGGGATAAGGTTCTTATGCTGGAATGCAGTGTTTTCCTTTCTCTAAACATAACGCTTATCATTTAAACCAAAATGTTCTATTTTGGTCTTATCAAGACCAAAATAGAACTTTTTTTGTATAATGTGGTGTGTGTGTGTGTATATATATATATATATATATATATATATATAAAACTTTATATATAACGTTATATAACTTTTTTTTGCTAATGTGGTAAATGACTATTCTAGCTGCAAATGTCTGGTTTTTGGTGCAATATCTCCATAGGTGTATAGAGGCCCATTTCCAGCAACTCTCACTCCAGTGTTCTAATGGTACAATGTGTTTGCTCATTGCCTCAGAAGGCTAATGGATGATTAGAAAACCCTTGTACAATCATGTTAGCACAGCTGAAAACAGTTTAGCTCTTTAGAGAAGCTATAAAACTGACCTTCCTTTGAGCAGATTGAGTTTCTGGAGCATCACATTTGTGGGGTTGATTAAATGCTCAAAATGGCCAGAAAAATGTCTTGACTATATTTTCTATTAATTTTACAACTTATGGTGGTAAATAAAAGTGTGACTTTTCGTGGAAAACACAAAATTGTCTGGGTGACCCCAAACTTTTGAGCGGTAGTGTATGTTTTTTTTTGTTTGTTTGTTTGTTTTTAAAATACATATATTTTATTTTGCTTATACTACATAATTTCTGGTATTAGTACACACTGTGGATATACGGCGGGAAATTTTGGAAAGGTGGTGAGGTGAGGAAAGGACTTTCCAAACATTTTACCGAATTGGATGGCTTTATTGGTGAATTATGCCACCAAAAAAGAACTTTACAGCCGAGGAAGGCGAGGACATTAAAAAGTCACTCGACTTTCTGGCAGAAGAGGTTTCTGTTATTAAACAGCAACAGAAAACCATCATGGATCTGGTGACGGAAGTAAAGTCGCTCAGGCTGCAGAACGCTGAGAATGACCGGTGTCTCGCCCACTTGGAGAGCAGAGTTGCTGATTTAGAACAGTACACCAGGATGAACGACGTCATCGTCACTGGGATTCAGATTAAACCCCGGTCATATGCAAAAGCAGTGACAAGGGAGGGGGAATCTGATGAACTGGGCAGCAACTCCGTGGAGCAACAAGTGTCGGCATTCCTACACTCAAAGGGAATCGACATTGATTGCAACAACGTCGAGGCCTGCCGCATTCTACCCAGGAGAGACAAGGAGAACACCGCCGTCATCATGAGATTCATCAGCCGGAAACATAAAGCTACACTGCTGAAACAAGGAAGGAAACTGAAAAGGACAAACGCCTACCTCAACGAGCACCTGACAAAACGCAATGCTGACATCGCCAGAAAAGCACGACAACTGAAGAAAGAAAACAAAATTCAATCTACATGGATCACCAACTGCAAAGTTTTCATCAAGTTGAACGGTACACCGGAGGAGGCGAGAGTTCTGGTCGTACGGAACATCGAGGACTTGGACAAATGCCAGTGATGCTATCAGGACTGTACGGTAATCAATACCGACGTGACACTACACCAAACTCAACCACGACACACACCGAAATAACTCTTTTATCCATTACCCGGAACACTACTCGGCTCACGCAAATGCTTGTTGATTATGAAAACCTGGAACTGAAACCACATGAATTCACTGACCATAAATTACTGGATACAGAAAATGACACAGACCCGGACAATAAGTTTTTTTCAACCATTAAGGACAATTGCCACTATTACACAGAGGAACAGTACAATCAGTCCACTCAGGCTGTGGGAAAATTATCAGTAATACACTTCAACAGCAGAAGCATGTACGCTAACTTCAAGCACATCAAGAAATACTTAAGTCAGTTTACTCATCCATTCAACATAATTGCCATATCAGAGACCTGGATTGACCTGGAGAAAGGAGTGGATTTCGAACTGGCTGCATATGAATTTAATTATATAAACAGGAAAAATAAAGGTGGAGGAGGAGTGGCGGTGTATGTGGACTGTAATTTGAATTATAAGTTAATAGATGGCATGACAACTGTGATTGATAACTTATTAGAATGTTTAACAATCAAAATTAATATTGAAAAAAGTAGAAATGTATTAATTAGCTGTATATATAGAGCGCCAGAAACTAGTATAGAGGCGTTTAAGGACTGGGTAGAAAAGACATTTACAGTAGATAATAAAAAAAAGTTATCTTCATTTGTGGGGATACTAATATTGATCTGTTGAACTCTAATAAGTACAGTATGACTGAGGAATTTATTAATACCATGTACAGTATGAGTCTCCACCCAAAAATTACCAGACCCACCAGAATTACTGACCATAGTGCTACCTTAATAGATAATATATTTACCAATGATATAGATAATAACACTATAAGTGGAATATTAATCAATGATGTTCGTGATCATCTACCAGTTTTTACAATTTATGACTGTAATCATAAGAGAAATGTGACAGACCATAAACTTAAGTATAAAAGAGTTAGGACTGAGGAGGCCATGTTTGCATTAAATAATGATTTATTAATGCAAGACTGGGAATCAGTTTATATAGAGAATAGCATTGATAGAGCATATGATAACTTTTTAAGTAAATTCAAATTATTATATGATAAAAATTGCCCAATGAAGCAATATAGTACAAAACAAAACTATAATGACCAACCTTGGATTACTAAGGGATTACAAAATGCCTGTAAGAAGAAAAACACTCTATATAGAGAATTTATTAAATTAAGAACCAAAGAGGCAGAAAATAAATATAAAAAATATAAAAACAAGTTAACAAGTATCATAAGGAGATGTAGGAAGGATTATTATGGTAAATTAATATATAATAACAAAATAATATTAAAGGAATATGGAATATATTAAATAGTATTATTAAAGATCGTTCTGGACAAATACATTACCCTAAATACTTTAATGACAAAGGTATCGAAAATTATAACATGGATGTAGTTGCTAATAGTTTTTTTTGTTAATGTTGGACCGATTAGCTCAAAATATCTCTGATCCAGTAACAAATGATGATTGTATAGATAATATTATAAAGAGGAATTCTTGTTCTGTTTCTTACACCAGTAGATGAGAAGGAAATTATTTATATAGTTAATAAATGTAGTAATAAAATATCCACAGATTGTAATGATATTGATATGAAACTAGTGAAAACTATTATTGGGGGGATTTCTAAACCATTAACATATATCTGTAACTTGTCATTTCAAACCGGTACATTTCCAAGCAATATGAAAATAGCAAAAGTAATTCCATTGTATAAATCTGGGGACAAACATAACTTCACAAATTACAGACCTGTTTCTTTACTTCCTCAATTCTCCAAAATTCTTGAAAAACTATTCAATAACAGATTAGATAAATGTATTGAAAAATACAAACTACTCAGTGATAGTCAATATGGATTTAGAGTAAATAGATCAACAGAGATGGCACTAATGGAATCAATTGAAGAAATCAGTAACTCTATAGATAAGAAATATGTCGCTGGGATATTTATTGATCTTCAAAAAGCTTTTGATACTATTAATCATGATATATTAATTAATAAGATGGAACAATATGGGATAAGGGGAGTTGTATTAAATTGGATAAAAAGTTATTTGAGCAACAGGACACAATTTGTGAAGTTGGGTGACTCTGTCTCAACTCGTTTGAATATTGATTGTGGAGTCCCTCAGGGGTCAGTATTGGGTCCTAAACTGTTTATTCTTTATATAAATGATATGTGCAATGTATCAAAGATATTTAAGATGGTATTATTTGCAGATGACACAAATATGTTTTGTTCTGGAACAAATTTACACGAGTTAGAAAACAATCTCTTCAGAATTGTGCAGGTTAAAAAGTTGGTTTGATCGAAATAAATTATCATTAAATCTGTCTAAAACAAAAATCATGTTATTTAATAATTATAAAATAAATAGGGCAATAAATGGTGTTGATATTGAAAGAGTTTCTAATAATAAATTTCTTGGGGTAATAATAGATGATAGAATTAATTGGAAATCACATATAAAATACATACTAATGAAACTATCAAGAAGCATGTCTGTGTTGAGTAAAGCTAAGCATGTCCTGGACTATAATTCACTCCGCATTCTTTACTGTTCCCTGGTTTTACCGTACTTAAATTACTGCTCAGTGGTGTGGGGAAATACGTATAAAATGTTCACTTCATGCAATAACTATACTTCAAAAATGAGCTACAAGAATAATTCATAGTGCTGGTTACCGAGATCATACTAATTCACTATTCTTAAATTCAAAATGTTTAAAATTCAGGGATATTATAGAATATAAAACTGCTTTAGTAATGTACAATGTAAGGAATTATAAAGTACCAAGGAATATCCAAATAATGTTCTCGGATAGAGAGGGGGGCTATAATTTTAGGGGGAAATTGAAATTTAAAATTCGCAGTGCTAGGACAACGTTAAAAATGTTCAGTATTTCTATTTGTGGAGTAAAGCTATGGAACGGTTTGAATGTGGAGCTCATGAAATGTACAACTATAAAGCAGTTCAAAAAAAGGTATAAGGAACAGATCTTTATGAGGTATAGGGAGGAGGAATTACAATAACATTCTATTGATAATATAAGTGTATATATGTGGGTATGGGTACATATGGATATATTATATAGGGAGTATGTATATATATATATATATATATATATATATATATATACACACACACACACACATATATATATATATATATATATATATATACACACACACACACACATACTGTGTGTATATTTTATATATCTATATAATATATACTGTGTGTATATTATATATATATATATATATATATATATATATATATATATATATATATATATATGCATAATTGTATATACTGTAATATATAAGCATAATATGCATAATTATGATATGGGTGTACGTATGGATGTGTATAGTTATAGGTATGTGTGTATATGCATTGTATGTGTGTATATATGCATAGCATAAGTATTTGTATATACATGATTTGATTTGGGCGATATTATACCATGTTGGTATGTTTTGTTTTGTTTTTATTTTGCTTTCTTTTGTATATATAGTTTATTATGGTGGAAAGTGACGTTTGATTAACGGTGGTATAGAGGGTGAGGATTTGATAAGTTATTTACTTCTTCCTAATCCTTTCTGAACATTATTATGTTATTGCCTTGTGACTATGCTATTCTGTTTATGACGATGTTTTGATAATTGCATTTTTTATTTTTATTTTTTGTTTGTTTTTATATCTTCCTTACTGTTCGGAATCAATCAATCAATCAATCAATCTAAATATTCTCCTCGCCCATGCATTTTGTGGCTGAACACAGACGTGGTTGGACTGCCACTTGCAATGCAGAACATCTGACGGTAGCAGTTAGTTGTAATCCATTATTTCATCTAGATTAACATTTTGTGACACACTGTAGATATATTTGAGGATGAGTTGAAATGTTTGAATATTTTAAATCTTTTAGGCATTTCACTATCGGGGCGTCGGTTTTGCATTTTAAGGCCTCAGTACATGTACAATGTATTTATTATCAACGTAAAGGTTCTTAATATAATACTTTTATGCAGTATTTGTATTAATGTTCATGTTATTTGCAGTTACATGTCAAATACATAAATGGAGCTGGAGTTCCATGAAGGCATTCAAACTCAGCGCTGCTGACTCTTATGGCAACTCCTGCATCCCCAGTGAATCTCAGACATACTGGCCCTGCCTTTCCTCTGGCTAAGATGAGCTGGGGACAAGAGAAGCTCTCGATAAGTGGTAAGGACCATGCGAGGTAGCTTAAACTGTTCTGGCTTGAAGATCATCAACTAAACCACAGAAGAATGACGATCTTCACTTGGCACAGTCGGAAACGACTGAAGCTGGCCCGAACCAATGTCAGATACATGCAGTGTTTATGTATGTACATTGCTGAATTTTGCAAGTAAATCTTATTTAGTCATGCCTGGTGGTATTTTTGTATTTCACTGTGCAGAAATATATTTTGTTTATATTATTTGTTCAGTGACCAATTGAGAACAGAGGACAGCGATATGGCAACAGAGAGCGAGCAAGATATGTGTATTTGGGAAGTCATTGAGATTTTGTAAGTCAGTGTGTTTTATTAGTAATGTCATTTCCTTTAAAGCCTGTGAAGTTATGTTTATGGTGTCTATGTTAATACAGTAGTTTCTCATCAGTATGATTACCAGTATGCATGGATGGAATATCGGTAAAAGTATATCAGTAAAATGGCAGAAAAAATGAGATCAGTTAGCAATCATATCTGTATACATATCAGAAAATATCCCAATTTATGTCAGTAAGACATATTCAATGTGAATATTGTGTTTATTTGTTTATCAATTATTTTGCGGCAATGTCAAATATGCAGCATAGAGGAGTGTTTTGTGATGTTAAAATAAAGGAATGACTTGTGTATGTGTGTACCTACAAGTATGTGCGAATTTGTTTATGTATGCTTTGTGTGTATTGTTGAAATGTATTATTAATATTCATGATTTTTTTTTTTACTGACCCCCCCCCCCCCCCTTTTTTTGATTGTAGTGAACACCATCTTGATGTCGTACAGTACAATAAATACGACATCTTCCAAGTTGGCATTTGTGCTATTTCTGTCCTCAGTCATGGTAGCAATCACAATATGTGTTGTGTGTTTTTTGTTTGTTTGTTTGGTTTTTTAAATGATCCTATCTGCCTGTAGTGTCTTGAAAAAGTATTCATCCCCCTTGGTGTTTGTCCTGTTTTGTCACATTGCAACATGGAATTAAAATGGATGTTTGGGTGGTTAACACCATTTGATTAACACAACATGCCTACCATTTTAAAGGTGCAAATTGTAGGGTTTTTTTTGTTTTGTTTTGTTTTTTTACTGTGACACAAACAATAATTAAGATGAGAGGAAAAAAAAAACAGAAATCTGGAGTGTGCATAGATATTCATCCCCCAAAGTCAATACTTTGTAGAGCCACATTTTGCTGCAATTACAGCTGCAAGTCTCTTGGGGTATGTCTCTATTAGCTTAGCACATCTAACCACTGGGATTTTTGCCCATTCCTCAAGGCAAAACTGCTCCAACTCCTTCAAGTTAGATGGGTTGCGTTTGTGTTCAGCAATCTTCAAGTTATGCCACAGAGTCTCAGTTGGACTGAGGTCTGGGCTTTGATTAGGCCATTCCAAGACATTTAAATGTTTCCTTTTAAACCACTCCAGTGTGGCTTTAGCAGTATGTTTAGGGTCATTGTCCTGCTGGAACGTGAACCTTCGTCCCAGTCTCAAACCTCTGGCTGACTCAAACAGTTTTTCCTCCAGAATTGCTCTGTATTTAGTGCCATCCATCTTTCCTTCAGTCCTGACCAGCTTTCCTGTCCCTGCAGATGAAAAACATCCCCACAGCGTGATGCTGCCACCACCATGCTTCACTGTAGAAACGGTGGTCTCAGGGTGTTGGGTTTGCGCCACACATGGCATTTCCCACGATGGTCAAAAGGTTCAATTTTAGTCTCATCTGACAAGAGAATCTTCTTCCATGTGTTTGGGGAGTCTGCCACATGCTGTTGGGCAAACTTCAAATGTGTTTTCTTGTTTTTCTTTAAGCAATGACTTTTTTTTCTGGCCACTCTTCCATAAAGCCCCGCTTTGTGGAGTGTACAACTTAAAGTGGTCCTATGGACAGATACGCCCATCTCCACTGTGGATCTTTGCAGCTCCTTCAGTGTTATCGTTGGTGTCTTTGTTGCATCTCTGATTAATGCCCTCCTTGCCTGGTCTGAGAGTTTTGGTGGATGGCCTTCTCTTGTCAGGTTTGTAGTGGTGCCATATTCTTTCATTTTGCTATAATGGATTTAATGGTGCTCCCTGGGATATTCAAAGTTTGGGATATTTTTTTATAACCCAACCCTGATCTATACTTCTCCACAACTATCTCTGACCTGTTTGGAGTGCCCTTTGGTTTTCATGTTGCTTGCTTAGCCGTGTTGCAGAGTCAGGGTCCTTCCAGAACACGTTAATTTATACAGACATCACGTGACAGATCATGTGACACTTCGATTGCACACAGGTGGATCTTAAATCAACTAATTATGTGACTTATGAAGTGAATTGGTTGGACCAGCTCTTATTTAGGGGTTTCATACGAAAGGGGGTTAATACCTATGCACACTCCAAATTTCTGTTTTTTCATCTTAATTACTGTTTGTATCACAAAAAAAAATACACCTTTAAAGTGGTAGGCATGTTGTGAAATCAAAATGGTGCTAACCCCCAAAAATCCATTTTAACTCCAGCTTGTAATGTGACAAAACAGGACAAACACCAAGGGGGATGAATACTTTTGCAAGAGACACTGTATTAATGTGGCAGCGGGGGCGTGGTCAAGCGCCGGTCTGTGACAGGAGGGCGGAGTCAGGGAAGGTAAGTGGCAGAATCACTACACCTGACGGCAATTAACCTGTGTTTGTGTGTGTCTTCCCAGTGACTGCGCCCTATTTAAGGAGGGAGAGTGAGAGCGGAAGGAGGCTTCCCCAGAGGAGACTACAGTGTGTGTGTCTCTGTCTCTCTGATTGCTTATTTAATTGTCAGACTGAAAAGTGCGGCAATAAAGCCTCCTGTTCACCCTGATCTCTGTCCTGCCGTCCTCTGTGCTCCACCCACACGCAGGGAACATTTACAATTAACTTTATTGGCATTGCACAAAATGCAACTAAATGGTAGTACAGCTAAATGTAGGTTAGGATCTAGCTCAATAGTGCATTAGTAGTAGTAGTACAACCCCAATTCCAAAAAATTTGGGACAAAGTACAAATTGTAAATAAAAACGGAATGCAATGATGTGGAAGTTTCAAAATTCCATATTTTATTCAGAATAGAACATAGATGACATATCAAATGTTTAAACTGAGAAAAGGTATCATTTAAAGAGAAAAATTAGGTGATTTTAAATTTCATGACAACAACACGTCTCAAAAAAGTTGGGACAAGGCCATGTTTACCACTGTGAGACATCCCCTTTTCTCTTTACAACAGTCTGTAAACGTCTGGGGACTGAGGAGACAAGTTGCTCAAGTTTAGGGATAGGAATGTTAACCCATTCTTGTCTAATGTAGGATTCTAGTTGCTCAACTGTCTTAGGTCTTTTTTGTCGTATCTTCCGTTTCATGATGCACCAAATGTTTTCTATGGGTGAAAGATCTGGACTGCAGGCTGGCCAGTTCAGTACCTGGACCCTTCTTCTACGCAACCATGATGCTGTAATTGGTGCAGTATGTGGTTTGGCATTGTCATGTTGGAAAATGCAAGGTCTTCCCTGAAAGAGACGTCATCTGGATGGGAGCATATGTTGCTCTAGAACCTAGATATACCTTTCAGCATTGATGGTGTTTTTCCAGATGTGTAAGCTGCCCATGCCACACGCACTAATGCAACCCCATACCATCAGAGATGCAGGCTTCTGAACTGAGCGCTGATAACAACTTGGGTCGTCCTTCTCCTCTTTAGTCCGAATGACACGGCGTCCCTGATTTCCATAAAGAACTTCAAATTTTGATTCGTCTGACCACAGAACAGTTTTCCACTTTGCCACAGTCCATTTTAAATGAGCCTTGGCCCAGAGAAGACGTCCGCGCTTCTGGATCATGTTTAGATACGGCTTCTTCTTTGAACTATAGAGTTTTAGCTGGTAACGGCAGATGGCACGGTGAATTGTGTTCACAGATAATGTTCTCTAGAAATATTCCTGAGCCCATTTTGTGATTTCCAATACAGAAGCATGCCTGTATGTGATACAGTGCCGTCTAAGGGCCCGAAGATCACGGGCACCCAGTATGGTTTTCTGGCCTTGACCCTTATGCACAGAGATTCTTCCAGATTCTCTGAATCTTTTGATGATATTATGCACTGTAGATGATGATATGTTCAAACTCTTTGCAATTTTACACTGTCAAACTCCTTTCTGATATTGCTCCACTATTTGTCAGCGCAGAATTAGGGGGATTGGTGATCCTCTTCCCATCTTTACTTCTGAGAGCCGCTGCCACTCCAAGATGCTCTTTTTATACCCAGTCATGTTAATGACCAATTGCCAATTGACCTAATGAGTTGCAATTTGGTCCTCCAGCTGTTCCTTTTTTGTACCTTTAACTTTTCCAGCCTCTTATTGCCCCTGTCCCAACTTTTTTGAGATGTGTTGCTGTCATGAAATTTCAAATGAGCCAATATTTGGCATGAAATTTCAAAATGTCTCACTTTCGACATTTGATATGTTGTCTATGTTCTATTGTGAATACGATATCAGTTTTTGAGATTTGTAAATTATTGCATTCCATTTTTATTTACAATTTGTACTTTGTCCCAACTTTTTTGGAATCGGGGTTGTAGTAATAAAGTGCAGAATTGTTAGGGTTTTGCTGGGATTCGAACCTGGTTCGTTGGTGTGATAATCCAGCAAACCCCCACTAGGCCACCAGGGGGATGACTCAAATGCAGAGGCGTGAGGCGGAAGTAGAAAAAGAATCAAAAGGTTTTTTTAAACTATATACACTATATACAGGGCAAAACAAAAGACAAAAAAAAAACCAAAGAGTAAAATCCAAAAGAAAAGCAAAGTGCAAAAATACAAAAGCTAAGAAGATCAAAAAACACAGTACAAAGGAAACTGGAGATAAACATAACAGCACAAAGACTCCGTGACAAGAGGACTGAACTCAGGGGTATAAATAGACAAACTAATTAAGGACACAGGTGAAGATAATTAGGCAATTAACACAAACACAAAACACAGGAACAGTGGCGGCCTCTAGAGGCCAAAATAAACACGACATGAAAAGGAAATAACAGCGGCCTCTAGAGGCCAAAACAGTCCTAGTCCTAACAGGACCCCCCCCTCTAGGAGCGTCTCCTGACGTTCCCAGGGCGATCCGGATGGGCCGAATGGAAGTCCCGACATAGTTCTTTATCAAGGACATCCCGAGCAGGAACCCAGCAGCGCTCCTCAGGACCATAGCCCTCCCAGTCCACCAGATATTGCAACCCGCCGCGGACCCGGCGGGAGTCAAGCAGGCGATTCACAGTGAACACAGTCTGCCCCTGGAAGATGCGGGGGGGGTGGGGGGTTCCTAGGGGCAGGGGCATACGTAGACGTCAGTACGGGCCGTAACAGGGAAACATGGAAAGTGGGGTTGATCCTCAGAGTCCGGGGCAACTGGAGCCGGTAGGAGACAGGGTTCACCCTGCGCACCACCTTGAAGGGGCCAATGTAGCGAGGAGCAAGCTTGCGGTTCTCCACCCGCAGTGGAAGGTCCTTAGTGGACAGCCAAACACGCTGCCCAGGGCGGAAAGCGTGTGCAGGTCTTCTATGGCGGTTGGCCTGAGTCTGGTTGGTTCTGGAGGTCTGTATGAGGGTCTTCCTGACCTTGCTCCAGGTCTTGCGACACCGTCTCACATATTGGTTGACCGAGGGCACCCCCGCGTCCTCCTCCTGGTCCGGGAACAGAGGTGGCTGGAACCCGAATTGGCACTGGAATGGCGACAGCTTGGTGGCCGATGACTGCAGGGTGTTGTGGGCGTACTCCGCCCATGGCAGCCAGGTGCTCCACGATGTCGGGTTATCCATAGCCAGGCCTCGCAGGGTGGTTTCCAGGTCCTGGTTGAGCCTCTCCGTCTGACCATTGGACTGTGGGTGAAACCCAGAGGAGAGGCTGGCAGTGGCTCCGATGACCTTGCAGAACCCGTGCCACACTCGGGAGGAGAACTGGGGCCCTCGGTCTGAGACGATGTCCTGTGGAAGACCAAAGACTCGGAAGACATGATTAAACAAAAGTTTCGCAGTTTCAAGAGCAGAGGGGAGTTTGCACAGTGGTATGAAGCGGCAGGCCTTGGAGAATCTGTCAACTAAGACCAAAATGACCGTGTTACCTTGTGACTCAGGGAGACCCGTGATAAAGTCGACTGCCACGTGGGACCAGGGACGCCGGGGAATGGTCAGAGGATGCAGGAGACCCTGGGGACGCTGTCGTGGGTTCTTGGTTCTGGTGCAAACCTCACAGGACAGGACAAATGACCTTACTTCCTTCTCCATGTTAGGCCACCAGAAGCGTCTTTTCAGGAAGTCCAGGGTCCTCCGAGCTCCCGGGTGGGCGGTGAGAGGGGAAGAGTGACCCCACTGGAGAACCTTGGCCCGGGCTTGATGTGGGACGTACAAGAGGCCCGGTGGCCCCGTCCCAGGACCGGGGTCCTGGCGTTGGGCTCGTCGAACAGCCTCCTCAATACCCCAGCGGACAGGGGCCACAATCCGGGACACCGGGATAATAGGCCCGACTTCATTCTCCCTGTTAGTGGCAGAGAACAGCCTGGACAGTGCGTCAGGTTTGGTGTTCTTGGAGCCGGGACGGTACGAGAGGGTGAAGTCAAACCGACTGAAAAACAGGGCCCACCTAGCCTGTCGAGGGTTCAGTCTCTTGGCTTGCTGGAGGTACTCCAGGTTCTTGTGGTCAGTCCAAACCAGGAATGGATGTTGTGCTCCCTCCAGCCAGTGCCTCCACTCCTCAAGGGCCAGTTTGACCGCTAGCAGTTCTCGATCCCCCACATCGTACCGGGACTCAGCAGGACTCAGGCGGTGGGAGAAGTAAGCGCAGGGGTGCAGCTTTCCTTCCGAACGTTGAGAGAGCACCGCGCCGACACCACTGTCCGAGGCGTCCACCTCCACGATGAATGGTTGGGAGGTGTCCGGGAGAACCAGAATGGGTGCCGTGCAGAAGCGGTCCTTGAGGTCTTTGAACGCCTTTTCTGCCTGAGGAGACCAGCCATAAGATCCACCTGTCCCTTTGGTGAGGTCTGACATGGGTGCTGCCACAGAACTGAAGTTCCTGATGAACTTGCGGTAGAAGTTAGCGAATCCTAAGAACCGCTGAACCTCCTTAACGGACTTGGGAGTAGGCCAATCCCGGACGGCCAGGGTCTTGGCAGGGTCCATTTGGAGTTGGCCTGTCCGTACAATAAATCCCAGAAAGGAGACCTCGGGAACATGAAATTCACATTTCTGGGCCTTGGCGAACAGATTGTTCTGTAGCAGCCTCTGGAGAACCTGGCGGACATGGTGGCGGTGCTCCTGCACGGTCTTGGAAAAGATAAGGATGTCGTCGAGGTAGACAAAAACGTATAGGTTAATCATGTCCCTTAAGACGTCGTTGATTAGGGCCTGAAAAACAGCTGGTGCGTTGGTGAGTCCGAAGGGCATCACCTGGTATTCGTAGTGCCCAGACGGGGTGTTAAAGGCAGTCTTCCACTCGTCTCCCTGTCGGATACGGATGAGGTGGTATGCGTTCCGTAGGTCCAACTTGGTGAAGACGGTGGCGCCTTGGAGCAGGTCGAAAGCTGTGGACATCAGCGGAAGGGGATATCGGTTGCGCACAGTGATCTTATTCAGGCCCCTGTAATCAATACATGGTCGGAGCCCCCCATCCTTCTTGCCGACAAAGAAGAAGCCGGCTCCAGCAGGTGAAGTGGAGGGTCGAATAAACCCAGAGACCAGGGCATCTTTGAGGTATTCCTCCATGGCCTTGCGTTCTGGCTGAGAGAGTGAAAACAGTCTGCCACGAGGAGGGGTAGTCCCAGGGAGCAAGTCGATGGCACAGTCGTAGGCCCGGTGCGGAGGAAGAACGGCGGCCCTGCTCTTGCTGAATACCTCCTTGAGATCCCAGTACTCTGTGGGAACTTGAGATAACTCGGTGAGATCAGGGGGCTCGGCAGGAGACACAGGAGAGCTAGAGAGCAGACAAGAGGCATGGCATGCAGGGCCCCATTCCACAACCTGGCTTGTTACCCAGTCTATGCGAGGGTTGTGGCGAGTAAGCCAAGGAAGGCCTAGAATAACTGGGAACTCAGGTGAAGGAATCAGGTGCAGGGATATTTCTTCCTTGTGACCTTGAGACTGGAGGAAAACTGGAGAAGTAACTTGGGTGACTCTTCCATCACCTAACGCTTGGCCATCGAGGGCAGACACAGACAGTGGGACTTCAAGAGGTGCAGTAGGAATATTGATGCTTTGGGCGAAGTGAATATCCATAAAGTTCCCAGCCGCCCCTGAGTCTATCAAAGCTTGACAAGAGTGGACAGACTCACCCCAGGAGATGGAGACCGGGATGTATATTCCTTGGCCAGGGAGTCCGGGAGAGAGGGTAGGCCCCGTCACAACCCTCCCTCGGCTGGACGGGGCGGTCCTTTTCCCAAGAGTTCGGGACATGATGCTCGGAAGTGACCAGGCTTGCCACAGTAGATGCAGCACTTGTCCCTCCTTCTGCGCTCCCTCTCAGATGCGGAGAGGCGAGTACGACCCACTTGCATGGGTTCTGGACAGTCACTGAAGGAGGTAGACGGTCTCCAGGTAGAGGTAGGGAGGCTGGGGGGGCTCAAGGCTTGGTGGCGTTCTCTCATCCTGTTGTCCAGACGAATAGCATGTGAGATGAGGGTTTCGAGGTCACTTGGGCATCCAATAGAGGCCAGACCGTCCTTGATGGGGTCAGACAGACCATGGTGGAAGGCTGACACCAGGGCAGTCTCGTTCCATCCACTTACTGCTGCGAGTGTTCGGAACGAGATGGCGTAATCTGCGACGCTTCCTCCTTGCCGGATGGACATGAGCTTTCGGGCTGCGTCGGTACTGATGTCTGCCTGATCGAAGACCCGAAGCATCTCTTCAGAAAACAGCTGGAAATCAAAGCACTCAGGTCCCTGTCTTTGCCAGATAGCAGTAGCCCAGGCTCGCGCCTTACCAGCTAATAAGGTGATCACAAAGGCAATCTTGCGGCGATCCGTAGTGTAGGTGGTAGGCTGAAGCTCAAAGGTGAGTTGACACTGGGTAAGGAACTCTCGGCACTCACTGTGCTTGCCGTCATACCTCTGTGGTGCAGGAAGGCTGGGTTCGCGAGGTGAAGAAGGCAGCATTGCAGGAGGCACTGGAGCAGGAGTGGGAGCTGGATCAGGAGCAGGAACTGGATCAGGAGCAGGAGATGCAGGCAGAGATGTCAGCTGTGCCAGGGTTTTCCCAATTTGCTGAAGCAGTTCCTCGTGGCGAGCGAGGGCCTCACGTTGGCTGGTGAGCGTACGTCCATGAGCGTCCATGGTCGCTCCGAAGCGTGTCAAAGCTGCCATAATTCCCTGAAGGTTGGCCGGGTAGACAGTTGAAGCAGCCTCTGCTGAGTCGGTCATGACGGAGTCTTTCTGTTAGGGTTTTGCTGGGATTCGAACCTGGTTCGTTGGTGTGATAATCCAGCAAACCCCCACTAGGCCACCAGGGGGATGACTCAAATGCAGAGGCATGAGGCGGAAGTAGAAAAAGAATCAAAAGGTTTTTTTAAACTATATACACTATATACAGGGCAAAACAAAAGACAAAAAAAAAACCAAAGAGTAAAATCCAAAAGAAAAGCAAAGTGCAAAAATACAAAAGCTAAGAAGATCAAAAAACACAGTACAAAGGAAACTGGAGATAAACATAACAGCACAAAGACTCCGTGACAAGAGGACTGAACTCAGGGGTATAAATAGACAAACTAATTAAGGACACAGGTGAAGATAATTAGGCAATTAACACAAACACAAAACACAGGAACAGTGGCGGCCTCTAGAGGCCAAAATAAACACGACATGAAAAGGAAATAACAGCGGCCTCTAGAGGCCAAAACAGTCCTAGTCCTAACAAGAATAAGCAGATACTAACTAAGATCTTTGATTTCCAGTTTCTCAGGATGGTTTTTCTTAATAATGGTTCATGCTATCAGAAGTACTATGCTGCTTGGCTAAAACTATGTCTATAAATAAATTGAAGATTTCTGTGTGAAAAATAATGGAGCCAAGTATTTCACTAAATATGAAGCATTAATGTGCTATCACACATTACTGCCCACTCTGCAACACACTCTTGCTAGCATCGTGCTAGTCTCCCACATTTCCTCATGTTTGTGTTTGGCATTCAAACCAGAGCAAAATATTATACGATGCCCTTTGCATGTGCAGTTCTCATTATTTCTGTTGGGTTTCACAGTTGGTGGCAATCTGCACCAAAGTGGCCGGTCAGTAAAATTTGAATAGCTGCTGTGTAAGGCCCTTTAGAATGTCAGTGCGGCCGTCTGTGTAATGGAGTTTAGTTAAAATCAAGGTAGGGGGAATAATCAATAGGACCACATGTGCTCCTGGTCTGTTAGCTACTCATTACTTGGTCTTTTGTTTAAAAAAAAAAATCATCCATGGCCTGCTGGCAAACATTACATGGCTTGTGGAGCAGGCAACCTAATCACATTGACACACAGATCAAATAAATATTGTTTTGGAATCATCAATACTGAGTGCGTTGCTCAGACGGACTTCAATACAGAGATTGAAACACATACAGTTTAATCCTGGGACAAAGATTTAAATATGGAGCTGAAACGTTTGGATCCAAAAGAATAATAAACCAGATATTGGAACCAAACATGTTTTACAAATGGGACTCATTTGAGCCATCAACAAGCAATTCAGTGCAGACTTTTTGCCAACACTCCTATGCTAAAATTATTTGTAGCACATTATTAATGCTCATGGAAAGGTTAAATGTACTCACAGTCTCTCCAGCGAGCGTAAGCCGAAGAAAGACCCATTTCTCACAGTTGAGATTTTGTTATTGCTGAGGATCCTGAAGGGGAAGAGAAAATGAGCATCAGCAAAATCATACAAACTCGTAAATAAAACATGACCATGTCGTTTTTCACCCACACTGTGATAAATCCCCCAGACTACAATTTTTGCTACTAGAACAGATATTTATATGGATTCCTGGGCATGTTATAAATGTCCAAGACACTGCTTATTGGAGAATTTATTGCTGTTTTTGGTAATATAAATGTAAGCCACTTCAGATAAGAACACCGTAAACAAAAAAAACACCTTTTTAAATACTATCCCAATCATAAAGAAAAAAAAAAGTTTTAAATTCAAACATTGTACACTTTATTGTACAAATTGATTCAAAGTAAATAGTACAGTATAACAAATAATGACAAAAATAAAATTTTAAAAATATATAAATACTAATATACGAAGCTTAACGTGTTTAAAAATGAATTCGCACACACACACAATAAATATCCTTCAATCATTTTAAAGAGTACAAGATCTATAATCTGTGATGGAGATTCCAAATTGCCAAATTTTGGATTTAAACTTGAATGACCATGCTATTTTCAAAACAGAGTTAAAGGTTTTGGAATACTTTTTCAAGGCTCAGTTACACTGTATATCGGCTTCATAGAAAAAAGTAGTTTCAAAAACCAAAAAAATTAAGAAAAATTAACAAACGTTTCATTTTCTGTGATCATGTATCAGGTCAAAATGTGATATTCATTACGTTAAGAAAAAAAAACTGAGCACAGTTTGTGTGTGTTACTCAGCTCATAAAATACTTTTACCTTTTACAAGCTCCTTGATTTAAAAGTAGCAACTACCTCATTATGGGAAATGTAGTTACGCTGATGGATTTGTTCTGGACTCCCACATTGTTAAAATTTGGGAAAAGTTCACTGAATCGGTGCTGGGTCACAGTGGTGAGCCAATTAGTGGACTACAGACACAGCTGTAGTTTACTTTTGGCCAGTGTTTGCTGTCTTGAGTTAGCCCTAAATATACCTTTACCCTTTTCCGATGGGATTAAATTTACATTTGGACCAGGAGTAATTCCATCACTTGTAGGTGCGACTGTGATTTTACTTCCATTTGGATTGGGCAGTTGTTTTCTCCCTCTGAGAAAATAACAGACTCAATCACCGTTTGACTGTTTTTGTTAAAGTTACACTCTCTAGATGTAGCTGATGGTATTCCTTTGAATCTGTGCCTGGGAGATAAAGCATCAGCAAGATGTGAATGAGAGTGAATAATGCACTGCAGTGGACTCGTATCCCATCCAGTGTGTGTTCCCTTTTCATTTATTTGTTTGACATAATTTTCATACTCATTGTTAAATCAGTACACCAGAAGGATACTGAAAAATTGTGTGATAAAATGATGAGAAAATATGGCAGATGTTTGGAGCATCTACAGTAGGAGTGTTTGCTATTTTTGCTCCATCATAGCATGATACATCGATTATACATGACTTGTATCCAAATATACAGTCACTATCCACTTTAATAGGAACACCTGCTCCTTTATGCAGTTATTCAATCAGCCAGTCATGTAGCAGTAGCACAATGCATAAAATGATCAAGATATACAGTGGATATAAAAAGTGCACACACCCCTTTAAAATGGTAGTTTTTTCTGATGTAAAAAAAAAATAGACCACGATAAATAATTTAAAAACTTTCCCACCTTTAATGTGAACAAACCTGTTTGGCGGAAAAGCATAAAATAATAATAATAATAATAATAATAATAATAATAATAATAATAATAATAATAATAATAATTTTTTAAACGTACAATAAGCTGGCTGCATAAGTGTGCACACCCTTAAACTAATACTTTGTTGAAGCACCTTTTGATTTAATTACAGCATTCAGTCTTTTTGGGGGGCGGCACGGTGGTGTAGTGGTTAGCGCTGTCGCCTCACAGCAAGAAGGTCCGGGTTCGAGCCCCGTGGCCGGCGAGGGCCTTTCTGTGCAGAGTTTGCATGTTCTCCCCGTGTCCGCGTGGGTTTCCTCCGGGTGCTCCGGTTTCCCCCACAGTCCAAAGACATGCAGGTTAGGTTAACTGGTGACTCTAAATTGACCGTAGGTGTGAATGTGAGTGTGAATGGTTGTCTGTGTCTATGTGTCAGCCCTGTGATGACCTGGCGACTTGTCCAGGGTGTACCCCGCCTTTCGCCCGTAGTCAGCTGGGATAGGCTCCAGCTTGCCTGCAACCCTGTAGAACAGGATAAAGTGGCTAGAGATAATGAGATGAGATGAGATGAGATGAGATGAGTCTTTTTGGGTCGGAGTCTATCAGCCTGCCACATCTAGACTTGGCAATATTTGCCCACTCTTCCTTGCAAAAGCGCTCCAAATCTGTCAGATTGCAAGGGCATCTCTTGTGCACAGCCCTCTTCAGGTCACCCCACAGATTTTCAAATAGATTTAGGTCTGGGCTCTGGCTGGGCTGTTCCAAAACTTTTTTGGGGTCACTGTCATGCTGAAAGATGAAATTCTTCTTCATCTTTCTAGCAGACACCTGAAGGTTTTGAGCCAAAATTGACTGGTATTTAGAACTGTTCATAATTCCCTCCACCCTGTTCCAGCTGAAGAAAAACAACCCCAAAACATGATGCTGCAACCACCATGCTTCACCGTGGGTATGGTGTTCTTTTGGTGATGCACAGTGTTGTTTTTGTGCCAAACATACCTTTTGGAATTGTGGCCAAAAAGTTCAACCTTGGTTTCATCAGGTTTCTAATTTTTTTTTTTTTTTACAAAAAATTTAGCTGGGCCTGGATGTTTTTCTTTGGCCCTACCCCATAGTCCAAACACATGGAGAATACAGGATATTGTTGTTACATGCAGTACACAACCAGTACTTGCCAGAAATTCCTGCAGCTCCTTCAGTGTTGCTGTCGGCCTCTCGGCAGCCTCCCTGACCAGTTTTCATCTTGTCTTTTCATCAATTTTGAAGGGAAATCCAGTTCTCGGTAATGTCACTGTTGTCCCATATTTTCTCCACTTCTTGATGACTCTTCACTGTTCTCCATGGTATATTTAATGCTGTGGAAATGTTTTTGTACCCTTTTGACTGATACCTTTCAACAATGAGATCCCTTTGATGCTTTGTAAGCTCTCTGTGAATGCTGGCTTTTGCTGGAGGATGAAATGGAGTAAATGTCTGAACTTTATTTGGGGTTAATGAGAGTCATTTTAATTCATGGCAGGTGTGAACCCAAAAAGACTGAATGCTGTAATTAAATCAAAAGGTGCTTCAACAAAGTATTAGTTTAAGGGTGTGCACACTTATGCAACGAGCTTATTGTACATTTTTTTTATTTTTTGTTTTTCCACACTAACAGATTTGTTTGTTTTTCAATTGAATTGTACAGGTTATAGGTCACATCAAAGGTGGGAAAAGTTTTGAAATTATTTATCGTGGTATTTTTTTTTTTACATCCGAAAAACCTATCATTTTAACGGGGTGTGCACACTTTTTATATCCACTGTAGGTCAAGAGCTTCAGTTATTGTTCACTTTAAACATCAGAATGAAAAAAAAAGTGATTTCTTTGACATTACGCTGAAAAAGGTCATGCTGGCTAAAACAGAAAGGTGTCAGCATTAACTTTTTCAGCAGTTTGTGCTACAGTAGCTCTTATGTGGGATTGGACCATATGGGCTAGCCTTCATACCCCATCTGAATCAGTGAGCCATTTTTCCTGCTTTCAACACATCAACTTCAAGAACTGACTGTTCTCTTGCTGCCTAATATATCCCACCCCTTGACAGGTGCCACTGTAATGAGATAGTGAATGTTATTCACTTCACCTGTCAATGCTTCAGTGGCCATAATGTTACGGCTGATCAGTGTATTTCTCAAGAAAGATTTCCCAGTATCTCATCTCATCTCATTATCTCTAGCCGCTTTATCCTGTTCTACAGGGTCGCAGGCAAGCTGGAGCCTATCCCAGCTGACTACGGGCGAAAGGCGGGGTACACCCTGGACAAGTCGCCAGGTCAACACAGGGCTGACACATAGACACAGACAACCATTCACACTCATATTCACACCTACGGTCAATTTAGAGTCACCAGTTAACCTAACCTGCATGTCTTTGGACTGTGGGGGAAACCGGAGCACCCGGAGGAAACCCACGCGGACACGGGGAGGACATGCAAACTCCACACAGAAAGGCCCTCGCCGGCCCCGGGGCTCGAACCCAGGACCTTCTTGCTGTGACGCGACAGCGCTAACCACTACACCACCGTGCCGCCCATTCCCAGTATTATAAGTAAAATACAGATACATACACTAATGCAGTGTCGCCTGAAGATCACAGACATTCAATCTAAGTTTTCATCCTTGTCCCCTGTGTACAGAGATTTATCTGGCTTCTCTGAATCTTTTAATGATATTATGTACCAAAGATGATGTCATCCCAAATTCTTTGTAATTTTACATTGAAGAATGTTATTCTTAAATTGTTTCACTATTTTCCCACGCAGTCTTTGGCAGTGTGATGAACCCCTCCCCATCTTTACTTCTGAGAGACTCAGTCTCTCTGGGATGTTCATTTCATCCCTAGTCATGTTACTGACCTGTTCCCAATTAACCTAATTTGTCTATTTTTCGCATTACACAACTTTTTCAGTCTTTTGTTGCCCCATCCCAACTTTTCTGAAATGTGTTGCTGACATCAAATTCAAAATGAGCATATATTTTTTCAAAAAGCATAAACTTTCTCAGTTTCAATATTTGATACGGTGTCTTCGTACTATTTTCAATGAAATATAGCGTTTCCATGATTTGCAAATCTTCACAATCTGTTTTTATTTTATATTTTACACAGTGTTTCAACTTTTTTTTTTGGAATTGGGGTTGTGTGTGTGTGTGTGTGTGTGTGTGTGTGTATGGGGGGGCTAAGACTTGACAGTACTTTATGACTCAGCTAAGACAAGTGAAGTCACACAAATAGATATTTTCTTACTGCTGCTAATGCAATACTTCAGAGGAAAGCACTAGGTACCCTGTTCTGCACACAAGCTCTTAGATGACCAAAAAATTTCCTGTAGATTGTTGAGTAATTTAATGGCAAAATGGATTGCAAAAAAAAATAGATAGACAGATAAATATCTGTAAAACATATTTCCAGGAAAGTACTATAATATCTTGCTAAGTATCAAATAACAATCTTGGAACACATGATCAGCTCATTGGGCTGATTTGAGTTCTTCCACCACTGAATTAACGCCACTAAAAGATTGCATTGAATCAATGCAAGGTAGTTGAACTAGCTGTGGCTTATTTCCTCAGAAAACTTTACTGCAACATAATTTGTAAAAAGATCAATGCTATATAATCATACTGTCCAACTCTAGTCCACAATGTCTTGTTTACAGCTAAATGGCCTTTCGATTTTATAAAATCGGTGAAATTTAGTTCCCTCTGAAATTTGGTCATTGTGATATATGTTTATTTCTGCAATATCTCAAAACCAGGCCATTCTGTGGCTGGGAAGTTATTTAATTGGAGGGGATTCCCTCGCAAGTAGTGTGCATGAAATCGCTTGCTTCTCACAGTCAAGCAGACAGAGGAAGTCCGTGTGCACATGCACAGGTTTACCTGCTGCTTCTTTTTTCCTTCTTCTTTTGGGTTTTAAGGCAGCTGGCATCCAGTGTTGCATTACTGCCATCTACAGGTTTACCTTGACCGTGCACTGACAGTTATAACATTCTGTCGCTAAACGAACAGCTGATCACACTGAGGTGCTCACTGACCGCCGATATTTATTCGTTTGCTCCTGTGTTTCCTTTCCTTTGCAACATAACATCTTTTCATCTCGCTTTCCGTTACTATAGTCAGTCTTCCACGTTTCATTCGTGTCCTCCATTTTCCTCTCCTGTTTCAAATTTGTATCCCGCAATGCCTTGAGCGTGATGCATAACGTAGTATTTTGAATTGGGTCATGGTTAAGCAAGAAAAAATAGTGGAGAATTTAGGGCCACGTGGCCCTAAATTCATTAATTGTTCTATTAAAAAATAAAATAAAATTGGAAGTCTGTGATTCGAATTCAGTAGCTTTTGGTCCACCAAACAAATATAATTGGGTGTCAGGGAAAATTCTTTTTATGACCTAAACTTGAAAAATCTGAAAGGCAGTCTAGCTTTAAAGGACAGCACACATGATTTGCTATAGTGTTAAGTGCTGCAAGACATCAGCTCCAAACTCTGCTCCATGTTCACCCACACACAAGTCTGTCTGCAGGAGCACAAAACAAAGACCAGATATCGATTTATGCTGTTCACCAAGGCAATTACCATAACTTCCTGTAAATTTTGGCTCTGAACAACAAACCTAATACCTCCATCCGTTAGTACACTGCTGCCTGAAATACTAACATAACATCAACAGAAAGAGAGGCAAATAAAAAGATGTTCAGAAAGTCCAGAAGTTCTTGTTAAACCTGAGACAGGCTGTTACCTGCTGAGACCCAGAGAGGACGATAGACAGAAAAACTGAAGGACAGACAGAAATAAGGCATTGGGAGTGTGTTAAATGTCATGTTTAGCTTCTTGCCCTTGTGTTCATTATTTCAGCAATATGGCGAACAACTGCATTCTTTGGACATTGCATCTACAGGGATATTGATCACAGAGGTGAGACATTATATCATCCTGTCACCTGATGTGCTGCTTACTCAGGCATGCCAGTATGCATTGCCGTGTGTGTGTGTGTGTGTGTGTGTGTGAGAGAGTGTGTGAAAGAGAGGGAGCCTGCTTTACATGCACTATGTGAACAAGAATGCCAACTCTACCCTAAACACTGACATCAGAGCTAGCTCCTTCATTCTCCTACCTCTCCCAAGGTGAGGAGTGGCTCTAGGGAAGCAGCTAACCATGCATTGTGAATGTGTAGTTGAATAAAGATTTTCAGTTCCCACGTGACACCGCTTACAAAACACATTTGTAAGCCATCGATAGAGCAAATATACAGATCAGTTCCACATGTGGTCTATTAGCAACATGGGAGTGAACAAGGGCAAATCTGTTCAAGGTAGTTCACCTCCCCTCCTGAGCTCCTCAGAGAGAATAAATAAATAAATAAATAAATAAAAACATACAGAAGAAAAAGCAGTAAACAATAAACTCTCCAGATGTGCTTCAAGGTGTATGTTTGACTTGGTACTTGGTAAATAAAGTGTTGGGTTTGTGCCACACATAGCGTTTCCCATGATGGCCAAAAAGTTCAGTTTTAGTCTCATTTGACCAGAGAAACTTCTTCAGTGTGTTTGGGGAGTCTACCACATGCTGTTGGGCAAACTCCAAACGTGTTTTCTTAAGCAATTACTTTTTTTTTTGGGCCACTCTTCCATAAAGCCCCACCCTGTGGAGTGTACGGCTTAAAGTGGCCCTATGGACAGATACTCCCATCTCCATTGTGGATCTTTGCAGCTCCTTCAGTGTTATCTTTGGTGTTTTTGTTGCATCTCTGAGTAATGCCCTTCTTGCCCGGTCTGTGAGTTTTGGTGGGCGGCCTTCTCTTGTCAGGTTTGTAGTGGGGACATATTCTTTCCATTTTGCTATAATGGATTTAATGGTGCTCTGTGGGATACTCAAAGTTTGGGATATTTTTTATAACCCAACCCTGATCTATACTTCTCCACAACTTTGTCTCTGACCTGTTTGGAGGCTCTTTGGTTTTCATGTTGCTTGTTTAGTAGTGTTACAGAGTCAGGGTCCTTCCAGAACAGGTTGATTTATACAGACATCATGTGACAGATCATGTGACACTTTGATTACACACAGGTGGATCTTAATCAACTAATTATGTGACTTATGAAGTGAATTGGTTGGACCAGCTCTTATTTAGGGGTTTCATATGAAAGGGGGTAAATACCTATGCACACTCCAGATTTCTGTTTTTTCATCTTAAAGTGGTAGGCATGTTGTGTAAATCAAATGGTACTAACCCCCCAAATTCCATTTTAATTCCGTCTTGTAATGCGACAAAACAGGACAAACACCAAGGGGTTTTACAAGACACTGTATGTTCTATGTTCACAGATGATGGTTTTCAGAAGTGTTCCTGAACCCATGCAGCAATTTCCACAACAGAATCATGTCTGTTTTTTCCCCTTATTAATAAAGATTTATTCAGCAATATACAATATGAACACAACAATAGTTAAGGTTTTTACAGTCTGGGTCCACCATTTAACCTCCAGCCCTCCTTCTTCCCAACTTTAGTGAGCGTGGCGACGATCCCCAGCCTTACACAAGCAGTTGTGCCCATCATACCACTGTGAGTTTGAGCCCCAAGAAAGGCTCCTGATGCACATCCACTGAGGAAGTAGTTGATGGGATCATCAGGAGCGTCCCTAACATACGCTCTCAGGCAGGTGGTGATTCCAAATATTGCTCCCAGAGATGCCATTGTGACTGAGCCATTTGCTGCCCTTGTCAATGCTTCCAGTGAGGTTTCAGGCCAGATTAACACAATATGATATGCTAAACCAACCAGCCCAAGGGCAGTGCCCAGCTTAGTGGTAATCCATGTTTTCCCATCATGATTTTTCCCCTCTTTGAGGTCCCAGTAACCCACTATGGATGAAACAATGTCTATTTTTAATGCAGTGTCACCTGAGGGCCCAAAGATCACAGCCATCTAGTGTTGTTTTTTGGCCTTTTCCCTTACAGAGATTTCTCCAGATTCTCTGAATCTTTTAAATGATTTTATCTACCGTAGATGATATGATCCCCAAATTCTTCGCAACTTTACATTGAGGACCGTTATTCTTAAATTGTTGCACTGTACACAGTCTTTCACAGAGCAGTGAACCCCTCCCCATCTTTACTTCTGAGAGACTCAACCTCTCTGGGATGCTCATTTTATACCCAATCATGTTACTGGCATGTTGCCAATTAACCTAATTAGGTTTTTGTTTCTTTTTTATTTTAACATTACACAGCTTTTCTAGCCTTTTGTTGCCCTGTCCAATTTTTTAAACGTGTTGCTGGAACTAAATTCAATATGAGTATATAGTTTTCAAAAACGCAATAAGATTTATCAGTTTCAACATTTGATATGTTGTCTTTGGACTATTTTCAATGAAATATAGAGTTTCCACGATTTGCAAATCATCACATTCTGTTTTATTTACGTTTTACACAGTGTCCCAACTTTTTTGCAATTGGGATTGGACCATTATATTTATTTACATGTAATATAGGGCAGAACGTTGGTGCAGCCGATAGAGCCACCTCAGAGCTCCAGGGTCTTGAGTTTGATCCTGAATTCTGGTTATTCGTGGATTTTTGAATGTACCAGGGTTCTCCAGTCTCTTCCCACTTCCAAAAAAAAAAAAAAATGCAAAGAGGTGGATTGGCTATGATACATTGCCCTTGACCATGAATGGGTGCACACGGTGCACTGTAGTGTGCATTCCCATTTTTTTTAAGTTGTAGTTAGATTTAATTTGTCATCATTTTCATACCTGTTCTCAAGTTCTTGAGCTTTAGAGTGAAAAATAACTTAGAAACAGAACTTGATAGAAAAGACAGGAGTCCCCAGACCCTACTTGCCAGAGTCATGGCATTAGTAAAAATTCACACAAAAACATGGACATGCGTTCAGGCAGTGGTATCTTGTAACACATCCTGGCCCAAGAATGGTTCTGCTTCACTCACATTTTCCTGCATCACTTCATCATGAGCTCTATGTGGTCATAACTAATGATTCAGAGCCTCCTCAGGTAACACAATCCTAATCCAACGCACTGTTTGCCCATTTACAGCTAACAAGCCCAGATCAGCTTTTTATGAAGAAAATTTTCAAACACAGTTTAGACATGAGTTAAAAACTAAGTAAGGGCACATATTGAGTATTAAGTCCATTTGAAATGTATTTAACCTCTTACTGCTGTTCATTTTGGCATAGTCTTTGGCTGCATGAGAGAAGAAAATGTTTTCAAGACTTCTAACGAGTACTTTGAAGGCCTAAAAAAGTTTTGGATATGCATTTAAATTTGACTACAAGGTTTTTTTTTTCTGTTTTTTATAATAGTCCAGGTAAAGTATAAATACCCCAATGTAATACTTACATATAGTAACAGAGTACAATTACTCAAGCATTTCCCACCCATGCCTGGAAATGCTGACTGTGAAGCAGGAAATCACCCTGGACAGGACACTAGTCCACTGTAGGGTACCATGTACACACACATTAACAGACTCATGAACATCTAGGAGCAATTTAGTGATGTAATGCTGTGATCAAGTCAAGGTTGCAACTTTAAATTCCTGGTCTCTAACCAGTAAAAGCCACAGAAAATGCCTGCTCAACTTGAAATTTCAATTCATCAGCTTAAGGTAGTTTTCTCAGCTACCAGTTCATTCCCTATTTATATAGTGACATCAAATTAGCATGGCTGCACACACTGAACAGTGTAAAGTGTCCCTTCTCAACTTCGAATTTTATAAGATTTGCAGCAGTACTGGCTTTAGATCAGTTAATAAACAGACACTACCTGGTTAAATCTATAAGATTGGCCATACTAATTGCTGCTTTGAGATGGTAATCGTCAATGCTAGAGTTATCACTCATATAACTAACTGGCTAGCCTGTTGCCCACGCTACTTGCTATTGTCCACTGTTGTGGTTGTACTGCAAGTTCAGTCCAAAATGCTGCATAAATATTATTAAAAATGCAGTTAAGGTAGCTTTTTATGAGTGTACCAAAAAACACGGCATGTAACAATATATTGTGCAACAGTAAATCATGGCACAAATTTATGATGATTTGAATCAATGATATAAAAAACCAAAAGGGTTCACTAAAACCCTTATGGATAATACTAGATCAAGGACTGTGACGTTGCCCGGTATGGCACAAACAGGGCCCCACCCTGGAGCCAGGCATGGGGTTGGGGCTCGTATGTGAGCGCTTGGTGGCCAGGCCTTTGCCCACAGGGCCCGGCTGGGCTCAGCCCAAAGCGGTGATGTGGGCCCGACCTCCTGTGGGTTCACCACCCACAGAGGTAGCCATAGGGGGCTGGTGCAGTGTGGATTGGGCAGCAGTCGAAGGCAGGGGCCTCGACAACCTGATCCCCAAACACAGCTGCTAGCTGTTGGGACATGGAATGTCACTTCGCTGGGGGGGAGAGCCTGAGCTTGTGCGAGAGGTTGAGAGGTACCGGCTAGAGATAGTCGGGCTCACCTCCACGCACAGCTTGGGCTCCGGAACCCAGCTCCTCGAGAGGGGCTGGACTCTCCACTTCTCTGGAGTCGCCCATGGTGAACAGCAGCGGGCTGGTGTGGGCTTGCTTATAGCTCCCCAGCTCAGCCACCATGTGTTGGAGTTTACCCCAGTGAATGAGAGGGTCGCCTCCCTGTGCCTTCGGATTGGGGAGAGGGCCCTTGCTGTTGTTTGTGCCTATGGGCCGAATAGCAGTATAGAGTATCCGGCCTTCTTGGAGTCCCTGGGAGAGGTACTGAGAGGTGCTCAGACTGGGGACTCCATTGTTCTACTGGGGGACTTCAACACTCACGTGGGCGACGACAGTGACACCTGGAGGGGCGTGATTGGGAGGAACGGCCTCCCTGATCTGAACCCGAGTGGTGTTTTGTTATTGGACTTCTGTGCTAGTCACGTTTTGTCCATAATGAACACCATGTTCGAGCATAGGGGTGTCCATAAGTGCACGTGGCACCAGGACACCTTAGGTCGGAGGTCGATGATCGACTTTGTTGTTGTTTCATCTGATCTCCGGCCCTATGTCTTGGACACTCGGGTGAAGAGAGGGGCTGAGCTGTCAACTGATCACCACCTGGTGGTGAGTTGGATCCGCTGGCGGAGGAGGAAGCCGGACAGACCTGGCAGGCCCAAACGCATGGTGAGGCTCTGCTGGGAACATCTGGCCGAGCACTCTGTTGGGGAGGTCTTTAACTCCCACCTCCAGGAGAGCTTCTCCCAGCTTCCAAGGGAGGCGGGGGACATTGAGTCTGAGTGGACCATGTTCTCTACCTCCATTGTAGACGCAGCTGTTTGGAGCTGTGGCCACAAGGTCTCCAGTGCCTGCCGTGGCGGCAATCCCTGAACCCGGTGGTGGACACCGGAAGTAAGGGATACCGTCAAGCTGAAGAAGGAGTCCTATTGGCCAATGTTGGCCTCCGGGACTCCTGAGGCAGCTGATGGCTATCGGCAGGCCAGGCGTGCCGCAGCTCGGGCAGTTGCAGAGGCAAAAACTCGGAACTGGGAGGAGTTCGGTGAGGCCATGGAGGAGGACTATCGGTTGGCCTCAAAGAAATTCTGGCAAACTGTTTGGCGCCTCAGGAGGGGGAAGCAGTACTCCGCTAACACTGTTTACTGTGCGGGTGGGGAGCTGTTGACCTCGACTGGGGACATTGTCGGGCGGTGGAAGGAATACTTCGAGCATCTCCTCAATCCCACCATCACATCTTCCATTGAGGAAGCGGAGGCTGATGACTCAGAGGTGGACTCATCCATTGCCCAAGCTGAAGTCACTGAGGTGGTTTGCAAGCTCCTCGGTGGCAAGGCACCGGGGGTGGATGAGATCCGCCCTGAGTATCTCAAGTCTCTGGATGTTGTGGGGCTGTCTTGGCTGACATGCCTCTGCAACATCGCGTGGTGGTCTGGGACAGTGCCTCTGGAGTGGCAGACGGGGGTGGTGGTCCTTCTTTTTAAGAAAGGGGACCGGAGAGTGTGCTCAAATTATAGGGAATCACACTTCTCAGCCTCCCAGGGAAGGTTTACTCCAGGGTACTGGAGAGGAGAATTCGGCCGATCGTCGAACCTCGGATCCAGGAGGAACAATGTGGTTTTCATCCTGGTCGCAGAACACTGGACCAGCTCTATACCCTTCATAGGGTGCTCGAGGGTTCATGGGAGTATGCCCAACCAGTCCACATGTGCTTTGTGGATCTGGAGAAGGCATTCGACTGTGTCCCTTGTGGTATTCTGTGGGGGGTGCTTCGGGAGTATGGGGTTCGGGGCTCTTTGCTAAGGGCTGTCCGGTCCCTATACGAACGGAGCAGGAGTCTGGTTCGCATTGCCAGCAGTAAGTCAGACTTGTTCCCAGTGCATGTTGGACTCCGGCAGGGCTGCCCTTTGTCACCGGTTCTGTTCATAATTTTTATGGACAGAATTTCTAGGCGCAGACAGGGGCCAGAGGGAATCCTGTTTGGGAACCACAGGATTTCATCTCTGCTTTTTGCGGATGATGCTGTCCTGTTGGCTTCTTCAAACCAGGACCTTCAGCATGCACTGGGGCGGTTTGCAGTCGAGTGTGAAGTGGCTGGGATGAGAATCAGCACCTCCAAGTCCGAGGCCATGGTTCTTGACCAGAAAAGGGTGGCTTGCCCTCTCCAGGTTGGTGGAGAAGTCCTGCCTCAAGTGGAGGAGTTTAAGTATATCGGGATCTTGTTCACGAGTGAGGGAAGGATAGAGAGTGAGATTGACAGGCGGATCGGTGCAGCCTCCGCAGCGATGCGGTCGCTTTACCGGTCCATTGTGGTGATGAAGGAGCTGAGCCAAAAGGCGAAGCTCTCAATTTACCAGTTGATCTACGTTCCAACTCTCACCTATGGTCATGAGCTTTGGGTAATGACCGAAAGAACAAGGTCGTGGATACAAGCAGCCGAAATGAGTTTCCTTCACAGGGTGGCTGGGCGCTCCCTTAGAGAGAGGGTGAAAAGCACAGTCACTCGGGAGGAGCTCGGAGGAGAGCCGCTGCTCCTCCACATCGAGAGGAATCAGCTGAGGTGACTCGGGCATCTCTTTCGGGTGCCTCCTGGACGCCTCCCTGGGGAGGTGTTCCAGGCATGTCCCCCCGGGAGGAGGCCCCGGGGAAGACCCAGGACACGCTGGAGGGACTATGTCTCTCGGCTGGCCTGGGAACACCTCGGTGTTCTTCCTGAGGAGCTGCTCAAGGTGTCTGGGGAAAGGGAAGTTTGGGCTTCCATGCTCAGACTGCTGCCTCCACGACCCGGCCCCGGATAAGCGGACGAAGACGAGAGACGAGACGAGATATAAAAAACAAATTGCGATTATTATCATTGTACATCATTTATGTATAATTGAGGGAATGCATGTGACTTCAGCATAGGTGGAAGTAACACAGCTCTAAACACACACACACACACACACACACACACACACCAGATCTAAAATGGAGGAGAGCTGAGGTGTGACTGACTGTAAAAATATATTTGACAAGAAATCTCGGTATATTTAGAGAATGCTGAAAGCCAAAGAAAGGAGAAGCAAATGGAGGTAGTATAAATGTTTATAAATGGTTATTAAGAAAATGCCTATTTGTTATTAACTTTTTTTATTTTTAATAAAGGGCGGCACGGTGGTGTAGTGGTTAGCGCTGTCGCCTCACAGCAAGAAGGTCCGGGTTCGAGCCCCGTGGCCGGCGAGGGCCTTTCTGTGTGGAATTTGCATGTTCTCCCTGTGTCCGCTTGGGTTTCCTCCGGGTGCTCCGGTTTCCCCCACAGTCCAAAGACATGCAGGTTAGGTTAACTGGTGACTCTAAATTGACCGTAGGTGTGAATGTGAGTGTGAATGGTTGTCTGTGTCTATGTGTCAGCCCTGTGATGACCTGGCGACTTGTCCAGGGTGTACCCCGCCTTTCGCCTGTAGTCAGCTAGGATAGGCTCCAGCTTGCCTGCGACCCTGTAGGACAGGATAAAGCGGCTAGAGATAATGAGATGAGATTTTTAATTAAAGGAATATTTTAGTCAGTAGGCGATTATCTTTTACTCCAACATTTACAACTGTGGTTAAATAATTATTGTTGGTAATAAAGAAAATGAAACAAAAGTATTTGCAAAAGAAATTCATTACACACACACACACACACACACAAATTATATATATATATTAGTGGATACATCAAATCGTGAACCAGATATCATGAATCAAATCGAACTGTGATTTGGTGAATCATTACATGCCTAAATGACATGCTTTAATGAAGGCAACCATGTTTGTTTGTTTTTTTTCCACTTCACACATCAACTGTGCCAAGTTGGGAAATGACATCATTACAACTTGCATATTTCCACTTAAAATACACCAGGAATGCACAAAAATCATGTACTGTACAGTGCAACAAAATGATTTCCTTTTCAAAATCCAGAGATCAACTGTGGGTTACAGTTCACTACTCAACAGTAGTAGTTTGGCAGTGCTGGGATCTGAAGATTCTGGACCTCGAACTAGCACTCTTGGGCATGAACAAGACTCTTTTTAAGCATCAGCATGTCGAAGGGCAGTGTATTTAGCATTAGCTCTGTTCTCAGTGCTCGGTTGATTTCTGTGACTGCTGTGTATTTCAGACCAAGAAATGAAAGACCTTTGAAACTATGTTTTCCATGCCCTGCCTCTTCCCACAACATCCTTAGCAATTTATTCGGTTATTTTCTGCCCTGCTTAAATCACATAAATGTGTGATTTCTAAGCCTAAATAATATCTGTCTGTCTGTTCAAGGTCTTATCAGTCTTTGTGTATCTTGAATATATTCATAATATGAAGGCAGACTGTATCACTTGAATCTTCATTTATACAATGTGAAATTGAACACAAATCTAAAAACAAACTGAAAGTCTCAATTTTGCTTCAATCCAGACTGGGGTAAGAGAGTGAGAAGAGTTTGCAGTTGCTTATCATACATGTGCAATGTACATATTAGTACATATTAGATTCCATAATTTTTGTGGGTATATATTATATTATGCAATGTACTAAAGATGTATTGCTTGCAACTCCAACTAAGCATTGAAACAATATTATATACCAATCAAAAGGATGACTGGATTAGTTTGTGTAAAGTTGGGTTAGTAACCTCTCTCTCTCTCTCAAACTAGAGAGCATGGCAAGAACAGAGGCTTTGTGTTTGTGCAAACTCAAGCGTGTGACTGCATGCAGCACCATGTCCATGGCTCCGTTTGGCCAGAGGAAGCTCAGCTGCTCCTCGACCCCTCATGCCTTTTCCAGGCCTCTGCACAACGTCCAGGAAATCACAAGCAAAACATAATTGTACATTATGTAAACAGCACATGCCGAACATCCAGAGTGTCCTTCCAACTTTCTATTTACAATATCAATTATGCTCTCCCAGGATAAGCAGCTTTCAGAGACAGAGAGGCAGAGGACAAATCAAATATTGTCTCTCCGGGGCTGCCGGAGCAAATGGTCTATGTCATTGCACTCTGTGCTTCTCTGATCGCTTCCATCAGGAAGGGGTGTGCAACACACACACACACACACACACACACACACACACACACACACACACACACACACACACACACACAAAACTCTCTCTCATAGACATTCCCATATACAGTATGTAGCTCACAGTACAAAGAGGCCCCCTTTTAAGTGTGTGTGTGTGTGTGTGTGTGTGTGTGTGTGTGTGTGTGTGTGTGTGTGTGTGTGTAGTTATGCACCAGCCTCTGTACAGCCTTTGTAGGTTTCCCTGGTGTTGGTCTTCATGGGTAAAAGTCAGAGTCGAAGCTTAGACATAATTCACACACTCTCTATTTCGTATCTCCACTTTCAGTTCTCAGAGGCCCACAGCTGGCCAAACCCTGAGAGAAGCACTCTCAAAACAGCTTCGGGACTTTCAGCCGTCCTACTGCATTATTATAGGGGTGGAAGAAATGAAAATAACCCAAACTTCAGCCCTTGGTGGGCACAAGTCACGTGGACCAAGTAGGGCAGAAATCAAGATCTGAACTATTACAAACATGCCGAGCGGACAGCCCAGTTCTTTCCAGCCTCAGCTCCAAACCCTGTGTTATTCTGTAATATCAGGTTTCTTGGAACAGCTAACCAGAATAACATATTTCAAATAGGCTAACATTGATGTTGGATGTGAATCAGACATAGTTCAGATGGATATTAAGGAGGCTAGAGGCTTGCAGGAGGAAAGAGTGTGGCACATCTGGTTGGACAATGCAGAGAGGCAATTCTGGCTATTTTAGCCACCAGCCTGTCCACATTGTGGATTGGTTACATCTTGTTGCAATTGGCTTGAAACTTTGTGACAAGATAACATTGTGCTCTGTGAGAATAAAGCCATCCTGCAGTCAAGCTATCCTGTAGTTAAAGACAAACAATAACTGTGAATACAGTGGCTCAGATTGAAAAAAAAAAGCATGTCACCACTACAAGGTCATCAATTTGCATTATAGCTGCCTGTAAACACAAGGCAATGCCTTTCAGCACATTATCAGTTGATGGCCTGTATGAATCCTATCTCTGGAGAGCGGATAACATTCCTCCTCTCATAAGCTCACCCCCACAGACAGAAGCCGCGCTCTCAGGATGTTAACCCGGTTGCTTTATGATGTTTAGGAAAGCTGGAGCACACAACACACTTCTGAGAGCCTGGACTGCCAGGGGTCCAACAGATTTATGAGTGTTTAAATAACTTAACTATTTATTATGTCCAGACAAAGGGAGGCAGAGACAACAGCACAGTAACGGATGCTTGGCAGGCTCCCTATTTTCCTTTCCTTATATTCTCAAATAGTGAATAGTCTGAACACTATCAGACACATTCTTAACTTGTCTGAAGTATACAATGGGATTTATGAACTTTTGTTGCATGCGTGTGTGAGAGTATACACGTTTAATAGACAGTGGGGATGGCTCAAAGAAACGTTTGTGTTTGGTCTACACATCATACAATGTGTTTTTTTGGATAATACTCTTTGACGTATCTCTCAGAGACAGCTTAGTAGCAATAATTCAGTAGTCTGTGAACTTTCTTTCCTGAGAGTGAGAGTTCATGGATTTGATACAACACCAGTTGTCTGCCTGAGGTTATTCACTTTGGAAAATAGATAAGACAACATATATCAACATATACTGCAGAGGCATCAAATGTTCCATTTGTTTCAATGGCACCATGTGGGAAATGGTTTGGGTTTTATAATTTCAACACTTTCGATGCTGCATTTAAATTGAAACTAATCTGACAGTCCTTGCCTACTGGCGAATCAATTTGCGTGTGGTAATGTGACTCGGATGGGTGCACAGTTTTTTAAACACGGCATTTCAAAAGTATTTCAATTCATGGAAATACATTTAAGGTTGGGCGGCACGGTGGTGTAGTGTTTAGCGCTGTCGTCTCACAGCAAGAAGGTCCGGGTTCGAGCCCCGTGGCCGGCGAGGGCCTTTCTGTGCGGAGTTTGCATGTTCTCCCTGTGTCCGCGTGGGTTTCCTCCGGGTGCTCCGGTTTCCCCCACAGTCCAAAGACATGCAGGTTAGGTTAACTGGTGACTCTAAATTGACCGTAGGTGTGAATGTGAGTGTGAATGGTTGTCTGCGTCTATGTGTCAGCCCTGTGATGACCTGGCGACTTGTCCAGGGTGATGACCTGGCAACTTCTCCATAAGCTGGAGCCTATCCCAGCTGACTACGGGCGAAAGGCACCCTGCCTTTCACCCGTAGTCAGCTGGGATAGGCTCCAGCTTGCCTGAGACCCTGTAGAACAGGATAAAGTGGCTAGAGATAATGAGATGAGATGAGACATTTAAGGTTAAGGTTTCTTAGCCTTGCTGAAGATGTGCAACATACAGACTAAAAAACTGGAAACAAAATGTGTAATAAATCCCTTGACTGCAAAGGAGCAAACATAAGCAACTTGGGTAAGCATCTGACCAACAAGCTTCATGACCTCTAGACATCTCAGCAGGTTTGATGGTTAAATCCTAGGAATTTACGTGCTATGAATGTAAATATAAAATATTCTTAGGCATATGATTAACTTGTATGTGTGTGTGTGTGTGTGTGTGTGTGTGTGTGTGTTTCAGGATTGCCATTACAAATTTCTAGGCTAATATTTTAATGTAGACTAATTTTAAAAGAAAATGATAAAAAAATATTGGCATTCAAACCAGAGACAGGTGTTAGACTCACAGAACACTGTACCTTCACTTTAATAATTGATGTCACTTCACAGAGTATGCACACTGCATGCAGTGCAAATATCTCACTACACTCCCTGGGCCTTTACTCTCCATACGTGGAATACTCTTTTTACCTTTACAACAGAGATCTTTGGTGATTCACAGCATTGTGCTATAACTACTCTACCTAACATTTTGTGTGTTCTTTTGAGAAGAATGAATAGCATTGGCATACAGGCAATATAACCTTGGCTCAAGAATCTTTACTGGTCAATCCTTATTGGTTGACAGTGTATATCACTCTAACGTGAAATTATTAAATGAAACCATGTTTGAACTAGAGAATGCAGACTTGGAGAATACAGACTTCCACCAATTACAATAATTGACTCTTCTATGATATGCAAATCTGCAACCACAACCACTTTATATGTCTGGATATATTTCCAAAATTATTTTAATTATTTGCCTACATGTGTAACCCAGAGGATTACTGGTATCTGTGAATGTGGATTGTGACATGACATTATATTTCTACACTGGCTATGTTTTATCACGATTGAACTTTACTGCTATCTACTGGATACATTTACTAAGATGTATGGCAAGTGCCATATCTCGCAACATTAATGAAAGTGAAAATAAATTTGTGGATCCATTCAAAAATTTTCTAAGCTCTTCCTTGGCCCATGCTACACCCTTCCACCAAATTTCATGGAAATCAGGTTGGTAGAGTTTGCACAATACTGTTTAAAGTCAGTCAAACAGAAAGACAAGCCACACCAAAAACATAACCTCCTTGGCGGAGGTAATTATTTTGTTACTTATTTTATGCTTTATTTAACATACAAATAGCTTTATATTCATAAAAACAATGAAATTGTAATTCAGAGTGTTGAGTGGCAAAGTCATCATCAAGAATCACAACACTACACTGAGCACTGGTATTGAAATCAAACTTTTGGTACAGTGAGATTGGCATGACATACATTGAGAATGATTTTTGATATGCCTGGTTGTCCTTGTCACTTTGTAAGAAATATTTTATAGAGCTGGTTGCAGAAAGTGATCCAAATAGTACAAAAAAAAAATCACTATAGCCATATTCATGAGGGAGCATATATACAAACTCCATTTGCAGAAAAAGTTGGGATATTTTCCAAAATACAATAAAAACTAAAATGTGTGATTATTTTTTTAATTCACTTGAACATTTATTTAATTGCCAAAAGTACAAAGAAAAGATTTTCAGTAGTTTTACTGATCAGCTTAATTGTAGTTTGTAAATATAAACAAAGTTAGAATTTGATGCCTGCAACACACCCAAAAAAAAGTTGGGAAAGAGGCATTATTGCTATTGTTTGACATTACCTTTTCTTTTAATAACACTTTCTAATCACATGGGAAATTAGGATACTAATTGTTGCAGTTTTGCTATTGGAATTTTTGTTCATTCTTGCCTGATACAAGAGTTCAGCTGCACCATACATTCTCAGTAGGAGACAGATTTGGACTGGCAGCAGGCCAGTCAAGCACACACATATGTCCATGAAACCATGCTATTGTAGCCCATGCAGAATGAGGCCTGGCATTGTCCTGCTGAAATAAGCATGGACTTCCCAAGAAGAGGCATTGCCTTGATGGCAACATATGTCTTTCTAAAATCCCAACATACGCCTCAGCGTCAATGGTACGTTCACACATATGCAACTCACCCATGCCATGGGCACTGATACACCCCATAACATCACAGATGCTGGCTTTTACACCTTTCTTTGATAACAAACTGGATGGTTGCATTCACCTTTGGCACTGAGAACTCGATGTCCATTTTTCCCGAAAACAAGCTAAAATGTGGACTAATCTGACCACAGCACAAATTTCCACTGTCTTTCAGTCTATCCTAGATGAGTTTGGGCCCAGAGAAATCGGCACCTTTTCTGTATTGAATTGATGAATGGTTTCATCCTCACGTAATACAGTTTCAGGTTACATTTCTAGATGGAAAAAGTTAAGTGACGACAGTTTTCTGAAGTACTCCTGAGCCCATGTGACTATACTTGTCACACTGGCATGACGGTTTCTCAGGCAGTGCCGCCCGAGGGCTTGAAGGTCACACACATTCAACAGTGGTTTCCGACCTTGCCCTTTACGCATTGAGACGTCTCCGAATTCCCTGTATATTTTCACAATATTATTTACTGTAGATTTTGAAAGACCTAAATTCTCTACAGTCTTGTATTGAGAAATGTTCTTTCTTAAATTGACTAAGAATTCTCTCATGAATTTTGGCACAAAGGGGTGAGCCACGACACATCCTTGCTTGCAAAGATTGAGCTTTTGGTGCTTGCTCCTTTTATATCCAATCACAATACCCTCACCTGTTACCAATTAACCTGCTTATCTTCCAAAATGTTGTTACTTGAATTTCCTATAAACTTTTCAGTCTTATTTTGCCTCTGTCCCAATTTTTTTACGTGTGTTGCAGGCATCAAATTCTAACTCGGTTTATATTTAAAAAATAAAATTAAGTTGGTCAGTAAACCTATTGAAATTCTTTTGCTTGTACTTTTGTCAAATAAATAAAAATTTACGTGAATTAATAAATCACAGATTTTTGTTTTTACTGCATTTTGGAAAATATCCCAGCAAATCTGGAAATGGGTTATGTAATAAAATGTCTCCTCTGTAATAAAAATCGTGGCTCTGGAACACTGCATAAGTGAGTAGCAGGTGTCTTTTCCTGTGTTTCACATCACAAACAGTGAAATGATCATGATACAATACAATCATGATACTACGACTTACTGTATGTGAATATAAAGTGTGAGGCTTTGAAAACAGCAGGGCTTATCAATAATGCCCAATTTATTTAGTCTGCAAGATCACACTCTTCTAACAGACTCCTAGTAAAAACACAATGTAGGTAAACCATAGCAACGAAATTTTATAAGACCTCCAAAGCAACCATCATATCAAGAGTTTAAAATCTGTTGTGAATTTAAATGTTGAATAAGTGCATCTTATTCTGCCAAAATGCTTTTGAACTGCCTTCTGTGAAAATTGGCCTGGTTTATAAGTGATCCTGCAAAGGGTTTATTGCCCCATTATTGTCTCCAGGACTTTTAAAAACAAAAGTTATGCCCATGCATCATGACAATCCGAAAACAAAACCCCTTTTCCAAAAAAGTTGGGACACTTTGTAAAATGCAAATAAAAACAGAATGTGATGATTTGCAAATCATAGAAACCCTATATGTCATTGAAAATATTACAAAGACAACATACCAAATGCTCAAACTGAGATATTTTTTTTTAAATATATTCTCATTTTGAATTTGGTGCCAGCAACAAGTTTTAAAAAAGTTGGGACAGGGGCAACAAAAGACTGGAAAATTTGTGTTACATAACTGAGTATAAAAAGAGCATCCCAGAGAGGCTGAGTGTCTCAGAATTAAAGATGGGGAGGGGTTCACCATGCTGTGAAAGACTGCGTAGGCACATAGTACAACAATTCAAGAATAATGTTCCTCAATGTAAAATGGCAAATAATTTGGGGATCACATCATCTATGGTACATATCATTAAAAATTTCAGAGAATTTGGGGAAATCTCTGTACACAAGGAACAAGGCCAAAAGCCAATACTGAACAGCCATGATCTTCAGGCCGTCACGCGACACTGCATTAAAAACAGACAGGTGTCTGTAGTGGAAATCACTGTATGGGCTCAGGAACACTTCAGAAAACCATCGCCTGTGAAAAAAGTTCATTACTGCATCCGCAAATGGAAGTTAAAACCAGATATAAACAAATTTCCAGAAACACCACTGCCTTTTCTGGGTCCGAGCTCTTTTACAATGGACTGAGATGAAATGGAAAATTGTCCTGAGGTCTGATGAATCAAAAGTAGAAATTCTTTTTCTAAAAGCTAAAGAGGAGAGGGACCATCTGGCTTGTTATCAGTGCACAGTTCAAAAGCCAGCATCGGTGGTGGTATGAGGGTGCATTAGTGCACATGACATGGGTAGTTTTTACATCTGGGAAGGCATCATTAAAGCTGAATTATATATACATGTTTCAGAGCAATATGCTGCCATCCAGACAAAATCTTTTTCAGGGAAGGCCTTCCTTCTTTCAGCAAGACAATGCCAAATTGCTTTCTGCACATATAAAAACTGCATGGCTCCATAGTAAAAGAGTCCATGTGCTAAACTGGCCTGACTGCAGTTCAGACCTGTCTCCTGTTTAAAACATTTGGTGCATTATGATGTGCAAAATTCAACAAAGATAACTCTGAACTGTTGAGCAGCTGAAATTATATGTCAGGCAAGAATGGGACAGCATTTCTCTTTCAAAACTACATCATCTGGTCTCTTCAGTTCCCAAACATTTACAGAGTGTTGTTAAAAGTTGAGGTGATGCAACACAGTGGTAAACATGCCCCTGTCCCAACTTTTTTTTAAAATGTTTTGCTGGCATCAAATTCAAATGAGCATATATTTTTTTCAAAGAAAGTTGCAGTTTCAACATTCATTATGTTGACTTTGTACTATTTTTAATGAAATATAAGATGTCCATGATTTGCAAATCATTGCAGTCTGTTTTTATTTGTATTTTACACAGCATCCCAACTTTTTGGGAATTGGGATGGTACATCCTCATCATCATCTGCCTTGAATTAAATATGTAAAACAAACACAATGTATAATGGATTTGATCATTCAGATATCAAATGGATGTGATTAGTCTAGCATATATTCTACTCTGAGTGGGCAGAGATGGGACAGGGGAAACTTGGGACAGTGTGTCCCAATATAATAATTTCAACCAATTAGGTTTTAGATCACATCAGAAGTTAGATGTTGCCCCTTAGAGTAACTTGCTTCATTTGGAGCCACAAAGCTGGACATTGCAGCAAGTTAAATATATCTGTCAACCAAAACTTGTATTTTCTACTTCGCAGTCCGCCTCCATTCTATGGTGTAATGTATGCTGGTGAATTTGGGGTTTGTTAGAAATTAAAGCTCTAGAGTTACCAAATATAGTATTATTTATTTAACTTAAATTCTGGGGGAAAACATTTAAGGCTTTTTTTCAAAATGGCCAGATGGGGAGAGTTGGGACAGTTCATGCTACAGGTGTTTTTTTTTTTTTTTACTGTGGTTTACAAATATAAAATTTTATTAAACATTGTTGTTAAAAATGTGGGAGTGTACCTGCATGAGAAGTAAGTTTATTTAATTCCTTCTTGAGAATGGATCTGTTTTATCTAGTCAGGTTTTGGGTAAACTGACATTTTACTGTAGCTGTACTGTATTGTGTGTTCATACAGTTCATATGTTACAAGTTTTGATAATAAATAAAAATGAAACATGCAGGCCTGGGTATTTTATTTTTGTCCCATGTCTCCTTACTATGGCCCAAGTCTCCCAGCATATTGTCCCATATCTCTCCTCAATGTCTCATATCTCTCCACAAAAAATAATGACAGAAAAAGTGAAGCCTGAAGGCCAGTATATGTGACAAGCTGAGACACTAATGTTGTGGCAAGCAGATATAGGAAATACAATATGAATGTGACGCGACCTGGAAAGAATTTCACACAGTCTACAAAAGCTCAAAACTTGTCCCAAGTCTCCCTGCTCTCCCCTATGTACTGTATATGTTGTCATAGTTAGTTGACAAATAATCCACGAGAGGCATGTCCAGAGTTTTAGAGATGTGGGTGGAATATGGGAACAAAAGCACAGTAAGGTGCAACAGCACCAAACTTCTGAGTTGTTCCCTGCTGTACGTAAATGAATAACCACACATTGACATTATTATGTTTTTGGCATGATTTGTTTGTCTGTTTGTCTGCGTATAAGCTGGATTGCGCAGAACCCACCAATCCAATTTCCATGAAACTTGGTAGAAGGGTATAGCATGGGCCAAGGAAGAGCCCATAAAATTTTGGAGCACATCTCAGTCACAAGGTGCATCCACAAATTTAGTGTTACTTTCACTTCTTGTTATATCCTGCATTGGCTCTCTTGTTTGTTCATGTTCAATAACTGCTTTATCCTGGTCAGGGTAGTGGTGGATCTGAAGCCAATCCTGGGAAGACTGGCATGAGGTGTGGTAGAAACACACCCAAGATGTGATGCCAGCCCATAACAGGACACCATGCACACACAAATTCACACCTGGGGCGCCAATTCAACTACCAGCATGTTTTGGGAGGTGGATGAAAACCAGAGGACCCAGAGGAAAACCATTCAGATACATGGAGTACATGCAAAACACCACACTGAGAGTAACTAAAGCTCAGGATCAAACCAGGGACCCTGGATCCGTAAGTCACCAATGCTGCCCACTGCATCACCATGTCACCTTTGTAATGACTGTTCTATAGTTTCTAATAGTCAGGGGATTTGGTCAAAATACTTACAACTCTACATTAATAATTTAAATCTTAGCTAGATAAAAATAATTCTGCATTAATTCTTTATGAATTGCATGGAAGTAATAAAAACTCTCAGATGTGACTTGAGGTCAAAGTTGGGGTAGCAACTGGGATGGGCTTGAAATTAGGCTATCATTTGCCTCCAAGTATGCCTTTCCCCCGAATACAACAATTGTAACTGTTATAATCTGAACTCCAGGCACAGGGCTACAGTAATTCATTTGTAATTTATCAAATTAAACTTAAACTAGATACATTAGAAGTAGATAGATGTTCAAGGCAGTGCAGTATGGTGGAGCAGCAAGTAGCATAAAGTGGTGATAAAACAATGACTGTGAAGCTAAATGAATGTCTGAGGCAAGGAAAATGCTAACTGTGTCCAGGTTTTGACTTTGAAAACAGGTTACTGTTAAAACCCGTCCTAGACTAAATGCTCAGAGAAAGCCCATAGCTATTATTGTTCAACAGCATTCTAGAGAGCACTGGATAACACTGTCTGCTAGCCTCAGGTGATCTCCACACAGAGAGATAAGGCAGTGCTGATTACCATGACTTGAGTGCATGAGACCTTGCCCTGGGCTGGCGTATCATCTCTGGAACTGAAGGCATAACACTCTGAGATTATGTCACTACACTTCATATCATTCCATGATGTCTACTTTTACTGTCATTTTGGATTATATAAAGAGGGGAAGATAGATAGAGAGAATATGGAGAGAGAGAGAGAGAGAGAGAGAGAGAGAGAGAGAGAGAGAGAGAGATTTAGTGATTTTGCTGATAAGATGGAATAGTTAACTCAGAGCATCTCTGGACCTGTCATTTCCTATTAGCAGCTGCAGAGCTGAGGTGCATGTTAACCCTCAGCCTTTATGCACTGCAGCTCACTGCCTGTAAAAAAAAAATTATTCCACAGCAGTGTGCGATTCAGGATATATGAGGAGAAACAAGACAAAAATGTGCATGAGAGTGATGGAAAGATAATATAGTGGAGAAGAAATAATGGGCTAGGATTGACTGGTTCAGAATGGTAGCATCTAAGGTGGCATGGTGGTGCAGTGCATAGTATTGCCACCTCACAGGACCAGCAGCCCAAGTTTGATCCTGAGCTCAGTGGAGTATGTGTGGAGTTTCCCCAATGTCTCCTTCAGGTTCTTCTGTTTCCTCCCACCTCCTAAAACCATGTGGATTAGTGGAATGGCTACTCTAAATTGACCTTAGGTGTGAATGTATGTGCGCATGGTGACCTGTGATGGTCTGGCACCCCAATGCTCCTGGGATAGGCTCCAGACCCACTACAACCTTAAAAGAGATACGCAGAACCATGGCCTCACTTTCTGTTTATAAATGCCTTGGGACCTCAAGAATGGCATATGAATAGTTTTAAGCATTAACAATAAATCTAATATAGTAATTTTTACAATTAAAATGATTCATATAGGTAGCGGTCTGAGTGAATGACCTTGACATCTGTGACATCACAGCAGGAAGTCTATTGGTCTCATCGCCATTTTCGCTATATTAAAACACAGATCTAACTGCAACTTCGATCCTCCATTTTGAGCTAATTTATCACCATACCACGTAGATGTGTTGCTGGCGGGTGCAGCAGTATGACAGAAGGTGGATTTATGTTGCATTCATGGCCCAAGAATGTTCAAACTGCAAAGATTTGGATGCATTTTGCAAGAAATTCACAGGCACATTTTACTGATGACTCGTATGAAACCTCTGATCTGTTGAGGAGTGTTGGCTATAAACCCATATTGAAAGAGGGTGCATACCAACAATTAAAGGAAAAGAAAACTACAAGAAAAGGAAAGTAAGTTCAGTTGCACCAGTTCTCCCGGAGCGTGAGCCGAGCAGTAATGGCGGAGTACTTAGTATGGAGAAAATGGAGAATGAGTGGACCAGTTGTCAGATTTCTCCGCTGGATATGCTTCCCCACCACCGGATATGCTTGCCTCAGCAGCAATATCTCGCACTAACGTGGAAGAAGTGAATGAACGAAGAACTGAATGAAGAACTGAAAGTCAGATTGTTTCAAAACAATTGGCCACAAGATTGGCCTTCAAGAAGCGAGAACACAGACGGGTAAGATGCAACTCTCATTTGGTTACATAACAACAACAACAACAACAACAACACTTGCTGTTTACCTGCATTTAGATTAATACATCTAACTTGTATTGTGTATTTAAGTTACCGGTATAAGATTATTTAATTTGCTTCAGAATGTGATCGTCTCAGTTCATCTGATTATTTAATTAGCGTTTTATGTTTTATCAGTGAAAATGCATGCATGTATATGTATGTTGCGTAAGTTATAACGCCTGTCCTGTTTTAATGAGAGTCACATGAGACTGTCAGTTCAATTCCATCCAGTTCTCTACACGGCTTTGTTCTCTGGCTTTATTTCATAAGGTGGGGGCCTCCGTGGCTGACGTGTTACGATCGGATTCACTTTCTGATGGTTCGAACTGATACGGTTCTACGTGTGTAGCGGTAGCACGTACACACACTCCAATTTCAGGACTATCACAGTCAGATGTATTACTGTCTGAGGAATCCGAAGACTCTCCAGTAAATCTGAACGAAGAAGCCATTGCAACCACTCTCGCCTGCCGAGTCTGGCTTTGGTCTATAGCTGTCAAAGGCCTTGGCCTTAAAACCAGTTACCGCTGTGACGTCACACACTCAGGGCTGGCTGGCTCAGTGGGGCAGCTCGAATGCCAACTTTGCGGTAGATTTTAACCCTCAAAAATATACAGTATATATTTTTTATTCCCATTTATGCAGCATATAAGAGTCAAGTATGGAGATACTATCCACTCAGAGATGTATTTAAAAATAAAGGTTCTGCGTATCTCCTTTAAGCAGGATGTAATGGAATGGAGGATTGGGAATAGAAGGTTCATTCTTATTCAAATTCCAAATCAACAGGTAGGAGGAAAACATGGAAAAATAACACACATATTTGCACACAGAAAAGATGGTAAAAGCTGGTAGCGTGTGAATGAGTAGTTTATTAAATAGGAAACAGGAAGCAGGTGTGCTTGAAGTCAGGTGAGTGTGAGCATAATGTCTGGGCTGGATTTGGATTAGGACAAAACATGGTGGCTCCTGGACAGGAAATGGAACCAGATGTTCGACAGAAACAGATAAAGTGGTTACTGAGATGAATGAATGAATGAATGAATGAATGAATAATCCTAGATGCTTTTTTACAATAAGACCAATGATTAGCTTTCAATAATCAGATCCTTTCATCAAATGTTCTCGTAATCAGAACTGTAAGAGGATAAGGACAAATGCTGATTGGCAGGAATACGGCTGTAGCTTGAGTGCAGTGATTAGTGTCAATAAATGAATGGTCAAAGAAGTGCCAGGTTAAATTGACCATGTTCATGTCAGAATCATATTTGGTTCAATATTTAAATGTTCAAGTAGTGAAAATTGATTGAATGCATCAACACCTCCAAGAAAATCAGGGATTTGCAACTGAAACATAATTTTTCTTTTGAAAACCACTGGCTAAGGAAAATGTTGGAGCTCTGGTGAACTCTGTGGTTCTCAGGCTCTTTTATCTTACTAATATGGTTGAGGAAAAGAGGCCGAATGATCCTGTTTAAGGTTTAACAGCTTTACTGGTGGCATGTTTATTGTGCCATTAGAAAACCACAGATACATTCTGTCTGTGAGCTAATTCAACACAAATCAGTACTAATAAAAAGCAGTAAATTCCCCAAGTAAGTCATATTCGATTAAACTGTACATCATTTCTAGATATGTGACTGCCATATTCTGGAAAAAAAAAAAAGTTTCAGGAATCCAAAAGGCAGCTGCTCAGTCTCAAACCCAAGGAAACTAAAACACAACCTCACTCACATTGTCAGTTATGGAAGTGAGGTGTGGGGCTAGGCATGGAAAATACCAGAGCATGGACAGATCCTTTCCACAAGAAGTCTGTCCTCATCTGTGTGCCAAGCAGTAGCTCTCTCTCTCTCTCTCTCTCTCTCTCTCACTCACTGTAACTGATCCTTGTGCCAGAGCAGCTGTCAGTAAGCATTCACACTCTTCCTGTCCTTCGCAGTAGCAATGCTGCACTACATTTGCCCTCATGTCTCACACAGTTAAGACTAATTCAGAGCTCAGCCTTTGACCACTGCTCAGATGAGGCACCACAGCATCAGCACTACAGTCCCCTAGGCAAGCAAAGAAAACGGATGGACCCTGTTGACTTGAATCAAGTCGTGATAATTAAAAACTACATAGATAATGTTACCTTTTACTTGCATTACTTTTATCAGCACACCACTACTGTGAGAATGTTTAATGAGCAGGTGATAGCGTTGCATCCTTACAGCTCCAGGGTCTCTGGTTCAACTCTGAGCTCGGATTACTGCCTCTGTAGAGTTTTGAATCTTCTCTCTGTGTCTGTATGGCTTTCTTCTGGGCTTTCAAGGGTTTCTTCAATCTCCCAAAAACATGCCAGTACGTGGACTGGCTATATTAAATTGCCTCTAGGTGCAAATGACTGTGCGAATATGTGTGCATTGTGCTTTGCGATGGGCTGGCATCCCATTCAGGTTGTATTCCCACCTCATACCAGTGTGTTCCCCCAGGGCTCTATCTCTACCACAGCTGTGAGCAGGATAAAGCAGTGACTGAAAAGTAATGAATGAACGAATGAATATTTCCTTTATTTAACCATTTTCAGTTTAATTATACAAACTGAATGTTTCCATATCATCTGTGTCCATCTAGGTTTCCTCTGGGTTCTCTGGTTTCCTCCTACGTCAAAAAAAAAAAAATGGATTGGTGATAGGTGGATTGGTAAATTTCCCAAGGTGTGAATGTGTGTGCGTATGGTGTTGTGCAGTGGACTGGTGTCCCGTCTAGGGTGTATTACAGCCTCATGGACAGTGGTCCTGGGACAGACTCCAAATCTATTGTCACCCTGATCAGGAAAAAGAGTTACTGAAGTTAAATTAATCAGGCCTGTAGTACTCGAGTACAGGAATTGGACTCCAGTCCGACTTGTGCCCCAATTTTAAGGACTCGTGACTTGACTTGGACTTGAGCACTGATGACTCGGACTTGTGCATTAACTGCATTCGGACTCGTAAACTGGAGATGAGGACTCTGATTTTTTCTTTATTTTTTGTAACATGCTATAATAATTTGGCATAAGATATTTATATCTACGTTAATTTTTATACTAATTTCATGCAAGAGAATGCACATTCACCTGCTCATACATCATGTTCAGGAACAAACTAACGTTAATGGCACTAAAATGCCTGGAGAGAAGCCCCTAGGATTGTCCGCTTTGCTTATACAGACTTTTCGTGCAGTCCTGCTGTGTGTTCCATATGTAGACCTATTGAGGAGACGACGGGGACAACCTCGAATTTCAATCGTCATTTGGCAAGACTCCACCCAGAGAAGTAAGTGATGCGTTATGTTCATTGACCTGTTGATAGTGGGGCTTGCTTGCTGACCGATGAACTAGCTAGTGTTAACCCTCTCTCATGTTATATGCCCTGTTGATAGCGGGGCTTCTTGAGCAATGAACAAGCTTTTTATCTGTAGCCTATTAACTAAAATGGGACAGTCAAGCAGTAACATTAGTTCAATACAGTAGCAGAGACGGTTTCACATAAAGGCAGCAACAGCCACCATCAGATGGGGCAGTTGGAGTCTTGTTCTTGGACTCAACTCAGGCTACATCCACACGACAATGGCAACGAGATGTTATTTAAAAATATATCGCCTCCAAATGGGCAACGATCAGTAAAATATTAGGTCCATATGGCAACGCAACGCTTGCTGAAAACGATGCAATACACATGCCACACCTCTAGGGGCGCTGTAAGACGGTCCCTTCGGAGACACCAGAACAATAGAAGAAGTAAGGACGCATGCGCATAATCTATTATGCGCGAGACTTCATATTAGCCACAAAGTCAGGAAAATCTGTTCATAAAATTACATTATAATGACCAAATACAATGAAAAGTATTTTTCCAGTCTCACCTGTGAAAGGTAATCCCATGTGATCTCGTTTGGACGGTAAACCTGTTGGTACAGTTAAACGCAGCACATGAATGAGGCATCTTTATTCTCCGCTTTGACCTATCCAATATGGCGGCGAGGATGACATATGATTCTACGCGGAAGGCGGCGTCTTTAATGGTCCAGAATAAATTGAATGCTAAATGTTGATGGATTAATTTGTTGTTCGACGCCCTTTTTGAGGAATGTTTTGTAGGACTTAAACCAACATCTAAAGAGGTGAGATCGCTCCTTTTTTCCCTGTTTTTGCTGGCGGGATTGACTCTGCCCTAAGGGCTATTTTCTCTCTCTCTCTCTCACTTTGCACCATTACACAATAAATATTCACAGTGAAAATATTTTGTAAGTGCGTTTCATGAACCAAGTTATAGGATTTGTTGACAACTCGCATCAAGTTTGTTACACTTCTACCCGGCGTGAAGCACTCACAGTCATGTGGTTGTGACGTCATCGTAAACAAATCCGTTCTACTCATCCAGACGACTTCGCAACGGCAACGTTGCCAGATCTTTCCACTCTGGAACCCGTTCTCAAAAAGATTGCGTTTTGGGCACCCAAAACGCCGGTGCCGTGTGGACGCCAGGCCTAAACGATAAGCAATTGTATCGGAGTCACCTGAATCCGTTGCCGTGTGGACAGGGCCTCAGATCAATAGTGGGCTCGATTTGGACTTCACTCGAAATGTTCTTTAATGACTTGGACTTGACTCAGACTTGAACACTGGGAACTTGAGACTAGACTCGGACTCGAGGTTTAGTGACTCAACTAGAACACTGAAATTAATTAAATGAAATGATTTAATGAACGAATGAATGTCAACAAAAACAGAATATCACCAACAAATGAACTGCATAAATCTACTTCATGTGTGACTGCAATAACTTACAATCACTGGTGCATAATTGTAACATACATACAGTGGTGCTTGAAAGTTTGTGAACCCTTTAGAATTGTCTATATTTCTGCATAAATATGACCTAAAACATCAGATTTTCACACAAGTCCTGTAAGTAGATAAAGAGAATCCAGTTAAACAAATGAGACAAAAATAATATACTTGGTCATTTATTAATTGAGGAAAATGATCCAATATTACATATCCGTGAGTGGCAAAAGTATGTGAACCTCTAGGATTAGCAGTTAATTTGAAGGTGAAATTAGAATCAGGTGTTTTCAATCAATGGGATGACAATCAGGTGTGAGTGGGCACCCTGTTTTATTTAAAGAACAGGGATCTATCAAAATCTGATCTTCACAACGCATGTTTGTGGAAGTGTATCATGGCATGAACAAAGGAGATTTCTGAGAACCTCAGAAAAAGCATTGTTGATGTTCATCAGGTTGGAAAAGGTTACAAAACCATCTCTAAAGAGTTTGGACTCCACCAATCCACAGTCAGACAGATTGTGTACAAATGGAGGAAATTCAAGACCATTGTTCCCCTCTCGGCGGCACGGTGGTGTAGTGGTTAGCGCTGTCGCCTCACAGCAAGAAGGTCCTGGGTTCGAGCCCCGGGGCCGGCGAGGGCCTTTCTGTGTGGAGTTTGCATGTTCTCCCCGTGTCCGCGTGGGTTTCCTCCGGGTGCTCCGGTTTCCCCCACAGTCCAAAGACATGCAGGTTAGGTTAACTGGTGACTCTAAATTGACCGTAGGTGTGAATGTGAGTGTGAATGGTTGTCTGTGTCTATGTGTCAGCCCTGTGATGACCTGGCGACTTGTCCAGGGTGTACCCCGCCTTTCGCCCGTAGTCAGCTGGGATAGGCTCCAGCTTGCCTGCGACCCTGTAGAAGGATAAAGCGGCTAGAGATAATGTGATGTGTGATGTGTGTGTGTTCCCCTCTCCAGGAGTGGTCGACCAACAAAGATCACTCCAAGAGCAAGGTGTGTAATAGTTGACGAGGTCACAAAGGACCCCAGGGCAACTTCTAAGCAACTGAAGGCCTCTCTCACATTGGCTAATGTTCATGAGTCCACCATCAGGACAACACTGAACAACAATGGTGTGCATGGCAGGGTTGCAAGGAGAAAGCCACTGCTCTCCAAAAACAAAATTGCTGCTCATCTGCAGTTTGCTAAAGACCACATGGACAAGCCAGAAGGCTATTGGAAAAATGTTTTGTGGGCGGATGAGACCAAAATAGAACTTTTTGGTTTAAATGAGAAGCGTTATGTTTGGAGAAAGGAAAACACTGCATTCCAGCATAAGAACTTTATCCCATCTATGAAACATGGTGGTGGTAGTATCATGGTTTGGGCCTGTTTTGCTGCATCTGGGCCAGGACGGCTTGCCATCGTTGATGGAACAATGAATTCTGAATTATACCAGTGAATTCTAAAGGAAAATGTCAGGATATCTGTCCATGAACTGAATCTCAAGAGAAGGTGGGTCATGCAGCAAGACAACAACCCTAAGCACACAAGTCATTCTACCAAAGAATGGTTAAAGAAGAATAAAGTTAATGTTTTGGAATGGCCAAGTCAAAGTCCTGACCTTAATCCAATCGAAATGTTGTGGAAGGACCTGAAGCGAGCAGTTCATGTGAGGAAACCCACCAACATCCCAGAGTTGAAGCTGTTCTGTACAGAGGAATGGGCTAAAATTCCTCCAAGCCGGTGTGCAGGACTGATCAACAGTTACTGGAAACGTTTAGTTGCAGTTATTGCTGCACAAGGGGGTCACACCAGATACTGAAAGCAAAGGTTCACATACTTTTGCCACTCACAGATATGTAATATTGGATCACTTTCCTCAATAAATAAATGACCAAGTATAATATTTTTTCTCATTTGTTTAACTGGGTTCTCTTTATCTACTTTTAGGACTTGCATGAAAATCTGATGATGTTTTAGGTCATATTCATGCAGAAATATAGAAAATTCTAAAGGGTTCACAAACTTTCAAGCACCACTGTAGATCTTCAGCTTGGCACAGAATGTTGAGTAATATACTACGTAAATGAAAAGAAAGCCTGAACATCTGTCTCAACTTGAATAATAAATCAATAGTACTCCAGCAGTGTGTATCAATAAGACAAGAACATCCACCAAAGCAAACATTAATAATCAGGCAACTATTTGTCCAAAGCAGAACCAACACGTCTCTGCCAGCAAAGTACTACAAGCTTCTTCTGAAGTAAATGTGTGAACAAGAGCCACTTAAGAAGTCACCCATAACATTTCCACATGCATTCTTAGATGTGTCTGCTGCCAGATGAACATTCACAACTGGCAGCATTGTTATGCATTCATGTCACATCACAGCCTCAGATCAAGAAGGGGCAAAATTAGCATACTTGTCTTTCTCTGGAAGAATGCACAAGGACACTGGCAATGAAAGATTGTTGTTAATGTTGAACTTGAAAATGTATCATGTATCAGGGATTTTCCAAATTTCGATGAATGTCCATTGATAGAATATTTCCAAACTCTTCACTGCAGTCTGTACATTGATTCACACCCTGCCAGAAAAAAGTAAACAAGTGGGGAGAACTGTTCTGTCGTTTCATAATGATGGTCAACAGAAAGCCAAATTTAAAGTTGCTTCTATAATATAATTACAACCCCGATTCCAAAAAAGTTGGGACAAAGTACAAATTGTAAATAAAAATGGAATGCAATAATTTACAAATCTCAAAAACTGATATCGTATTCACAATAGAACATAGACAACATATCAAATGTCGAAAGTGAGACATTTTGAAATTTCATGCCAAATATTGGCTCATTTGAAATTTCATGACAGCAACACATCTCAAAAAAGTTGGGACAGGGCAATAAGAGGCTGGAAAAGTTAAAGGTACAAAAAAGGAACAGCTGGAGGACCAAATTGCAACTCATTAAGTCAACTGGCAATAGGTCATTAACATGACTGGGTATAAAAAGAGCATCTTGGAGTGGCAGCGGCTCTCAGAAGTAAAGATGGGAAGAGGATCACCAATCCCCCTAATTCTGTGCCGACAAATAGTGGAGCAATATCAGAAAGGAGTTTGACGGTGTAAAATTGCAAAGAGTTTGAACACATCATCATCTACAGTGCATAATATCATCAAAAGATTCAGAGAATCTGGAAGAATCTCTGTGCGTAAGGGTCAAGGCCTGAAAACCATACTGGGTGCCCGTGATCTTCGGGCCCTTAGACGGCACTGCATCACATACAGGCATGCTTCTGTATTGGAAATCACAAAATGGGCTCAGGAATATTTCCAGAGAACATTATCTCTGAACACAATTCACCATGCCATCCGCCGTTGCCAGCTAAAACTCTATAGTTCAAAGAAGGAGCCGTATCTAAACACGATCCAGAAGCGCAGACGTCTTCTCTGGGCCAAGCTCATTTAAAATGGACTGTGGCAAAGTGGAAAACTGTTCTGTGGTCAGACGTATCAAAATTTGAAGTTCTTTATGGAAATCAGGGACGCCGTGTCATTCGGACTAAAGAGGAGAAGGACGACCCAAGTTGTTATCAGCGCTCAGTTCAGAAGCCTGCATTTCTGATGGTATGGGGTTGCATTAGTGCATGTGGCATGGGCAGCTTACACATCTGGAAAGACACCATCAGTGCTGAAAGGTATATCCAGGTTCTAGAGCAACATATGCTCCCATCCAGACGACGTCTCTTTCAGGGAAGACCTTGCATTTTCCAACATGACAATGCCAAACCACATACTGCATCAATTACAGCATCATGGCTGCATAGAAGAAGGGTTCGGGTACTGAACTGGCCAGCCTACAGTCCAGATCTTTCACCCATAGAAAACATTTGGCGCATCATAAAACAGAAGATACGACAAAAAAGACCTAAGACAGTTGACATCCCTACAACTAGAATCCTACATTAGACAAGAATGAGTTAACATTCCTATCCCTAAACTTGAGCAACTTGTCTCCTCAGTCCCCAGACGTTTACAGACTGTTGTAAAGAGAAAAGGGGATGTCTCACAGTGGTAAACATGGCCTTGTCCCAACTTTTTTGAGATGTGCTGTTGTCATGAAATTTAAAATGACCTAATTTTTCTCTTTAAATGATACATTTTCTCAGTTTAAACATTTGATATGTCATCTATGTTCTATTCTGAATAAAATATGGAATTTTGAAACTTCCACATAATTGCATTCTGTTTTTATTTTCAATTTGTACTTTGTCCCACCTTTTTTGGAATTGGGGTTGTACCATAATTACTGATTATAGCTTATAGTGATTTCAATAAATATGGCTATCATTGTAAATCATTAGCTAATATTAGAAGCCAGTTCAGAATGTAATTATGTCAGTTTCAGAGAAAATACAGGCTGTAGTATAAACATTGCACAATGCTCAGAAACAATACATATTAATTGACTTTGCCTGAAGAATACTGTTTACTGTGAAAATTCCACAGATGACAGTTTTATTACAATCACACTCCTCTGAAGTAGACGCGAAAGTGCTGTTAAATGTGTAAAATCAACATAGACCTGAAACCATACACTGAAACCAACAAATGAGTAAATATCCCTGTGACTCTGCAATGTACCAAATGCAAGCATGAGCCAACAACATCCACTGAAACCCAGCAAGTCTTCATTTTAATAATCATCCCATTAATTCAATCTTCACCAATAAATCAAATGAGATTGCCTCTTCAGTCTGTTGCTCTTACAAAAGGGGGGCATCCTGCTTCAAGCACTCAGAGGAGCAATAATGCCAGCATGCTAACGAGGATAAAGCAGCACCCCAGGGTCTAAGGGCAATAAATGTGAAAATGAAGGAGACCAAAGGGAGGCATTACTACACAGTCAGAGGAGTGAACAGTCCAGTCAGCTTACCTCTGGCCATATGCACACTTCCCTCTCTAAGCTGTTTATTTTTTCAGTGTGGGGAAACAAAAGTGAGACGAGGGTGGCCACTTCAGTTTGATAAAAGGTCACACTTCCTAGTGCAGGAACAAGACTTCCTGGCCAGCTAAGACCAAAACACAAGATCAGGTTTCCAGCCAGAATTCAAGTACATACGCATTAGTATGAAAAATATACATAAAGATTACATATTTACAACAGGACAGTTTAAAAGAGGTGAGGTAGCTTTAAATGACATCTGGTAATACAGTGGTGCTTGAAAGTTTGTGAACCCTTTAGAATTTTCTATATTTCTGCATAAATATGACCTAAAACATCATCAGATTTTCACACAAGTCCTAAAAGTAGATAAAGAGAACCCAGTTAAACAAATGAGACAAAAATATTATACTTGGTCATTTATTTATTGAGGAAAATGATCCAATATTACATATCTGTGAGTGGCAAAAGTATGTGAACCTCTAGGATTAGCAGTTAATTTGAAGGTGAAATTAGAGTCAGGTGCTTTCAGTCAATGGGATGACAATCAGGTGTGAGTGGGCACCCTGTTTTATTTAAAGAACAGGGATCTATCAAAGTCTGATCTTCACAACACATGTTTGTGGAAGTATATCATGGCATGAACAAAGGAGATTTCTGAGGACCTCAGAAAAAGCGTTGTTGATGCTCATCAGGTTGGAAAAGGTTACAAAACCATCTCTAAAGAGTTTGGACTTCACCAATCCACAGTCAGACAGATTGTGTACAAATGGAGGAGATTCAAGACCATTGTTACCCTCCCCAGGAGTGGGTGACCAACAAAGATCACTCCAAGAGCAAGCCGTGTAATAGTCGGCGAGGTCACAAAGGACCCCAGGGTAACTTCTAAGCAACTGAAGGCCTCTCTCACATTGGCTAATGTTAATATTTGTGAGTCCACCATCAGGAGAACACTGAACAACAATGGTGGTGTGCATGGCAGGGTTGCAAGGAGAAAGCCACTGCTCTCCAAAAAGAACATTGCTGCTCATCTGCAGTTTGCTAAAGATCACATGGACAAGCCAGAAGGCTATTGGAAAAATTTTGTGGACGGATGAGAACAAAATAGAACTTTTTGGTTTAAATGAGAAGCGTTATGTTTGGAGAAAGGAAAACACTGCATTCCAGCATAAGAACCTTATCCCATCTATGAAACATGGTGGTGGTAGTATCATAGTTTGGGCCTGTTTTGCTGCATCTGGGCCAGGACGGCTTGCCATCATTGATGGAACAATGAATTCTGAATTATACCACCGAATTCTAAAGGAAAATGTCAGGACATCTGTCCATGAACTGAATCTCAAGAGAAGGTGGGTCATGCAGCAAGACAACGACCCTAAGCACACAAGTCGTTCTACCAAAGAATGGTTAAAGAAGAATAAAGTTAATGTTTTGGAATGGCCAAGTCAAAGTCCTGACCTTAATCCAATGGAAATGTTGTGGAAGGACCTGAAGCAAGCAGTTCATGTGAGGAAACCCACTAACATCCCGGAGTTGAAGCTGTTCTGAGAGAAACGGGCTAAAATTCCTCCAAGCCGGTGTGCAGGACTGATCAACAGTTACCGCAAACGTTTAGTTGCAGTTATTGCTGCACAAGGGGGTCACACCAGATACTGAAAGCAAAGGTTCACATACTTTTGCCACTCACAGATATGTAATATTGGATCATTATCCTCAATAAATAAATGACCAAGTATAATATTTTTGTCTCATTTGTTTAACTGGGTTCTCTTTATCTACTTTTAGGACTTGTGTGAAAATCTGATGATGTTTTAGGTCATATTTATGCAGAAATATAGAAAATTCTAAAGGGTTCACAAACTTTCAAGCACCACTGTACTTGGTTAAAAATAAATTCTAGGACTGGTAAAATGAATAAAAAATATATAAAAATAAAGGTTAATCTTTTGGCACTGATATTGTCTTATTTACCACTAACAAATGTTTAAAGTGGATTCTTTTTCATTTTATGGAACTAAGAACAACAGCACCACCAATGGTCATAAGTAAAAATGCACAAAATGGTCTGCAGCAGAAGCTGGGGCTGATTTCTTTCCAGCCCAGACACTAGTTTTACATAGTCTAGCTTTGACAATGGCGGCACAGTGGTGCCGTGGTTAGCACTGTCACCTCACAGCAAGAAGGTTCTGGGTTTGAGCGGGGGCCTTTCTGTGTGGAGTTTGCATTTTCTCCTCATGTCGGAGTGGGTTTCCTCCGGGTGCTCTGGTTTCCCTCACAGTCCAGAGACATGCACTCGTCTTCTTCCGCTTATCCGGGACCGGGTCGCGGAGGCAGCAGTCTAAGCATGGAAGCCCAAACTTCCCTTTCCCCAGACACCTCAGCCAGCTCCTCGGGAAGAACACCGAGGCGTTCCCAGGCCAGCTGAGAGACATGCACGTTAGGTTAATTGGTGGCTCTAAATTGACCATAGGTGTGAATGGTTGTTTGTCTCTATGTGTCAGCCCTGCGATGACCTGGCGACTTGTCCAGGGTGTACCCCGCCTCTCGCCCATAGTCAGCTGGGATAGGCTCCAGCTTGCCTACGACTCTGTAGAACAGGATATGTGGCTACAGATAATGGATGGAACTAAGAAAACAACACCACCAATGGTCATAAGTAAAAATGCACAAAATGATCTGCAGCAGAAGCTGGGACTGATTTCTTTCCAGCCCAGACACTAGTTTTACATAGTCTAGCTTTGACAATGGCGGCACAGTGGTGCAGTGGTTAGCACTGTCACCTCACAGCAAGAAGGTTCTGGGTTTGAGCGGGGACCTGTCTGTGTGGAGTTTGCATGTTCTCCTCATGTCTGAGTGGGTTTCCTCCGGGTGCTCTGGTTTCCCTCACAGTCCAGAGACATGCAGTTAAGCTAACTGGCTACTCTAAATTGTTCATGACCAAAAGTAGTGCAGCAGAGGAGTGCTAGCCAGCTGTATGTACTTAGGAAAGGGACCCAACTCAGAACACACTGGATTGTGTGAGGCTGCAGCTTTCTCGTGCTGGGTTCGTCACTAGCCTTCTTGGTCTGCCAGTGTTTTGGCTTCTGTTTTGTGTTTGTCTCTTGGCTAGCAGGGGGAGCTCTAGGGCTCTGATGACTTGACTAATTGGTGGCGTAATTAGGAGCCGGATAAAATCTGGACCTCCCAGTCTGTGAGAGGGCGCTTGCTTGCTCGACATCACGCTTGCTGCGGCGCTGGCTGCACTCCCCATTTACTTTTATTTACCTTTTCGCACTACATTCCATTATGGTGATATATACTACAGTTTTGCTTTGTTTTACATTCACTGACTTCTGTACATATTTTTTTTAATAAACTTATTTTTGTGTTTGATATACATCGGTCTGGTCTCCTCCCTCTTTATGTTGTGGCGGCCTTGAGCCAGGAAGTCATGACATTTGGGGGCTCATCCGGGACCAATTACCTGGAAAATTTTTTGGTACGCTTCGGACTTTGGTATGTAGGCTACGATTCCCACTATTGGCTAATGCAGAATATAGTGTGGGTATGAGTTACGTAATTGATGCTGATTTGTGAAGGAAACGTACAGGCGTACATCTGGCCTATCTGTTTAGGGGAACCACACAGGTTGTATTTTGTTTCGGCTTGTGTTGAGGTAAACTGGGGTGGCGCATAGTCGCAGTCGAGTTAATTATTTCATTTTCAACCTTATTTTTTGCGCGATGTATTTTGCAGCTTATGTAGCAAGATGAAAACATTTTGGAGCTATCGTTTATCCTTGGCATAGAGTGCCGTTGCACTGGGGCTTTAGGCTGGAGTCCCACTGTGTCTGGGCCGAGGACATCGCTGTGGAGATTCGGGCTGAATTGGCTTCGGTCAGAGCAGCACGACTCCAGCTGTATCAGTGAGTAAAGAACTTGGCTCTCGGGCACAGTGTGAAGCTAGGTTAGTATATGGTGGGTAAATGTTTTAGATATGGGGAAGCTCTGTAGTTGGTTTGTCCTGTTTCGTGAGCTGCTTGTACTTCGCGTTGTAGTTGTTATTTGGGTTGGTTAGTCTGGAAGATCCATTTGTAGTTTATTTTGTATGAGCATTGGTTGTTTAATTGTTGAGTGAATAGCGTTACATTTAAACTTTGGGATCAGTGCAGTGGACGAGTCTTTGGAGGCTCCATCGGAGAGGTTGTTAGTAACATTGACGAAAGATCAGCTGCTCAGTATAGCAGATCATTACCAACTGGAACTAACTATTCCTAAGTCTTCTAAAAAAGACCAGTTGTTTGACTTCATTCATAGCAGTTTAAAAGAAAGGCAGGTGCTGCTGGGGGGCACTCTAATTGAGATTAGTAATCCGGCAACACAACTTTTAGACACATCAATTGAGATTAATCCGATGGCAACACAATTTTTAGACACGTCCTCGATTTCCAGCATGCGGTCTTTTAAATCTAGCCAGCTGACGTTTGAACAACAAAAAGAGCTGTTGAAAATACAGCTGGAACAAAAGAAATTGGAAGCACAAGAAAGAGAAAAAGATAATTTATTGGAGATAGAAAAGCTTAAACATAATGAGCTGTTGGAGTTGGAAAAGCTTAAACACCAAGAGCTGGAAAGGGAAATTCAGCGTACGAGGCTTAGGCTACGTTTACATTAGACCGTATCTGTCTCGTTTTCTTCGCGGATGCACTGTCCGTTTACATTAAAACGCCTGGAAACGCCGGGAAACGGGAATCCGCCAGCGTCCACGTATTCAATCCAGATCGTGTCAGCTCCGGTGCTGTGTAAACATTCAGAATACGCGGATACGCTGTGCTGAGCTCTAGCTGGCGTCTCATTGGACAACGTCACTGTGACATCCACCTTCCTGATTCGCTGGCGTTGGTCATGTGACGTGACTGCTGAAAAACGGCGCGGACTTCCGCCTTGTATCACCTTTCATTAAAGAGTATAAAAGTATGAAAATACTGCAAATACTGATGCAAATACTGCCCATTGTGTAGTTATGATTGTCTTTAGGCTTGCCATCCTTCCACTTGCAAGTGGTAAGTGATATGCGCTGGGATCACACACACAGCGGCTCAGTCCCGAATCACAGCTTGTTCACTTCACTCGCGTGCTCTGTGAGCTGCGCAAGGCCGGAGTGCGCACCCTCCAGAGGGCACTCGCTGTTCAGGGCGGAGTGATTTGGAGCGCAGGATGCCTGGGGAGCCGAGCGTATCCGTGTATTGGTATTGCTGTGTGCATGCAAATCGTGTATTGGTGTTGCTGTGTGCACACTAATCGTTTTAAAAACGTTAATCTGATGATCCGCTGATACGGTCTAATGTAAACATGGGCTTAATCTGATTGCAGAGGGTAAAATATCCACTAGTGGCAGTGGTGGAGGTTTATCCCAGCAGTCGGGATTGTCTGGTATGATTAAGTTTCTTCCCAAATTTAATGAACGTGATCCAGACGTGTTTTTCTCTTTGTTTGAAAACGTTGCTTCCAATAGAAATTGGAGTGACGAGGATAAAACTCTGCTTCTACAAACTGTTAGCTGGTAAAGCTCAGGAGGCCTTTGTTGCGTTGCCTCCAGCTGAGAGAAAAGTTTATTGGTGTGTTAAAGATGCTGTCTTAAAATGTTATGAATTAGTTCCTGAAGCATATTGTCAACGCTTCGGCAACTGGAAAAAGACAGACAAACAAACTCATGCTGAGGTGGCCAGGGAATTAACAAGTTTATTTCACCGCTGGCTCTTGGCAGAAGGGGTTGATACATTTGAGGCATTGTGTGATCTTGTTGTTGTTGAACAGTTTAAGAACATTCTGCCTGAACGCGTAGTTGTTTATGTAAATGAACATCAGGTAAAGACAGTTGTAGAGGCAGCTGCGCTTGCTGATGGGTATGTTTTAACGTACAAAAATCAGGTGCGTGAATTTGCTCCGCGTAATGAATACAATCATGATCCCCCTCGTCGTTTTAATTTGGGTCCTCCAGTGAGGTCCGAACTTGTCAATTATAATAGAGCAAAGGGAAGAGTTAAAGTCTTTGATTTTTGAGTTTTCATCTTTATTTTCAGATACGCCAACTTGCACCAGTCTGATCGAGCATGACATAGATGTGGGAGACGCTCTGCCTATTCGGCAGAGGTTCTATCGTGTCGCCCCAGACAAACAGAAGAGTTTGGAGGCGAGTGTGCAGTACCTTGTGGATAATGGGTTAGCTAAGCCATCTTATTCAAGTTGGGCTTCACCATGCTTGCTTGTTAAGAAACCAGATAACACCTATAGTTTTTGCACAGATTACAGGAAAGTGAACATGGTCACAAAACCAGACTGTTTTCCTTTACCCCGAATAGAAGATTGTGTGGATCAGGTTGGTGCTGCCTGTTTTGTGAGTACATTTGATTTACTGAAGGGCTATTACCAAGTGCCACTAACGCCAAGAGCTCAAGAGATTTCTGCATTTATAACTCCTTCAGGTCTCTACTCTTACAACAGAATGAGCTTTGGATTATGTAACGCCCCCTCAACCTTTCAACGGCTTATGAATAGAGTCATTGCGGGGTTGGAGGGGTGCGCAGTGTACATCGACGATGTGGTTTCTTATGCTGACACCTGGGAGCAACATCTTGCTTGCATTCGCGCATTGTTTGAAAATTTGGTGGCAGGAAATTTAACAGTGAATTTAGCGAAGTACGAGTTTGCTCAGGCCACTGTAGTCTATTTAGGCAAAGTGGTCGGTCAAGGTCAGGTTTGGCCGGTAAGAGCCAAAGTTTTGGCCATAGACGCATTTCCTCCTCCATCTACTAAGAAGGAACTGATGCGGTTTTTAGGAATGATTGGTTATTACAGGAATTTTTGTTGTAATTTTTCTACAGTTGTTGCTCCTTTGACCAATTTACTTAAGGGTTCTGCAAAGTTTGTGTGGTCTGCTCAATGCCAGCAGGCATTTGAAAATGCAAAACTGCTGTTGAGTTCTACACCAGTCCTGGCTGCGCCCCGGTTAAATCAGCCTTTCAAGTTACAGGTGGACGCAAGCCAGGTGGGGGTCGGTGCAATTCTCCTTCAGGGTGATGAAAGCGGCGTGGATCGGCCTGTTGGGTATTTTTCACGCAAGTTCAATAAACATCAGATGAACTACTCAACAATTGAGAAGGAGGCCTTGGCGTTGATCTGGGCTCTCCAGCACTTTGACGTCTATGTGGGGGGTGGTTTACATCCTGTGGTGGTCTTTTCTGACCACAACCCCCTCACATTTTTCCAGTCATTGCAGAATTCTAACCAACGCCTTACGTGGTGGGCACTCTTTTTGCAACCCTACAGACTGTCTATTCGTCACATCCGGGGCGTTGAGAACGTGATGGTGGATGCGCTGTCTCGGGCTCCGGATGGGACAATGTGATTATGTGCATTTCTCTACTACCTTTGTCTTCTCTCTGTTTCTGTCTGTCCTTAATTTGCTGTCCAGGCGCCAGGATCTGCTGGAGGGTAAAACATGGGGGAGGCTGAGGGGGGGGAGAAGAGGGGTTTAATGGTGTTGCCACCATGAGTGACTGATCACGGACGAGTGTGTGTGTGTGTGTGTGTGTGTGTGTGTATCTTCCAGAGTGAATGAGTTATCTGTTATAGTTTTTAATTTGTTGTTATTTATTGAGTTTATTCTTTATTATTGGTGATGGGAGCTATAGTTAATCAGAGTCCCAGGAATATGGGCCTCTGTTCTTTCAGGGGGGAGGTGCGATGCTGCAGCTTTTTCGTGCTGGGTTCGTCACTAGCCCTCTTGGCCTGCCAGTGTTTTGGCTTCTGTTTTGTGTTTGTCTCTCGGCTAGCAGGGGGAGCTCTAGGGCTCTGATGACGTGACTAACTGGTGGTGTTAGTAGGAGCCGAATAAAATCTGGACCTCCCAGTCCGTGAGAGGGCGCTTGCTTGCTCGACCATCGCGCTTGCTGCGGCACTGGCTGCGGCACTGGCTGCGCTCCCCACTTACTTTTATTTACCTTTTCGCACTACATTCCATTATGCTGATATACACTACAGTTTTGCTTTGTTTTACATTCACTGACTTCTGTACATCTCATCTCATCTCATTATCTCTAGCCGCTTTATCCTTCTACAGGGTCGCAGGCAAGCTGGAGCCTATCCCAGCTGACTACGGGCGAAAGGTGGGGTACACCCTGGACAAGTCGCCAGGTCATCACAGAGCTGACACATAGACACAGACAACCATTCACACTCACATTCACACCTACGGTCAATTTAGAGTCACCAGTTAACCTAACCTGCATGTCTTTGGACTGTGGGGGAAACCGGAGCACCCGGAGGAAACCCACGCGGACACGGGGAGAACATGCAAACTCCACACAGAAAGGCCCTCGCCGGCCATGGGGCTCGAACCCGGACCTTCTTGCTGTGAGGCGACAGCGCTAACCACTACACCACCGTGCCGCCACTTCTGTACATATTTTTTTAAATAAACTTATTTTTGTGTTTGATATACATCGGTGTGGTATCCCCCCTCTTTATGTTGTGGCAGCCTTGAGCCAGGAAGTCATGACATTGGGCAAAAAAGAAGAAAATCTTTGACAATTGCTGAAACACCCCTAGATTTCATGTGCATTGAAGCTAATGTATTTAATCTGCTACCCTCAACAGTAACTCATCAGTAGTGATGGAGAAGGTGTGAAGCAGTAAAGTACAATAAGGGCTGTAAAAAAATAAAATAAAATAATTAATGAAAAAAAACATGAACAAGGTGGATTACTTTCTTGATCATTAATGCCTTTGAAGAAGACAACACTAAGCATACTGTCTAAACAAAGTACATATTACATGAAGGAACAAGAGCGAACCATAATGGCTAATAACAAGTGCAGCTTTTAATGTCTCATGCTGCTTAATAATTTATCTATAGCAGAGAATTATGTAAAATATGATACAAAAACGATCTTCAAGTTGGTCATTATAAACATCACATCTGGTGAAATATGAGTGTTATTACACTAAACTGGTCTGAAAAGCTGCAGGCATTCATATCCAGTAGATTTGGTTTCATTCTCCTGAGGAAAATAATGCCTGTCACCTCATACTAATGCCTTCTTTTACACTCATGCTAAATTTGCAAACCACATGAGAATGTGGTAATTAGATAAATGAGCAGCTTTTAGTAATACACATCTGCTACTAAAATGAGTGCACCCTGGACATTAGTGAGCAAGCCCTCGGCATGGGGCATGAAAACAGTAAAGACCACTACAGTCAGCATTTATAGGTGAAGCGCTAATGATATCTGGCTCCCTGCTGAATGTGCTTAGTCAGGTACCAGGCAGTGTGTTTGCAACAAACTGTCATCCAACCAATATTCAAGTGTCCTCAATTACATCAGGAATATATCACTAACTTCACCATATCAGTAAATTCACATCATCAATCATTCATTCACCTTCAGTAACTGTTTTATCCTGGTCAGGGTCACAGTGGATCTGGAGTATATCCCAGGAACACTGGGCGGAGGAAGCCAAACCATCGCCAGGCACCATGAACACATAATTCACATACCTTTCATACCCTGGGGCAATTTAATGTAGCAGATCCTCCTAGTCACATGTTTCTTGGAATTGGGAGGAACCCACAGAACTCTGAAGAAACCCACAAGGACACATGTGAACATATGAAACTCCACACAGAGAGTGACCAAAGTTCAGGATTCAACGCAAGACCCTGGAGCTGTGAGTCAGCAATGCTACCCATTGCACCACCTTCACTCCATCATGTGCTGTTATTTATGGAAACTTAATGTCTATAATTTCCTATGTAGGGTGTGCTCCTGCCTTGCACCCAGTCTTCCAGGCTCCAGATTCACCCTGACCAAGATAAAGTTATTGCTGCAGATGAATGAATTTAGACTATAATTACACTATTTATTTAAGTACATGGTTCACTTTCATTTAATGGACCTTATAACATATGTCAGATTTTCTTAAGTCTTCAGGAGGAAACTAAAAATGATCATTTAACCAAATATCTGCTCACTATTGCACAGGTTGCTATTAATATACATCAATACAAATGTACAGTACATTATATACACTATCCCAGGGGCCCAGAATGAGGAGATTGGGCTCCTGGGTTGTCAGGTTTTTTTTTTTTAATTCATCAGTGTCCAACAAACAGATAACAAGTGTCAGGGGAATGTTGATATGACAGTCACCTGCTGTTGATATCATATTTACCAGAATTTTTTCTCCCTTTCAAAAGTGTGTGTGTGTGTGGGGGGGGCCCTCTGCTCCCTGTTTGCTTTTTATGCCTCCGCCACCTTAAGGTGCAGGAGGCATTATGTTTTCAGGTTGTCTGTCTGTCCGTCCGCCTGTCTGTCCGTCCGTGCATGCGTGCGTCCGTGCGTGCATCCGTCCCGAAACCTTGTGAACACGATATCTCAAAGGCTAATGAAAGGAATTTCACCAAACTTTCACCATTTGTGCGCTTTGGGACAAACATGGACTGATTAGATTTTGAGGTTAAAAGGTCACAGGTCAAGATTACTGTGAGGTCAAATGTCCATCCCCAAACCTTGTGAACGCCATATCTCAAAGACTAATGAAAGGAATTTCACCAAACTTTCACCATTTGTGCACTTTGGGACAAAGATGAAATGATTAGATTTTGAGATCAAAAGGTCTAAGGTCAAGGTCACTGTGAGGTCAAATGTCTGTCCGAAAACCTTGTGAACACAATATCTCCAAGGCAAATGAAAGGAATTTCACCAAACCTTCACCATTTGTGCATTTGGGGACAAAGATAAACTGATTGGATTTTGAGGTTAAAAGGTCACAGGTCAAGATTACTGTGAGGTCAAATGTCCATCCCCAAATCACAGCTTAATAAGGCATGTAGTCTACCAGGCAGAGGCATCCCCATCGACGCCGTTGGCGTCGAGTTCTATCTAGTTTCCTTCTTTTCTCTTTTATACCTTCGGGGAAATGCCTTGCATGGGTCGCCCGTTCGTGTTCTCCCCTTTGGGCTGACTTACTTTATTATGTTTATTTTTATGTTTATTTCTTTTTTTATGTTTATTTTGTAACAGTCCAATAAAGTTGGTAAAATAAATTTAAAAAAAAAGTTTTTTTTTTTTTTATTTGTTGTGTCTTTGAATGTAACACTTTCTATGTAGTTCTTAGATACCGTGCATATATACATACCATACATACATAAATACATGTGTGTGTGTGTGTGTGTGTGTGTGTGTGTGTGTGTGTGTGTGTGTGTGGACAGACAGACAGACAGACAGACATAGATAGACAGACAGACAGACAGACACAAGTGTTTTAGTGGGAAATACACCACTCATAATTTTCATCTGAGCTACATCCGGGACATGGAGAACCAAAACTGTGACATAAATCTCTATATGTCGCTCATGAGGAAATTGTTTTGATAAATTTGGGTACTTTTTGTTTGTGAATGTGTCAATATAATAAAAATGAAATCACACGTTGGCTTAGAGATATGAAGTTTATCTTCTCGTGTTGAAAAACTCATATTTTTCATACGAAATACATTGTGGATCTGAGTGGCATATTTCCCGGTATTTCACTCTGATGATGTCACTACCAGTGTTTTCCTGCTGACTAGATGTGTGTTGTCAAAATGGTGAACCGGTTCAAAATTAAAATTCTTTTGATTAAGTTGCATATTTTCTGTGGATGTGTCTATATAATGTAAAGAACATGACACAGTGGCGCAAAAATATGAAGTTTATCTTCTTGTGTTGAAAAATATATCACTCATTTGCTTTGCTCACTCATGATATATACATTGATGACTCGAAGACAAACTTCATATCTTCACACCACCATGTAATATCCTCCCTCCCGCTCTCCATATATATATATATATATATATATATATATATATATATATATATATATATCCCTGCAATGATCTGGCGACTTGTTCAGGGTGTGCCCCGCCTCTTGCCCATAGTCACCTGGGATAGGCTCCAGTTTGCCCGCGATCCTGCACAGGATAAGCGGTTATGGAGAATATATATTATATATATATATTTTTTTTTTTCCCCTGGCACTTTTTTTTACCTATTTAGTTTTACTACATTTACTACTTTTATTCCCTTTTTGGGCACCTTTTGTCATGTGTTTGTTGAGTGTATGTGTTATTGTTGTGTGTAAAGAGAGCAGCAAAGTAAGAATTTCATTGCATTGTCTGAACCTCCGTGTTTTTACTATGCATATGACAATAAGCTTCTTATATATATATATATATATATATATATATATATATATATACACAGTGGGGCAAAAAAGTATTTAGTCAGCTACCAATTGTGCAAGTTCTCCCACTTAAAAAGATGAGAGAGGCTTGTAATTTTCATCATAGGTACACTTCAACTATGAGAGACAGAATGGGGGGAAAGAATCCAGGAAATCACATTGTAGGATTTTTAATGAATTAATTGGTAAATTCCTCGGTAAAATAAGTATTTGGTCACCTACAAACAAACAAGATTTCTGGCTCTCACAGACCTGTAACAACTTCTTTAAGAGGCTCCTCTGTCCTCCACTCGTTACCTGTATTAATGGCACCTGTTTGAACTCGTTATCAGTATAAAAGACACCTGTCCACAACCTCAAACAGTCACACTCCAAACTCCACTATGGCCAAGACCAAAGAGCTGTCAAAGGACACCAGAAACAAAATTGTAGACCTGCACCAGGCTGGGAAGACTGAATCTGCAATAGGTAAGCAGCTTGGTGTGAAGAAATCAACTGTGGGAGCAATTATTAGAAAATGGAAGCCATATAAGACCACTGATAATCTCCCTCGATCTGGGGCTCCACGCAAGATCTCACCTCGTGGGGTCAAAATGATCACAAGAACGGTGAGCAAAAATCCCAGAACCACACGGGGGGACCTAGTGAATTACCTGCAGAGAGCTGGGACCAAAGTAACAAAGGCTACCATCAGTAACACACTATGCCGCCAGGGACTCAAATCCTGCAGTGCCAGACGTGTCCCCCTGCTTAAGCCAGTACATGTCCAGGCCCATCTGAAGTTTGCTAGAGAGCATTCGGATGATCCAGAAGAGGATTGGAAGAATGTCATATGGTCAGATGAAACCAAAATAGAACTTTTTGGTAAAAACTCAACTTGTCGTGTTTGGAGGAGAAAGAATGCTGAGTTGCATCCAAAGAACACCATACCTACTGTGAAGCATGGGGGTGGAAACATCATGCTTTGGGGCTGTTTTTCTGCAAAGGGACCAGGACGACTGGTCCGTGTAAAGGAAAGAATGAATGGGGCCATGTATCGTGAGATTTTGAGTGAAAACCTCCTTCCATCAGCAAGGGCATTGAAGATGAAACGTGGCTGGGTCTTTCAGCATGACAATGATCCCAAACACACCGCCCGGGCAACAAAGGAGTGGTTTCGTAAGAAGCATTTCAAGGTCCTGGAGTGGCCTAGCCAGTCTCCAGATCTCAACCCCATAGAAAATCTTTGGAGGGAGTTGAAAGTCCGTGTTACCCAGCGACAGCCCCAAAACATCACTGCTCTAGAGGAGATCTGCATGGAGGAATGGGCCAAAATACCAGCAACAGTGTGTGAAAACCTTGTGAAGACTTACAGAAAACGTTTGACCTCTGTCATTGCCAACAAAGGGTATATAACAAAGTATTGAGATGAACTTTTGTTATTGACCAAATACTTATTTTCCACCATAATTTGCAAATAAATTCTTTAAAAATAAGTGGGAGAACTTGCACAATTGGTGACTGACTAAATACTTTTTTGCCCCACTGTGTGTGTGTGTGTGTATATATATATATATATATATATATATATATATATATATATATGGGTGGCACAGTGGTGTAGTGGTTAGCGCTGTTGCCTCACAGCAAGAAGGTCCGGGTTCGAGCCCCGTGGCCAGCGAGGGCCTTTCTGTGCGGAGTTTGCATGTTCTCCCCGTGTCCACGTGGGTTTCCTCCGGGTGCTCCGGTTTCCCCCACAGTCCAAAGACATGCAGGTTAGGTTAACTGGTGACTCTAAATTGACCGTAGGTGTGAATGTGAGTGTGAATGGTTGTCTGTGTCTATGTGTCAGCCCTGTGATGACCTGGTGACTTGTCCAGGGTGTACCCCGCCTTTCGCCCGTAGTCAGCTGGGATAGGCTCCAGCTTGCCTGCGACCCTGTAGAACAGGATAAAGCGGCTAGAGATAATGAGATGAGATGATATATATATATATATATATATATATATATATATATATATATTTTTTTTTTCCCCCTGGCACTTTTTTTTACCTATTTAGTTTTACCACATTTACTACTTTTATTACTTTTATTCCCTTTTTGGGCACTTTTTGTCATGTGTTTGTTGAGTGTATGTGTTATTGTTGTGTGTAAAGAGAGCAGCAAAGTAAGAATTTCATTGCATTGTCTGAACCTCCATTCAGATAATGCAATGAAATATTGTCATTTTAATTTTATCCACGCGTCATTTTATTTATTTGCCATATTTTAACTGCTGCCTTTTTTTTTTTTTACTTTGTTACTGGCAACAGGCCTGCCATTGTACATAATATGCTGTTTTTTGGGGGGTTTTTTTGCCCACCCAGTTTTGTGATTTTATTCTTTTTGTGATTTTATTTTCTTGCTCTTTTAATGTACCACTCTTCGCCCTTCTAATTGCCCTTCGGGGATAAATAAAGTTTTGTCTAAGTCATATATATATATATATATATATATATATATATATATATATATATATATATATGAGAGAGAAATTATTGTTGGTATGATTCTGTGGTAATGATAATGCTGTATAGCTTGCTACTTGTTTCCAAACACAGCCGCCTGCTCTACTCCAGACCTCAACCAAGACATCAAGCACAATTAAACGTTCACACAGCTGATGGGCGAGCTAATTCATTTCGGATTTGTTTCACCATGACGTATTAATATTGATTCTGAATGAACATTAGCATCAGAAAAAAGGGGCTGCTAAATGTCACAATTACATTCCATTTTTCCAGATAAACTTATCAACTAATCTGAGTTGTGTTACAGCAAAAAAGATCAGATAACCCATACACAATACAGTCCAAAAATTACAATATAGATACCCTGAGGAAAATCACTTCTGCAAATGAAAATTTCACAATAAGCCACTCTGCAGGAAATCTACTGACTAAACAGGAGATCCGTAATAAGGCAGATGTAATACTGTACCCAAGGAGGAATAGATTTTATGTTTATGTTGTTCAGAGTCCATTTAAAGGTGTTATTTTAGCATGTCATGTAATGTTCTCACAAGATTCCTTTCTGCAGTGTCACACCAGTACAGCAAACACTGAAGTAGCTTTGGTTAAACTCTTGTGCAGTCAACAGAAAAAAAGGAATTAATTGCTAATTAATGAGCCTTTTAATAATTCATTGCTAGATTTATTTGACAGAGAAATTGGATGAATGATTTTTCTGTCCCCACAATATCTATGCACTAAATTCCACCATGATTTAAAGGTGTAATGTACATTAAAACATAAATAGCTGGGTTTCATGTGACGTCACATCCGCCTCATTAGTTATTCAAAACTTTAGCTGGTGGTCTACCAAAGCTCAGTTGACAAAGCGTTTGTATGGAGAAGGTGCATTGCTGGCATGAAAAATGCCTGACGCTTGTATTGTTTTAGGTTGTTCAAATCGATCAACCCATGAAACTGATAAAAGTTTCTTCAGGGTTCCCCGTGAATTAATAAAAAAGGGTGAACAAACACAGGATTTCACAAAAAGACATTGAGAAAGGCGGCTTTTGAACCTCTCACTGAAATCGAAGGGAGCCGAGTCGAAGCATGCTCGAGTTTGCAGTGATCACTTCGTGAAAGGTTTGTATATCCCTCTCAGCTATGTCCTTAGTGTTTTCCAAGTACTTTTCTTGCTATGTGTTGTTATTTTACATCCCTTTTTTTTAGTCACGAAGCGCTAAAGTCCCCAGCTGTTTCTTTGTTTACTCCTCACAAAGTCCATATGCATGAAGGTCGCGACAAAATTCTTACTCAGCCGTACAGTTACAATGCACCGTGATCACTTTTCCATCTTGTTTAACTAAGATCCAGGTCTTTAAAGGGGTTTCTGATGATCTTTGTGAATGATTTACCTGAGAGATGAGAGTGAACACAAGTGAGAATCAAGCGAACTGTTGTTTGTTTTCACTTCAACTTGCAGCGCTTCGTTGTAAAGACGCGAACGAAAAGCTTAAAAAAATACTTACACGGGCAAAACCAATACAGGATTCATTCGGCAACGACTTGATACCGAGGTCCTTTACCCAGCCACATACAAAAAAGCTGTAAGCCTCCATACTTTTCCACACTTTCATCTGTTTTGTGGTGTAGAAGGATGTCTGCAATACCAGATAGTTCAAGATGTCGGGGAACTTGACTGAAGGGTAGTTTTCGAGATTGTATGACAAATCCTTCTTTCCCAGACTGTAGGGGTCGATTCCATTGCACATAGCAATCTCCTGAATATATCTAAAGCAAGCAGTGGCTTCTAGATTATGAGCATACTCTGATAAGTTATCGCTAGTTGTTTGCACTACGGCAGCCGTTTGGACCACCAGCTATTTCACTTCCGGTAAAACCGCTAAGAAAAGTTACGTAACTGAAACCCAGCAATAGTACAAAAGGTAGAATATCAGACTGAAGCGAAAGTGAAACAGCTACAGTGAGGAAACCTCTTTCTAACCAATAACCACGAAAGAAAGAAAGACCCATGACATTTTCTACTGCAATAAGTTTCCAATCATCTTATCAGTCAGGAGATCTTGTTTGTTTGTTTGTTTGTTTGTTTGTTTGTTTGTTTGTTTGTTTGTTTGTTTGTTGATGCTGCTTACTGCCTGTAATGATTTCACTAACCATAACTGACAGCATCTGTATGTCCACTGGAGTGGGCAATTTTACAATATTATATTGATTAGAGAATGGTATAGCATTATAGAATGATAAATTACATCAAATTGTATTTTTCAAACATATACACAGGTATTACAAGTAGTTTTGTAATATTGACCAACTCCATTGTTACTCAGAGAAACAACAAATTGTCTGGCGGTTTGTTAAAAAAATTATTTTAGTTTATGTTTTCATTTTACCTCCATTTCTGAAATTAATGTATTCCTGTAGTTATTATTATTATTATTAGTAGTAGTAGTAGTAGTAGTAATAGTATATCTATTTATTTATTTATTTACTTACTTATTCGTCTATTTATTCATTTATTTGCCTTACAATTATTATCTGCTGGTGCCTTGTTAGCAAACCTAAATATTGAGGTCATTGCCATGCATTATTTAAATTGTCCAGAGCATTGCTTCTCAAAGTGGGGGCCGTGAAACATAGCCTGGGGTCAATTATTAATTTTATTCAATTTCACTTTTTGTTTTGTTACAGTGGTGGAAATTACAACCCACCATTATCAAAGCTATTCCATTTATTGCCGTGTTCTTATAGTTACTCGCCTTTTCACAGTGAGACGAAAGAAGAGAATTTTTTTGCAGCATTTATATCTTGCGCTTGATTTATTTTTATGCAATCTTTATATATACATATTTTTACATAATGTCTGAATGTTTTCCTTTTTTTTGTAAACCATGTCTTTTATATATGTTTATTAATACATACATTTTGTTCATATTTATAACTACAAAGTCAAAAGATGTTGTGTATTAATGTGAAGAAGTGGAAGTAAATTCAGTAACAAAAACACAAGGGTCTGAATACTTATTTCCCCTCACTGTAACTGGCACCTTGAAATGAATAAGTTTAATCCAAACCTCAGTAACAGGTCGGGATATCCATCCAACATCTGTAGCTGCTTATCCTGTTCTACAGTTCACAGGCGAGCTGGAGCCTATCCCAGTTGACTAATGGCGAGGTACACCCTGGACAAGTCACCAGGTTATCGAAGGGCTGACACAGAGACAAACAACCCTTCACACTCACGGTCAATTTAGAGCCACCACTTAACCTAACCTGCATGTCTTTGGACTGTGGGGGAAACCAGAGCACCCGGAAGAAACCCATGCGGACACGGGGAGAACATGCAAACTCCACACAGAAAGGCCCTCGTCAGCTCGAACCCAGGACCTTCTTGCTGTGAGGCGACAGTGCTAACCACCACCGTGCCGCCCAGGTGGGGATATAAATAATGTCAAATTGAACCTCAAGTTTCCTGTGAATATAAATTTCAGGAATAAAACGCTTTATGGTTCCAGTAAGGAGAACCAGAAAATGATTGTAGTCTACATTTGAATAATGAGACTAATGTTTGGATAAATAGATTATGTTCATGACGTAAATTTGGATTGAGGGGTGTGTGGAACTCATTTTCCAGTTAAACCCGGTTCTTTAACATCTGCAGGAAATTCCTGTGGATGTTCTATCAGTCTGTGGTCGCCAGTGTCCTGTTTTACACCATGGTATGCTGGGGGGGGCAGCACATCCAAGAAGGACACATCCAGGCTGGACAAACTGATCAGGCGGGCCGGCTCTGTGGTCGGCATGAAGCTGGACTCTCTGGTGACGGTGGCAGAGAAGAGGACTATGGACAAACTACTGAACATCATGGACGATGCCAGTCACCCTCTGCACACCGTCATCAGCAACCAGAGGAGCCTGTTCAGTGACAGAATCCTTCTTCGCAAGTGCAGACTTAAAACAGACTTAAAAACTCCTTTGTCCGTCACGCCATCAGACTGTACAACTCCTGTCGGGGGGTAACAGGATGACAGAGGACGGGAAGGGAAAGGAAGGGAAGGAGCAGTAGCCTAGCCTGACAAAAAGCAATACTGGACAATGTGCAATATAAATGTGCAATACCTCTCCTGCTGGACTCCCCCGCTATATCTTATTCTTTTTTATATTTGTATATGTAAATATTTAATTTAATTTATCTAGAAGTTTTTCTCTATTTTCTGTTTATCCTGTAATGATGATGCTGGAATTTTAATTTCCCTGAGGGAACCCTCCCGAAGGGATCAATAAAGTTCTAATCTAATCTAATCTAAAGGAGTTTCGTAAAAGTTTAAGAAGCCCTGAGTATGATGATATTCCTGCCACTTTTACACAAACCCACCCATCCATCCATTCATCCATCCATCCATCCATCCATCCATCCAGGGGTGCAGATCCGATGTCAGGATTGGGGGGGACACAAAAGTGATTTTTTTTTTTTTTTGCCTGTATACAACTCATACCATGCAACCATAAATCACAACTTCGTAGAGGCTCGCCACATCATTCAAAAAGTACTGCACAGGGAATCATTTGTCTGAAAATACATTTGTTTGTACAATTTTGAATAATTTAGGGGATTTTTATTGGGGGGGACAATTCATGTTTTTCAGAAATTGGGGGGGGGGGGGGGGGGGGTCCATGTCCCCCCTGGGATCTGCACCCATGCATCCATCCAATGTGCCATTCATGCCCCCAACCCTCCGGTGTTGCTCTCAGGGGACTCACAGTGAGGTGGTGGTGCTGAGCAGCGCGCGAGGTTCGAGCGTGTCCGTCAGATCCGCATCATCACAAGCCACGGTGACGCGCGCGCTGCGCCGGTTCAGCGTCCCGGAGCGCTCTGCTGCGCACTCACAGCTCTCCACGGTGAGGTCGGGACAGTGTCTCCTGCTCGCCAAACTTATCCTCCACAAAGCGACCAGCGCAAAAACCACACTCACTACTTTCATCATGGGGCGAAGACGCGCGTCACGGTGTTTTTAAGTTATTTCTCCCCAACCTGGGAGGTTGTAACGGACCATCTCACGCGTAAATCACATAAAATGCAGTTAGGCGACCGTCCACGGATATCACAACACTTGGCTTTCCAACTCCTAAACATCTCCAAAACCCAGTGCGCATAAACTGTCAATGACGCGCATGTCCTCGAGATGTCACGACTTGGCAAAAGTTTCTTCTTCTTCTTCTCTTTCTTTCAAACGCGTCTCTCGGAGAATAAACTGGCGCAAAAACTTTGCTCCATGTCTCAGAGTTCAGTGTGCAGATGTAGCTCCAATGCACATCTGTATAAGAGCCAATCCTTGTGTGATCCGTTAACTTTACGCTCCAGTCAACAGGTGGTCCGAGTGAAAGATGCGGCGGCTTCACGCGCGCTCTGTCCCGAGTGAGCACTCGGCATGACAACAAGCCCCGCCCACAAAGACCATAAACGGAAGTGCCGTTCATTCCTATTGGCTCCAAACAGACCACGGGATTTAAATCCGCCCTGGCCGCCAAAAGGAGGCGTGTGGATCCATCCAAAGTCGCTCAGAAATGGATAAACATCATGTCAGACAAGCTAATGCATGACCAAAACAGCAAGAGAGATTAATTATACTTAAATGACATGTGTAATGGACTGTTTTTAGGACTATTTTACTAAATTTGATTGTAGTATATATATATATATATATATATATATATATATATATATATATATATATATATATATATATATATATATATACTCACCGGCCACTTTAATAGAAATCTGTTCTTGATTCTAAGATTCCTGTTCTTGGCTGCAGGAGTGGAACCCAATGTGGTCTTCTGCTGTTGCATGCTGAGATGCTTTTCTGCTCACCACGGTTGTAAAGAGTTGCTATATCCTTCCTGGCAGCTCGAACCAATCTGGCCATTTTCCTCTGACCTCTCTTATCAACAAGGCGTTTGTTTCCATCCACAGAACTGTCGTTCACTCGATGGTTTTTGTTTTTCGCGCCATTCTGTGTAAACTCTACAGACTGTTGTGTGTGAAAAACCCAGAAGATCAGTAGCTTCTGAAATACTCCATCTGGCATAGTCCAGCTTCTGAAATAGTGCATCTGGCACCAACACCCATGCAACAGTGAAAGTCACACTTTGAGATCACACTTTTTCCCATGCTGATGTTTGAAGTGAACATTAACTGAAGCTCTTGATTTGTAGCTGCATGATTTTATGCACTGTGCTGCTGTCAAGGGATTGGGTGATGATATAACTGCATAAAACAGCAGGTGTATGAGTGTTCCTAATAAATTGGCGAGTTATATATATACTTAAACTAGGGCGGCACGGTGGTGTAGTGGTTAGCGCTGTCGCCTCACAGCAAGAAGGTCCAGGTTCGAGCCCCGTGGCCAGCGAGGGCCTTTCTGTGTGGAGTTTGCATGTTCTCCCCGTGTCCGCGTGGGTTTCCTCCGGGTGCTCCGGTTTCCCCCCACAGTCCAAAGACATGCAGATTAGGTTAACTGGTGACTCTAAATTGACCGTAGGTGTGAGTGTGAATGGTTGTCTGTGTCTATGTGTCAGCCCTGTGATGACCTGGCGACTTGTCCAGGGTGTACCCCGCCTTTCGCCCGTAGTCAGCTGGGATAGGCTCCAGCTTGCCTGCGACCCTGTAGAAGGATAAAGCGGCTAGAGATAATGAGATGAGATGAGATATACTGTACTTAAACTGATTTGCAATGATTTATGGTACATAACTGATCATAATTGAGCTCAATTGATTTTAATGATTTGCAATACCACTGTTGCATCTTTTGCATCTCCCCCCCATCCCCACCCCTGGGAAAATCTCATCTCATCTCATTATCTCTAGCCGCTTTATCCTGTTCTACAGGGTCGCAGGCAAGCTGGAGCCTATCCCAGCTGACTACGGGCAAAAGGCGGGGTACACCCTGGACAAGTCGCCAGGTCATCACAGGGCTGACACATATGGCCCTTTTCCACTACCCTTTTTCAGCTCACTTCAGCTCGCTTCAGCTCACTTCAGCCCGACACGGCTCGCGTTTCGACTACCAAAAACCAGCGCGACTCAGCTCACTTCAGCCCTGCTTAGCCCCTAAAACTCGCACCGTTTTGGAGTGGGGCTGAAGCGAGCCAAAGCGAGCCGAGTGAGGCTGTGGGCGTGAGCAGACACTCCCCTGTGCACTGATTGGTGAGGAGGAGTGTCCTCACATGCCCACACATGCCCCGCGAGCACACTGGGATCTGTAAACACCGCAAACCCGGAAGAAGAATAATTACGAATTACGAGAATTTCTGAAGCCTTATGCGCCTCGCCTCATCTATACGCTCTTGCCAGTATCTGTTGGCGTTGTCGGTGACAACAAGCCACAGCACCAAGACCAGCAACACTAACGACTCCATGTCCTCCATGTTTATTGTTTACTATTCGGGTCGTGAGACTACCGCTTAAAAGCTCACTGATGTCACTGTTTGCGCTGCTTAACGACATCACGTGACGTCCACCCAATTTCGCTAACTCCACCCAATGTGTCCACCCACTTCCAGCCAGCACGGTTCAGCGCGGTTGTAGTCGAAATGCAACTCCAACAGCCCCACTCAGCTCGACTCAGCTCGACTCAGCACGGCACGGCTCAGCCGCGTTTGTAGTGGAAAAGCGGCAATAGACACAGACAGCCATTCACACTCACATTCACACCTACGGTCAATTTAGAGTCACCAGTTAACCTAACCTGCATGTCTTTGGACTGTGGGGAAAACCGGAGCACCCGGAGGAAACCCACACAGACATGGGGAGAATGTGCAAACTCCGCACAGAAAGGCCCTCGCCGGCCATGGGGCTCAAACCCGGACCTTCTTACTGTGAGGTGACAGTGCTAACCACTACACCACCATGCAGCCCCCCTGGGAAAATGTACCTTAAAAATAGATTTTTTTTCAACAATTTTGAAATCAAACATGAAAGGAAGCTTCATTCATTCATTCAGTTTCAGCAACTGCTTTATCATGTCATGGTTGGGGTGGATCCTGAGCCTACCCCAGGAACACTGACCAGAGGCATGGACACACACTGAATGGGACACCAAACCATCAAAGGGCCATTCACACACACATTCACACACTCCTTCATACCCAGCACCAATTTAGAGTAGCCAATTCACTTGGGCTACGTTTACATTACGTCGAATCAGCGGATCATCAGATTAACGTTCTTAAAACGATTCGCGTTTACACTAAAACCGTTAGCCGTGCACACAGCAACGCCAATACGTGGATACGCTAATCACATGACTTTAGACGGCGCGTAACATGATCCCAGTGCATTTAGGGCATGCGCAAGGCTCACCACTTGCAAGTAGAAGGATGGCAAGCCTAATACACGGATATGCTCAGCTCCGCAGGCATCCTGCGCTCCAAATCACTCCACCCTGAACAGCGAGTGCCCTCTGGAGGGTGCGCACTCCGGCCCTACGCAGCTCACAGAGCGCACGAGTGAAGTGAGCAAGCCATGATTTGGGACTGAGCCGCTGTGTGTGAGATCCCAGCGCATATCACTTACTACTTGCAAGTGGAAGGATGGCAAGCCTAAAGACAATCATAACTACACAATGGGCAGTATTTGCATCAGTATTTGCAGTATTTTCATGCTTTTATACTCCTTAATGAAAGGTGATACAAGGCGGAAGTCCGCGCCGTTTTTCAGCAGTCGCGTCACATGACCAACGCCAGCGAATCAGGAAGGTGGATGTCACAGTGACGTTGTCCAATGAGACGCCAGCTAGAGCTCAGCACAGCGTATCCGCGTATTCTGAATGTTTACACAGCACCGGAGCTGACACGATCTGGATTGAATACGTGGACGCTGGCGGATTCCCGTTTCCTGGCGTTTCCAGGGGGTTTAATGTAAACGGACAGTGCATCCGCGAAGAAAACGAGACAGATACGGTCTAATGTAAACGTAGCCTTACTGGCATATTTATCATGCTAGATGTGAGGAAACCCGACCACCCAGAGGAAACCCAAAGGAAAAAAGCAAAACTCCACACAGACAGTAACCCAAGCTCAGGATCAACTTAGGGAACCTAGAGCTGTGAGACAGCAATGCAACATTACACCACTATGACACATCTCCTTTTTCTTATCTTTTTTATTTTCCTTTTTATACATTTATGTTCTTCTTATTCTTTTTTGGGACACAGTAAATAACGTACATCATTAATATATAATTTCAAAGTTTATAGAAACTTTTGGCATTTGAATCTACAACAGAAAAGTTGTAATCCTTTTGTTCCAACTAAAACAATAAACTTAAAGTTTTATCTTCTCTCCTTTTGTGTAATTCGTACTTTAGTTAGACAATGTGTGCTCAGAGGGTGGCATGGTGGTGTAGTAGTTAGCACTGTCGCCTCACAGCAAGAAGGTTCTGGGTTCAAGCCCAGTGGCCGACAGGGACCTTTCTGTGTCGGGTCTGCATGGGTTTCCTCCAGGTGCTCTGGTTTCCCCCACAGTCCAAAGACATGCAGGTTAGGCTAATTGGTGGCTCTAAACTGACCATGAATGTGAATGGTTGTGATGACCTGGCGACTTGTCCAGGGTGTACCCTGCCTCTCACCCACAGTCAGCTGGGATAGGCTCCCGTTTGTCTGCAACCCTGCACAGGGTAAGAGATAATGGATGTGTGCTCAGTCTATCAACTTCCAGTTTCTCCTCTAAAAATACTGTGTATTAATTGGAAAATAAAAGTAGAGTAAATAATCCGCTTCATTCATGTTCAGTACACACACCTGCAATTCAGTCCATAACACACCTACTAATGATTTATTACAGAAAACATCACCAAAATGAGCCAGATTATACCAGTCCATCCATCCATTATCTGTAGCCGCTTATCCTGTGCAGGGTCATGGACAAGCTGGAGCCTATCCCAGCTGACTATGGGCGAGAGGTGGGGTACACCCTGGACAAGTCACCAGGTCATCACAGGGCTGACACATAGACACAAACAACCATTCACACTCACATTCACACCTACAGTCAATTTAGAGCCACCTGCATGTTTTTGGACTGTGGGGGAAACCGGAGCACCCGGAGGAAACCTATGCAGACTCGGTTAAAAAAATATCACACATAATCCTTTTTAAAACATTTGTTAACCATGGATAATTTGATGTGGATGTCCAAATTAGGAAACCTTATATTGATTTTGCTTTTACAGTTGAAAGACAGGGGAGGCTTAGCCATCTTAGCGCATTTATATGAGCCACTCCTGAGTCAATCTCATCTTACTTTGGTGAGAGATGGGGTACAGCCTGAACAGGTCACCAGTCAGGGCTAACACAAAGAAACAGCCAGCCATTCACACTCACATTCACACCTACCATATGGGCAATTTAGAGTAGGTAGTTGAACTAATGTCTTTGGACTGTGGGAGGAAACCAGAGCACCTGGAGGAAACCCACGCAGGCACAGGGAGAACATGCAAACTCCACACAACCTCTTTTTGTATGTTACCCCTTTCTGACCAACAGAGAACGGGTTCCATTCTGGTTTCTTCACCAAATCTTGAATCGTTCAGAGCATTTTGATGAAGATAATTTGGTTCAGAAGCAGAAATGTTGGTTCTCAGCTGGAACCAAAATATAGCTGGTTTTTCCAGCATGAACTGTGACAACCTCAGTGGGTGTGTCTTTAGTTTGGAGAGGAAATGGAGTGCAGAAATGGAGAAAGCAACAGAAAAGGATACATCTTCAGAGAAAAATAAATGAAAACAAATATCAGCAGTAATACAATGAAAGCTTACAGGTAAACAATCCAGAATGGCAGGCAAAATCGTAAAACAATGAAACAGGCAATAGGTTGAGCGAGGCACAAACAGGCTATCATAGAGATTGGCAGAAACAAAGACGAGAAACAGGAGATCAGGGATCAGGAACCCAAACAAGGAAATAAGGCTCGGTAATGTGTCAGCAACACAACTCAATACTTCGCAAAGTGAGTATGTTTTCACAGTTTTTATATGGGCGCACTGTTTGTGCCTTAATCCTGTGCAGGTGTGAGTCTTTTACGGTGCACATAAGAGTCCGCTTGGCACACGCGCTGTCCGGAGCGTGCCCGAGAGTCTATGTGATGCCAAGGCTCGCAGATGTGACAATCTTACACAAAATTAGTACAAAATTAATGTAGAAATAAATATCTTATGTCAAATTGTTATGGCATGTTACAAAAAAAAGAAAAAATCAGAGTCCTTGTCTCCATTTTCTGAGTCCTAATGAAGTTAATGCACGAGTCTGAGTCCAAGTCCGAGTCATCAGTGCTCAAGTCCAAGTTGAGTCATGAGTCCTTAAAATTAGGGCATGAGCCGGACTTGAGTCCGAGTCCTGGACAAGAGTCCAAGTCCTGGACTCGAGTACTACAAGCCTGATATACAGTACTGTGCACCCTATTTTTCATACATACTTTGTAATAGATTTCTGTCTTATGACTTCTGCATTATTGAGTCAGTACAAAAACATTTTAGAGTTCCAAACATTTGTTTTGCAGCACAAAATTAAATGTTACAGGGAAAAAAATTGTATCTGAGCAGCATCTATTTACAGTGGTGCTTGAAAGTTTGTGAACCCTTTAGAATTTTCTAGATTTCTGCATAAATATGACCTAAAACATCATCAGATTTTCACATGAGTCCAAAAAGTAGATAAAGAGAACCCAGTTAAACAAATGAGACAAAAATATTTTACTTGACCATTTATTTATTGAGGAAAATGATCCAATATTACATATCTGTGAGTGGCAAAAGTATGAGAACCTTTGCTTTCAGTATCTGGTGTGACCCGCTTGTGCAGCAATAACTGCAACTAAACGTTTCCGGTAACTGTTGATCAGTCCTGCACACCGGCTTGGAGGAATTTTAGCCCATTCCTCCGTACAGAACAGCTTCAACTCTGGGATGTTGGTGGGTTTCCTCGCATGAACTGCTCGCTTCAGGTCCTTCCACAACATTTCGATTGGATTAAGGTCAGAACTTTGACTTGGCCATTCCAAAACATTAACTTTATTCTTCTTTAACCATTCTTTGGTAAAACGACTTGTGTGCTTAGGGTCGTTGTCTTGCTGCATGACCCACCTTCTCTTGAGATTCAGTTCATGGACAGATGTCCTGACATTTTCCTTTAGAATTTGCTGGTATAATTCAGAATTCATTGTTCCATCAAGGATGGCAAGCCGTCCTGGCCCAGATGCAGCAAAACAGGCCCAAACCATGATACCACCACCATGTTTCACAGATGGGATAAGGTTCTTATGCTGGAATGCAGTGTTTTCCTTTCTCCAAACATAACGTTTCTCATTTAAAGAAAAAGTTCTATTTTGGTCTCATCAGTCCACAAAACATTTTTCCAATAGCCTTCTGGGTTGTCCACGTGGTCTTTAGCAAACTGCAGACGAGCAGCAATGTTCTTTTTGGAGAGCAGTGGCTTTCTCCTTGCAACCCTGCCATGCACACCATTGTTGTTCAGTGTTCTCCTGATGGTAGACTCATGAACGTTAACATTAGCCAATGTGAGAGAGGCCTTCAGTTGCTTAGAAGTTACCCTGGGGTCCTTTGTGACCTCACCAACTATTACACACCTTCCTCTTGGAGTGATCTTTGTTGGTCAACCACTCCTGGGGAGGGTAACAATGGTCTTGAATTTCCTCCATTTGTACACAATCTGACTGACTGTGGATTGGTGGAGTCCAAATTCTTTAGAGATAGTTTTGTAACCTTTTCCAGCCTGATGAGCATCAACAATGCTTTTTCTGAGGTCCTCAGAAATCTCCTTTGTTCATGCCATGATACACTTCCACAAACATGTGTTGTGAAGATCAGACTTTGATAGATCCCTGTTCGTTAAATAAAACAGGGTGCCCACTCACACCTGATTGTCATCCCATTGATTGAAAACTGACTCTAATTTCACCTTCAAATTAACTGCTAATCCTAGAGGTTCACATACTTTTGCCACTCACAGATATGTAATATTGGATCATTTTCCTCAATAAATAAATGACCGAGTATAATATTTTTGTCTCATTTGTTTACCTGGGTTCTCTTTATCTCCTTTTAGGACTTGTGTGAAAATCTGATGATGTTTTAGGTCATAGTTATGCAGAAATATAGAAAATTCTAAAGGGTTCACAAACTTTCAAGCACCACTGTAATAAGTGGCAAAGTTTGCTTGTCTTGAGCTAACGTTACCATTTCTCTACGGATTTTCACCAAATTTGGCAAGTAGGTCGGGGGATGACCCGGAATTTTGCAGATATAAACAAAATTCATGTACGGGAACATCCACCCACCCCCTCTCTCAATGCCTTTCACATTACATTTATCAAAACAAACTCCGGACAGATCTTCACTAAACTTGGCACGTCCATGCTCCCCCCTCCAGAACCTGGGCAATGCCTGGGTAACCTGCTAGTATTACATAAGAGAGGAGCACTTTTCAGATTAAAAAAGAAAACAAAATGAAGGCTCCTGGGTTTTGGTGCAAAATTAAGAAGCAAGTGTAACAGTCAAAGTGTCCAGAAGAACTGTGGCTGGTTCTGTAAGATGCTCAGTAAAACCTACAGCTCATTTCCTTATAAAACTGCACTCATTGTACCTGAGACTACTTTTTTTTTTAAAGCAAAAGGTCATCTCACAGGGAGGCACGGTGGTGTAGTGGTTAGTGCTGTCGCCTCACAGCAAGAAGGTCCGGGTTCGAGCCCCGTTGCCAACGAGGGCCTTTCTGTGCGGAGTTTGCATGTTCTCCCCGTGTCCGCGTGGGTTTCCTCCGGGTGCTCCGGTTTCCCCCACAGTCCAAAGACATGCAGGTTAGGTTAACTGGTGACTCTAAATTGACCGTAGGTGTGAATGTGAGTGTGAATGGTTGTCTGTGTCTATGTGTCAGCCCTGTGATGACCTGGCGACTTGTCCAGGGTGTACCCTGCCTTTCGCCCGTAGTCAGCTGGGATAGGCTCCAGCTTGCCTGCGACCCTGTAGAAGGATAAAGCGGCTAGAGATAATGAGATGAGGTCGTCTCATACCAAATATTGACTTTGTTTCATTTATTATGGCTTACTGCTGTTTATAGTATTTTTTTATGTTGAAACCTTTAATTTCATTATTTTTAAGCCATTTTTGGTCTACAGCATTTCTTTACATGTGCCTAAGACTTTTGTACAGCACTGTATATCAGTTCTTACATATATTAATGAATTGTATGGCAGCTGAATCATTCAAAAAGTTTAGATGATATTCTTTCTTTCTTTCTTTCTTTCTTTCTTTCTTTCTTTCTTAGGTTTAATAAAATTTATTCTTAATGTCTACTACCAATAGGAATTGCAATATGTTGAATCAGCTGGTGTGTTAATGAAAAGAGCTTTTAATAATTTAAGGTATACTGTGATGAATTATGCAACCGAGAATATAAATAGATAAATAATATGTATTATTTAAGATAATAGGGTGGCACGGTGGTGTAGTGGTTAGCGCTGTGGAGTTTGCATGTTCTCCCCGTGTCCGTGTGGGTTTCCTCCGGGTGTTCCGGTTTCCCGTAGGTGTGAATGTGAGTGTGAATGGTTGTCTGTGTCTGTGTGTCAGCCCTGTGATGACCTGGTGACTTGTCCAGGGTGTACCCCGCCTTTTGCCCGTAGTCAGCTGGGATAGGCTCCAGCTTGCCTGCAACCCTGTAGAATAGGATAAAGCGGCTAGAGATAATGAGAGATAAGAGACAATGCCTCAGTGATTGGAACTTAGACTTTGTCTCAGTGTTTCTACAAAGGCATACAACTTTAAGGCTACATCCACACGACAACGGCAACGAGATGTTATTTAAAAATATATCGCGTCCAAATGGGCAACGATCAGTAAAATATCAGGTCCATCTGGCAACGCAACGCTTGCTGAAAACGATGCAATACACATGCCACACCTCTAGGGGCGCTGTAAGACGGTCCCTTTGGAGACACCAGAACAATAGAAGAAGTAAGGACGCATGCGCATAAACTATTATGCGCGAGACTTCATATTAGCCAGAAAGTCAGGAAAATCTGTTCGTAAAATTACATTATAATGACCAAATACAATGAAAAGTATTTTTCCAGTTTCACCTGTGAAAGGTAATCCCATGTGATCTCGTTTGGACGGCAAACCTGTTGGTACAGTTAAACGCAGCTAATCTTTATTCTCCACTTTGACCTATCCAATATGGCGGCGAGGATGACGTATGATTCTATGCAGAAGGCGGGGTCTTTAATGGTCTGGAATAAATTTAATGCTACATGTTGATGGATTAATTTGTTGTTTCTCACCTGTGAAAGGTAATCCCATGTGATCTCGTTTGGACGGTAAACCTGTTGGTACAGTTAAACGCAGCACATGAATCTTTATTCTCTGCTTTGACCTATCCAATATGGCGGCGAGGATGACGTATGATTCTCCGCGGAAGGCGGCGTCTTTAATGGTCCGGAATAAATTGAATGCTACACGTTGATGGATTAATTTGCTCTTCTATGCCCTTTTTGAGGAATGTATTGTAGGACTTAAACTAACATCTGAAGAGGTGAGATCGCTCCTTTTTTTCCCTATTTTTGCTGGCGGGATTGACTCTGCCCTAAGGGCAGAGTCTCTCTCTCTCTCTCTCTCTCTCTCTCTCTCTCTCACTTTGCACCATTACACAATAAATATTCACAGTGAAAATATTTTGTAAGCACGTTTCATGAACCAAGTTATAGGATTTGTTGACAACTCGCATCGAGTTCGTTACACTTCTACCCAGCGTGAAGCACTCACAGTCATGTGGTTGTGACGTCATCGTAAACAAATCCGTTCTACTCATCCAGACGACTTCACAACGGCAACGTTGCCAGTTCTTTCCACTCTGGAACCCGTTCTCAAAAAGATTGTGTTTTGGGCACCCAAAACGCCGGTGCCGTGTGGACGCCAGCCTTAAATGATAAGCAATTGTATCGGAGTCACCTGAATCCGTTGCCGTGTGGACAGGGCCTAAGTCACAGACTATCTGGGATTGAACAAAAACAAACAACTCTTCTAGGTATCAAATACCTCATTTGTCATTTCCACATCTTAATTCCGAGCTAAATCACCACGCCATACAAACTGAAACTATTCAAGAGGGTTGAGTTACTCCCTGCCTTGTAGGCTACACTATTTATTGATAGAAAAATAAAAGCTGTGCAATGCATAAACAATTTCAATAAAACAAACTTATGAACTATGAATTATTACAGTAAATCACACACTGTTCACTTTCTTTAAATCTCCACAGAAGATATTCATTTTCACAGAACTATATCAGGGTGTTTCTCATGCAGCATTTTAAGTGCATTCAACCCACTGTATATTTTACTCCTGAAACTTGGCATCTTTTAGCTTTCACAAGTGCATCAATATCAGGTGTCACATCCTGAGTGACAGCCAATTTCAGGATGTCATTCAAGTGCTTGTGCGTAAGCCTTGAACGCAGCTTTGTTTTATTGATGCTCATTACGGAGAAAACTTGCTCACAAAGATATGTGGTTCCAAACATGCATAACACTTTTGCAGCAAGGGCTGTCAAGTTGGGGTAACCTGGCAAGAGATACTGATAAAATGTGTCCAAGCCAGCTGCGGCAAATTTGCCCTTCAAATCTGAGTCACACTGCAAGTCTATTATTTCAAGTTGGATGTTGACGGGCAGATCAGAGGCATTCACGGTGAATGGAGAGCAAAAAACTTTGAAGTCTTTCTCCAGTTCACCAAAAATCTGAAAGCGTTGCTCAAACTCCCGCAATAGTCCCATTATCTTATCTTTGAACCGCTTCATGTCTGTGGCATGTCGGGTCACGCACACGTCTTTCAGACAAGGAAAGTGCGCAGCATCACCACCCTCGAGTTGTCTCTCCCACAATGACAGCTTCAACTTGAACGCACATATGCTGTCATAATACTGCGTGATAACTTTGTTGCGCCCTTGCAGCATTTTGTTCAAGTTATTCAGGTGCTCTGTACCATCCACCATAAATGCAAGGTCCTGTATCCATTCTGTGGACTGAAATTCTAACACTGGTTTGCCCTTTTTTTCCATGAACTGTTCAATTTCCACTCGTAAATTAAAGAACCTCCTCAGCACAGCACCTTGGCTTAACCATCTTACCTCGGTGTGGTATGGCAGGCCATAGTTGTGGTCTTTCTCTCTGAGAAGGCTGTCAAACTGATGGTGATTCAGGCCTCTGGATCGGATGAAATTAACAGTTCGGACGACTACCTCCATGACGTTTTCCATCTTTAATGACTTGCAACACAATGCCTCCTGATGCAAAATACAGTGAAAAGTCCAAAAATCACGTCCTCCATTTGCCGTCTGAACTTTCTCTCTGAATCTTGTCACAACACCTGCTTTTTTTCCCAATCATTGATGGCGCACCATATGTAGCCAGGCTGACAGCGCGGGACCAGTCCACTCCGACCTTGTCCAGAGCTCCAACGAGGACGGTGAAAATATCTCCTGCTGTTGTGGTATCCGTCATTGGCACCAGCTCCAAGAACTCCTCGGTGACGGTCAAAGTGTCATCAACTCCGCGGATGAATATGACCAGTTGCACAACATCTGTAATGTCCGTGCTTTCATCAATTGCAACTGAAAAAGCAATAAATGACTTTACTTTGCGTTTCATTTGGCTGTCCATATCCACCGAAAGATCAGAAATCCTGTCTGAAACTGTATTTCTTGTCAGACCGATATTTACAAAAGCCTGATGCTTTTCAGGGCACACAATCTCTGCAGCCTTCAGCATGCACGTCTTCACAAATTCACCCTCACTGAATGGTTTTGAAGCCAGTGCAATTTCGTTAGCAATAAGGTAGCTAGCTTTCACCGCAGCATCACCGATCTCTCGGCTGTGAGTAAACACAGACTGCTCTTTCTTCAGACCCACCAACAATTCATTCACCTTCTCTCTTCTCTGTTGTCCTTGCAAGTGGTTGTATTTTTCGGCATGAAGAGTCTCATAGTGTCGCCGAAGGTTATATTCTTTCAGCACTGAAACGTGCTGTGAACACACCAAACACACAGGTTTCCCATTCACCTCCGTAAATAAATAGGACGATGACCATTTGTCTTGGAAAACTCTGCACTCTGTGTCGACTTTTCTCTTTTTTGATAAAGACATTTTGGGACAACGAGGGTGCCAAATCACGTAATGTTCAAAGTAGAAGACTTATTAGGCAGAATGAAAAGGTAGCTCCAGGCTAGCTGTCCTTGCTATACTTCTGCGCTATACCGCTCAGCGCGGCAAACAGTTTGCTTGCTTAACAGAATTGCTATTGTGACACCCAGTGGACACATTTAGAACAGCAGTTTCTTTTATTGTAAAATTGTAGCTCATTTTTATACTTTGTAAAATCATCTCGCGGGCCGGGTTAAACCTGTTCGCAGGCCGTAAGTTTGACACCCCTGGGCTAGAGATAATGAGATGAGATTTAAGATAATCATGATTTAAGACTTATAATTGAGATGAAGCAGTTAAGGAAACTCTTTTTGGGAGGTGGGGGTGCAATGCAGTGTATGTACATTGTTTTGCAATGTGTTGTCTGTATGATTTCTGGTTTTGAAGGACTTGTAATCTCACTCTGCACTATTTTTCTCTTGAAATGAAAGAGCTATCATTAAGTCTATTTATTTCCCCAAAATGGTATTTACTGTGCATTACTTATTTCGGTTGCATTTTAATGCAGCCCTCAGCATTTCCGTTGGACCTAGTGCAGTATAGCTGTAGCTGTGCATGTTAACTACAGCTGTTGAATGTATGTGATTATGAATGCTAATATAATATGATAGATAGAGACAGAAGCTTTAACAGCTGGTTCATCTCCAAAAGCCATAGGGAGAAGAGCGTCCCCTTAGTGTACTGAGTGTGCATGGTGTACATTCACAGAGCAAAGAGAGAGGGAGAGATCATGAAGGTCAGAGTGAGCTCTGACCTGCAAGACTACCCTGAATTTTCCATCCTTCTTTGCATGACAACCAACAAACGAAATGACCTATTTGTGGAAAAAAAAAATTCCTAAAAATCCTCACTCCATTTTTCCTTTCTCTTCTTTTCACACTAGCGTTCTTTTTAGGCGCAAAGACCAAAAACATACATTAGGCTTTGCGTTCCTTTCACATTTTGTCGTTCCCCTGGCTGTCCAGGGTGGTTGTTTACACAGATGTATGTTCACCTCTCCAACTTTGGAAGTCCACCGAGGGAATCATCCCACCTTCCCGTCTGAGGCAGAGTTGGAAAGATGCGTACAGTTCACATCATCGTCTGGAATGATGAATCACTACACCGAGAGGAGACAGGGAGAAGTTCTTGGATCTGGGCCACCAGTGTTCACTCGGCTATCAGCTCTTCACTAATGGGAACCAGAATCTTCATCGCTTCATAATGTGTTGCAAGTATTGGGTTTTGTTTCAGTGTTTTTGTAAGTTTGATTCACCACATCAACAAATAGCTATGCAATCCAAAAGTCACAAAAACATTCTCAGACTTTAAGAAGAAAATCAAATGATGCATTTGAGCTTTTCAGATATAAAATATGTTCACAAACATACAAGACAGCCAAGCAATGCAAATTGCATACAGTTTTTCATCTGAGCATAAAATGCTAGGGAAGGTAATGGTTTTGAAAGAAAAAAAAACAATGAAATATAGAACTTTTTTAATCACTTATCTGAAGGCATAGACTTTTGGAAAAATAACTTACATTTCATGTTATGTTATTAAGTGAATATGTGATCATGTGAAAGTGCCTTTTAGAATGTTATGCCTTGAAATTGCACATGTGAACTCAAGTAAATACAGTAGCATCATGTGAACAATACATGATCACATGTGAAAGAGAAATATTAGTGTGAGAAAATCACATGTAAAAATAAAACCTTACACATGAAAAAGTAATGTAAATAAATAAGTTATGTGAAAAATAAAACAACATGCCCCAGATTTTAAAATGTAATATTTTTTTAATCATGTGAAAGTAAAACTACATGCACTAGAAAGTAAGAAAGTAAAGCTTTATTTATCTGGTGCTTTTCTAAAGCAAGGTTGCAAAGTGCTTTACAAGGTGAAAAAAAGTCTATCCATCCATCCATCCATCCATCCATCCATCCATCCATCCATCCATTATCAGTAACTGCTTATCCTGTGCAGGGTCACAGGCAAGCTGGAGCCTATCCCAGCTGACTATGGGCGAAAGGCGGGGTACACCCTGGACAAGTCGCCAGGTCATCACAGGGCTGACACATAGACACAGACAACCATTCACACTCACATTCACACCTACGGTCAATTTAGAGTCACCAGTTAACCTAACCTGCATGTCTTTGGACTGTGGGGGAAACCAGAGCACCCAGAGGAAACCCACGCAGACACGGGGAGAACATGCAAACTCCGCACAGAAACGCCCTCGTCGGCTGCTGGGCTCGAACCCAGAACGTTCTTGCTGTGAGGCGACAGTGCTAACCACTACACCACCATAAAAAAAGTGAACAATAAAATTTATGAACAGAGGATAATATATAAATAAGAGAGGATTAAAAAAAATAACACTAAAACCAAAATTAAGTAATCATAAAATTTATGAGAAAAATTATTCATCATAAAGCACTATCGCATAAAAGTGGGTTTTAGGATGGTTCTTGAAAAACTTCTACTCATTACGACAATTCCCAAAATATGCACAAACGTGTAGCCTAATTCAAATCAACATGACCCTGACCGGGCGGTTACTAAGGATGAATTAAGAAACAATATAAATGCACTCCATCCATCCATCATCTGTAGCCACTTATCCTGTTCTACAGGGTCGCAGGCAAGCTGGAGCCTATCCCAGCTGACTATGGGCAAGAGGTGGGGTACATCCTGGACAAGTCACCAGGTCATCGCAGGGCTTACAAATGCAGTCATGCAATGTAAACGTTCATGCATGCTCATGCTCTATATCCTGTGAGTTTCATATCTGACCACTTGCTCTCAAAAAAAAAATTTACTTTAGTCATAATTAGATGCCCTGTGAACCTTTATGGCAAACTTTCTAAAAAAGTACTGCTCTATTCTTGTCTGTATTTGAAAATAAAACTACATGCACTATAGGTAAAAAGTTCTATACATATGAAAAATGTTTGAAACATAAGTATTTTTGTAAGAAAGTAAAGCTTTATTTATATAGTGCTTTTCTAAACCAAGGTTTCAAAGTGCTTTACAAGGTGAAAAAAGTGAACAATAAAACTTATGAGCACAAAACAGAGGATAATACATCAATAAGAGGGAACCAAAAAATAAAAATAACACTCAAACCAAAATTAAGCAATCATAAAATTTGATAAAAATTGTTTATCATAAAACACTATTGTATAAAAGTGTGTTTGAAGATGACTCACAAAATTTCTACTGATTATGACAGTCTAATGTACAAAGGAGGAGCATTTCATAGTGTAGGAGCATGAACTGCAAAGGCACAGTCCCCTTTTAGTTTCAGTTTAGTCCTCGGTATGGCTCATAAATGTTGATTGATAAACCCAATCTGTCTGCTCACATATAGGGTGATAGCAAGTCAAAGATGTATTCTGGGGCTTTTCATGCAAAGCTTTGTATGTCAGTCATAAAATTGTAAAATTAATTCTATATTTCACGGGTAGCCAGTGAAGAGCAGCAAGAATTGGAGTAACATGCTCCCAACATTTTGTCTTTGTTATGAGATGAGCAGCCACATTTTGAACTAGTCGAAGGTGTGCTATACAGCTCCTTGAATGAGGCTGCTATATAGTGCATTGGAATAATCAAGACGGGAGGACACGAAAGTGATAATCATTAATTTAGCATCCCTAAAAGACAATATACATCTAACTGGCAATTTTATTTTTCAGACCGAAAAAGCATGATTGAATACGTTTTTAAATGTATACAGAAAAGTTCAAAGATCACAAGATCTAAAGTTTCTATAAGAGTATTTAACGTTAAAAGCCAGTGGGCCTAGAGAAAGCTGTTTGCTCCTCGACACCTTATCAGCCAGAATTATTTTTGACAAATAAATGCACTAGGGGTGTAATGCATTGTCAATAATTGTATCTCTATCTGTGTCTGTTTATTGCTCCAAATATTCACATCTGTATCTGTAGTTGGAAGTGGGTATGGCCTGAGTTGGAGAATCCAGATGAAACATGGACATAGAAAGAACATACACAGAAACACCACACAGTCAGTAACCCAAGCTCAGGATTGAACCAGGAACCCTGAAGCTTTTTTATTATTATTATTTTTTTAATTTTTATAATTTTTTAATGCATCATACTACTACCAGTTCATAATTGGTCTCAATTAGAGATGCGCATGGGGATGTTTTTGTAAAATCCTGCTCAAATCTATTTTTGTTAGTACTTGCCAGCATTTCTTTTTTATTATTATTAGACAGATTAAAGTAAAAAGTGCAGCAGAGAGGGGTCAGGTGATCCTGGCAAATCAGGCTGGTAAGGCGCATCATCAGCTCAGGGACCCTTGCCTCCTCTACACGCAGCCCAGACAGCAAATGGGACTAGCTCCCAGGAAGCGCTGCCTAGTCAAACCCACCAAGAACTTTCCTAAGGATATGGAGACTCCCCAACACGGCAGCCTTCTGCATTGTCCACAGAGTGAGAAGAGCTGTGCTCCCGGTGGAAAACCCAGACACACTCCTTATCTGCGTCAAGAGATCAGGAGGTACCAAACCCAGGGCACTGAGAACATTGGGGAGTCTGACAACTTTGTACCTGGGATACAAGCGAGATATTGCATATGAGAGGTCCGCATACTTTGAGTGCTTCTCCTGAATCTTGTCAATCACACTGGTGTCAAAAGGGACAGAGAATTCTATGATGAAAATAATTTCATTGGTTTTGTCAGATAAGACAAGATCAGGTTTGTTGACTTGTAAATGTTGTAAGCTGTACAGTATATGGGTCTATTCCAGTATAGTTTAAAGCACTCATTTTCCATGACACCCTGTACATGTTCCGGGTCATACCATGGATGGACCTCAGAGTCAAAGCCACAGGCATGCCAAAGATAGTAATAGAAAACACGGGCCATGCCATTGTGCCTCTTGAGGTAGAAAGTTTGAGCCAAAGCAGGACATCCACTGACAAGATGCTGGACAGTCTCACTAAATTCATTGCACAATCTACATTTACTATTTACAATTTCCTTTAAAATCACAGTTTGGCGATTTTGGGTGGGAAGTGACTAGTCCCGAGCAGCAAAAAGAAAGCCTTCAGTTTCACTTTTCAGGCCAGCCGACTTCATCCAAGCAAAGGAGTCAGAAGGATTACTATTCTGTTCAACACACTGCACATAAACACATAAACATCCATCCATTATCTGTAGCCACTTATCCTGTACAGGGTTGCAGGCAAGCTGGAACCTATCCCAGCTGACTATGGGCAAGAGGCGGGGTACATCCTGGACAAGTCGCCAGGTCATCGCAGGGCTGACACATAGACACAGACAACCATTCACACTCACACCTACGGTCAATTTAGAGCCACCAATTAGCCAAACCTGCATGCCTTTGGACTGTGGGGGAAACCAGAGCACCCAGAGGAAACTCAAGTGGACACGGGGAGAACATGCAAACTCCACACAGAAAGGCCTTTGTCAGCCACTGGGCTTGAACCCAGAACCTTCTTGCTGTGAGGCAAAAGTGCTAACCACTGTGCTGCCCTCACATAAACATAATAATAATAATTATTATTATTATTATGGATTTAGTCATGAAGTCACTTTTATTTGTATAGCACTTTTAACAATAGACATTTTACTGATGGAGGCCTGATGGACACATTTAGCTGATTCTATTTCCCAAAATAGACACAAATGTGTAGCCTAATTTAAATCACCATGACCCTGACCAGGCAGTTACTAAGGATGAATAAATGAACAATACAAATGCAATCATGCAATGTAAAGGTTCATGCATGTTCATGTTCTTTATCCTGTGAGTTTCATATCTGACCACTTGCTCTCAAAAAACATTCACATTATTCGTAATTAGATGCCTTGTGAACCTTTCTGGCAAACTTTCTAAAAAAGTACTGCTTTATTCTTATCTGTATTTGTATCTGTTTAGAACACATTTTGAATAATTAGATTGGTTGCTTCCATACTACTGCACCATACTGGAGTTTTGAGCACTGAAAATGATCAGTGACAAAACCACCAATCCTGCTCCCATCTATTATTTTTGTTATTACATGCCAACATTTTTTTTAAACATTGAATTTAATCAAGTCAAGTCAATTTTATCTGTATAGCACATTTAACAATAGACATAGTCACAAAGCAGCTTTATGGAAATATATAAATTCCAGATGTAAATTTTAAAATATGAATTTATAAATGTATCCCTAATGAGCAAGCCTGAGGTAATTATATATAACTCACTTCTATAACTGTCTCCTATATGGTCAAAAAGTGCAATTGTGTAACGGAATTTCATTATGGTTTTAATATGAAGTCTATTTTGATGAAATTATCCGACCTGATGGACAGATTTATCATTCAGATATGATTTCTAGGTTGTCCACATAGACAGCTGTTCACCAAATAATGCCCTACAAATGACAGTAAAGATGAGCAGATTCTCACTTCGTGCAGGCAGAGGTCTTTGTGTGATAAAAAGGACTTTTGATAGGTTTGGTCCCACACATAATGACTGTCCAATCTTCCTCCAGCAGGAGGAACTCTGATAGCATAAAACACTGGGGATTAGACAGTTGTACAGCAGAGAGACACTGGCTCACACCTTGACAAGTAGACGCACACGAGTACATGCACATGGATGCAAATCTGTCAGTTCCTAGTACATCAGCAAAATATCTAAGAATGGTAAATAAAAGATTAGACAAAATACAAAAGCTCCATTAGCTTACAGTCTTATAATAAGCATAGACTTGCAATAGTGAAAAAAAAAAACATTTTGCAGACTTTTACAGTGTTGTTTTGACTAACATAATTAGACCCAGAAAAGTTTTTTTTTTTTTTATTATTCATGGACAGCAGGTAGCCCACTCTTACCCTCTTTCAAATTAAGTGAGCGAGAACAGAAAAAGTACTCTGTTCATGTGATTACCTTACAGGCTGCTAAAGTTAGAGCATTAATCAATGCCCCACAGCACTGCTGATTTCTCAAATTTGATTGGTCAGAAGGTGATGATTAATTTTCCATAACATCACTGGTTTATACAAATGCACTCATACGGTTATTGTTTCTATAGTAACAGCTCATTCACAGGGACTTGTATGGCAGACATTCCACACAATACTGCATAAGTCTAATAATAACAACCAAATATTGTTATTTAACAAATAAAACAGATAATGATCGACATGGGGAAACTTTCTGTAAGTAGACTTTATAGAAGTTTCATGGAAAGAATCTTCCATGAAAGAATGAATGAGCTTTAGTAAAGCTGTATATTTAGTTTTTCCACCACAGTAAAGTCTTCACAACAAAAAGAACACTTTTTGTATTGAGTATTGAGATGAACTTTTGTTATTGACCAAATACTTATTTTCCACCATAATTTGCAAATAAATTCTTTAAAAATCAGACAATGTGATTTTCTGGATTTTTTTTCTCATTTTGTCTCTCGTAGTTGAGGTATACCTATGATGAAAATTACAGGCCTCTCTCATCTTTTTAAGTGGGAGAACTTGCACAATTGGTGACTGACTAAATACTTTTTTGCCCCACTGTATGTTTATCCATTCTTGAGATATTACCAATCAAAGATTGAAAAAAATGGTTTAATTTTTAGAAAACTGCCGTAATATTATGTATGAGGATCACATGGTCCAAAATGGGCCTCATTAATGAGTGAGATCAAATGTTTTTCTTAATAACTTTTTTATTTTTTAAGATATTTACATAGAAATTGGCAGGCACATAGATGGTTGCTGTATACTGAACACAAAGTTTGAAAAATCAGTAAAAACAAATTATGCATATTAGTATTTAATTAGCATCAATTATGCTAATTAGGTAAAATGTTAAATCGGTACATTCTCTTTTTCAAAGTTTTGCCAAATGGCTTTATTTGTGCAATATAAAGTTGATCTTAACTCTCATTTATTCATCACAAAGAAGGAGAAATCAATGTTAATTATAAAATATGCATAAATAAGCATTGAATGTCATTCACATCTACCATTCTCTATCAAAACTGAAAAAGTAATAAAAGATTATTTCTAATACCCTCTTTGTGCTCTGTAGGCCTTTGTATTTCTAAGTAGGGCCTACTCATGTTTATATGAAAAAATATAAATTATTTTAATTAATATTCACAGCTTTCAAGGCTAACCTCAACAAAACTGTGTGATCCACATCCAATAAACAATCCCAATCCATTGAATTTAAATTGACACTCACATTTCTGACTTCTGGGTTTTTTTTTAATATCATTCCAACCACAAAGATCTCAATATTTTTCCATCTCAAGATTTGAAAAAATAAGTAGGTAAAGCTATGAAAACTCACTTCAAAGTCTCCCATGAATCATAACATCAAAACTAGCTGATGGAAAATTTTGCTGAATACTTCATCGGAAACAGTGAGAGCGAGAGAACATCCCTATAAAAGTTATCTGATTGATATTCACTAGTAATCCAGTCAGAAACTGATCAGAAGAGAGAGAGCCTGACCGCTTTCCCATGACTTAAAAAGCACCAGCAGTTTCCCGACATCACGCAAGCAGCTTTTACTCTGTTGTACCAATTTCAATCTACTGTTACTCTCAAAGTACTCAACATATCTTAATGAGATACATTTCTTTGGAAAGCAGAAATGATAAGCTTTTCACAATAGAAAATATTCAAGAGATAAGCAGTGACAGATTTGGAAACTTAGAGGAGCGTCTGCATGCACAATTTTCACAGCACGGCCAGCGAGAGTCTGATATGCCTATTTATAGCTGCTATAATGTGTGATAACAAGAACTAACTTGTCTCATGGACATGGCATAACTTTAAATGTAACACATTTTTAAAAATGGTTATTGTTCATGGGGTGGCATGTGATGCAGTGGTTAGCACTGTGGCATCACAGTAAGAAGGTTCTGGGTTTTGAACCTCACAGCTAACTGGGGCTTTTCTGCATGGAGTTTGCATGTTCTCCCCATGTGCGTGGGTTATTGTTGATAAGCTGCTCTGGTATAAGAGGAATAAAACATTTAAGGATGTGCTGTTATTGAAAAAATAATCAACTTCAAGCTGGTAACTCCATATCCTGTCCTGGATCATTTTTCCGATAACAGTACACCCTCCATCCCTTATCTGTAGCCGCTTATCCTGTTCTACAGGATTGCAGGCGAGCTGGAGCCTATCCAAGCTGACTATGGGCGAGAGGCAGGGTACACCCTGGACAAGTTGCCAGGTCATCGCAGGGCTGACACACATACTGTAGACACAGACAACCATTCACACCCACGGTCAATTTAGAGCCACCAATTAACCTAACCTGCATGCCTTTGGACTGTGGGGGAAACCAGAGCACCCAGAGGAAACCCACGCAGACATAGGGAGAACATGCAAACTCCACACAGAAAGGCCCTCATCGGCCACTGGGCTCGAACCCAGGACCTTCTTGCTGTAAGGTGACAGTGCTAACCAATACACCACCGTGCCGCTCTCTGTTGTGTTTTAGTCCTTCCATAATTAAAGTTTTTGATAGAAGGCTTTCTGTTTTTACATATATTATGTATTGAATATCAGTCCAAAATAGTGTGTATGAACATGAAACATTGTGATTATGAGTGTGCAGTGTTTCAGGACAATTATCTAATAACCAGCAGCTTACCCATATGTAGCATGTCCTCTCTGCACTGTTGTCCTCCAAAATGTGTTCTCATTGAAGTTTACATAATTGTGTAAGTTTACAAAAATGCGTGCTAGAAGAATTGTGTGAAGAAGAAAAGATCAATTGACATTTGTGCATTCTTAGTATGACAATACAGTTATGGCACATCTGATTTGAAGCTGTCCTGATCCAAGTGTGAACCTGAGAACTGCTTTGGATTTCTTAAAGGGCACATCTTGGGTATATTCAGGAGCAAGATCAATGTAATTCTCTTATTTTATATTAAACTTTGGTAAAATATCTGTCACATTTTGCATTTTGTGCAATTTCTTTTACCTTGCGCAATACCAGAAAAATTCAGTTGAAATCAAGCCATTTAAGGCGAATTGGTCCACCTCTGAAAAAACTTGGCATTTGGATTTCCCGGCAAACATTGATTTTCGTGACGTCACTTGTGGGACGCCTCCTTCTGAATCCTATGTCAGCACTGGTTTGTTTATGAGAAAACGACCTGGTGGTTTTCTGCAAATTTCTTCAACGTTATCACGTAATTATTAAAATGGTTAACAGATGTATCGTATGAGGGTGTAGCAACACCAATCATGATGGGATTAGTACTCATCGTTTTCCAAAAGACCAGACAATGAGAGAGAAATGGGAGCGCTTCATGCGAGGCACCCGGAAAAACTGGCAACATGCAGCAGACCACAGCATCATATGCAGGGCTCACTTCATAAAGCCCAATGGCTTTGAGAGCTATCTGCAGTGGGAAATGGGCTTCAAGAAGCAACTTGATCTGAAAAAAGACGCAGTTCCATCTGTTAGAACAGTATTTCTCAACCTTTTTTCAGTCATGGCACCCTTCAGAAGTATGCAAATTCTCAAGGCACTCCCATATAAAATATATGCAGTCATGCTGACCATACACTGACCCCGGCAGTGACGTTGTGACATGGGAAAGGGGGCCGTGAGACAAATTTTGATGATGCATGAGGCGGCGATGATCTGCATTAGTGTAACTATAGTTTTTTGGAATTTTAATTCATTTTATTTATTTCAATGTTAGAATATATAATTTTTTGACGGCACCCCTAACGAAGCCAGACGGCACCCCAGGGTGCCGCGGCACCCCAGTTGAGAAAGGCTGTGTTAGAATGCCCAAAGCAACACCGTCTCCATTTGTGTCAGTGTCACCAAAGGAGCCAGCTGTGTCCGTCTCCCCTGACAGAAGGCGAAGTGCCGCATCCACTGAGGCCCTCGAAGCCGAGGACCAAACAGAGCTGAGACCAAGAAAATCGGCAATTCACAAGCTGACTGTTACCAGGGTAAGAAATAAGAGAGACTATACTCTAAATTGGGTGTTCCTGTGTTTGTGTGGTACAGGGATAATGTTATTTATTGACACACACAAAAGTAAACAACACAAAAGCGCTGGGCGATAATACACTTACTTCACATGTATCAAGGGATATGCGTGTCAGGGCTTGAGATCTTGGGACCTGTCAAACACATTAAATGTATATACAACCCTGCTTAGCCAATTCCATGTGTGTAGCTTATGAAATCTTTCTCCTACAGTAGCCAGTACTCTTCTAAATGAAGAAATATATAAATACATAATAGTAATTAGAAAAAATATGATTTATGTAACAATAGATAGATGAGCAAAATCGCTAGCTGCTAAACTTGGTCTACACAGACTGTGCACTGAATCCATGCAGGATCTCTCTGCCTACTGGCGGATCCGCACATGACGTCACGAATCTGGATCAATATGGCTCCAGACTCCCCTGGGATTTTTCCAGATGCGTTTTGTTATTTTATTTTTTTCTGCTGTAGACAGATGGCCTTGTGCAAAATTACCCTTCTGGATGAGTGTGTAAAGGGACATACTTTCATATAAAAAAAACACGAAATTGGTCCAGGATATGCACTTTAATGTATAATGCAGACAAAGGTCTCATTAAGGCTTGTCTTTATTTACAAGAGGTCAGTGAATGCATGCTGTAGTGGAGCCAAATGAAAAGTGATCGATCTCTGCTGTCTGGTGAATAATGTTATATCATGAGGTTATACTGTACATACTTTAAGACCAAAGTTACATTACGTACATTACATTAATGGCATTTAGCAGACGTTCTTATCCAGAGTGACATACAATATACCCAGAGCAGCCTGGGGAGCAGTTGGGCGTTAGATGCCTTGCTCAAGGGCACTTCAGCCATTCTTGCTGGTCCAGGGTATCAAACCAGTGACCTTTTGGTCCCAAAGCTGCTTCTCTAACCATTCATCTGAGGCTTCCCTTGGTTAAAAGAAAGCAATACATTATACAAATGGCCCCCATGTCAGTCAGAATGACACTAGTCAAGTATAGACATCTGTTAATAGAAGTCAGCATTTGCATTTGTCCTATCATCACAGCTAGAATTCTGAAAGAATACAATTAGCCTGTTTTGCCTGCTGAAATGTTAGAATCACTATGCGTACGGTAAGAAGATGAATAATGCTCTTCTCCACACTTATTCATCTGCCCTGTGATGCTGAAGTTTTTGATGTTTTAACGTTTTGTAAAACCTGGTGGCGGCACAGTGGTGTAGTGGTTAGCGCTGTCGCCTCACAGCAAGAAGGTCCGGGTTCGAGCCCCATGGCCGGCGAGGGCCTTTCTGTGCGGAGTTTGCATGTTCTCCCTGTGTCTGCGTGGGTTTCCTCCAGGTGCTCCGGTTTCCCCCACAGTCCAAAGACATGCAGGTTAGGTTAACTGGTGACTCTAAATTGACCGTAGGTGTGAATGTGAGTCTGAATGGTTGTCTGTGTCTATGTGTCAGCCCTGTGATGACCTGGTGACTTGTCCAGGGTGTACCCCGCCTTTCGCCCGTAGTCAGCTGGGATAGGCTCCAGCTTGCCTGCGACCCTGTAGAACAGGATAAAGCGGCTAGAGATAATGAGATGAGATGAGTAAAACCTGGTAATGTCTTACTGTCAGATCTGTTAATTATTGCGTCGAGTAGGGGAAACCCAAGTCCAGTGTGTCCCATAAGAGCCCCAGTAATATTCCAGTCTGCAAGAGGACGCTCCAAATAGGAGAACAGAGTTTAGGAATGCTTTAAAATTTTGTTTTCCTGTCTATAACAATTTGTTTCCTGACTTATCATTAGAGACACTCACACTCATATATTTTCCTTATCGTGACAAGCTGTCTCATACGTTCAGATTCTTTCAAGATATGATTGAATCATCTAATTCTTTCACTCCCACTTTTTCCCCCTGCTTGTACACAACCTTTATTGTTTTTCTCATGTGAAAATGCTAGTGTGTACTTCACACACATACACACAGCTGTGTAGCTGCTACTCCTGTGACCTGGAATTATGATGATAGGAACACTGCACTACTGTTGTCTCTTATGAGTTGAGAAGAGTGTATTATCAAGATTCTTTAACTGCAGCAGATGGAATCAGACTATCCATATCCAATAAGCTACATATTAATGTCCATGGAATACATTTGGGATGAATTATGTTCCTTAATTATTTGACAGATATAAAGTATGTTGCAGTGAACTGAATGATAAGTTATTGTCAAAGGATTTACTACTGTATCAAACAGTGAGATCATTGTCCTAATATAGCTTACAGCAGGATAAAATATCCCCTTAGGACCTCTGATCTGAGAGGCTCCAGAGCTTCAGCAGTGGCATTCTCATCAGCCCCTGTACAGCAATGTCGCATCTGAGCAATATAATTGGTGGTTGTTCTCTGGGGTGAATCAGGCTGGCCCAGGATGGGGAACCCTCTGGGAATGAGACTACATGCCGTGTCAGACAGTTACAGGCTGGGACAGGAACAGCGGACCTTTAGTCTGTATCTCTATTAAAAGGTCAGGCTCAGAGATGACATGGTGAGAACCAGTTATCACACAGATTCATGGCTTTCATGCAAACATCCTTCACCCCATTCTCATTACTCATTTCTGTCTTCACCTACAGACAAAAGCATTATTGATACAATAATTTTGTTCAGTGTATTATTCAGCATGTTTCCTGTCTTCCTGTCCTCAAATATCATATCACATCATCTGTACTTTGAGGAGTGAATTTTAGAGTATTTTTTTTCTTGAAAGACATGAGAGTTGCTCAGAAAGTCCTTTCTCTGGTGAAGGAAGTCTGATTTGATTCATGTCACTTATCCTCAATATGGAACAATGCCAGAGGATGGAGTTTTATATTTTAGAATTGGTGTCATGCAGTGTTTTTTTCCCGCGTTATTTTCCACTATCTTTTTATTCCCTGTATCTGTTTAATCCTCCACATATGCATACCTGTATAAGGGTTTAGACTGCTAGGGGGTTTGGCCTAAGTTAAAGATGGTCACTGAACACTGGAAAACACAAGAGGTGGCATGATCTGTGAATTCTGGCCTATATCAGCTACATCTTTTGTTTTATATACGTATAACAAAAGTGTGTGTATAATTGGCCTGTGTATGTATAATTGGCCTGAGCAGAAGCTACACTAACAAATTCAGTTGGTCTTCTGCTCCCAAATAACAAAAACAAAACTAACCCAACCCCTATAAATAAATAAAAAGCCCACCAAACTAGTAGCCTAATTTAAACCACAGCAACCCTGACCAGGCAGGGACTGAGGATGTTCCATCTATAGCTGCTTATCCTGTTCTACAGGGTTACAGGCAAGCTGGAGCCAATCCCAGCTGACTATGGGCAAGAGGCTGGATACACCCTGGACAAGTCGCCAGGCTGACACAGAGACAAACCATTCACACCTACGATCAATTTAGAGCCACCAATTAACCTAACCTGCATGTCTTTGGGGGAAACCAGAGCACCCAGAGGAAACCCATGCAGACACGGGGAGAACATGCAAACTCCACACAGAAAGGCCCTCGCTGGCCGTGAACCCAGGACTTTCTTGCTGTGAGGCGACAGTGCTAACCACTACACCACCATGCCACCCCAAACTGAGGATGAATGAATGAATATTGGAAATAGATTGTACAGTAACTCACTTTAACAAATGTGCTTGTCCTGCAAGCTTCATATCAGCCTTCCTGCCTGCATTAAGTTAAAGACCTTCTCACACAGATTTCTGGCAAGCTTTCACAAAAAAGGAAGAAAAAACAGAATACTACACCTCCCATTAATTTCTGGAATTATATCTGTTTAGAACACATTGTCTGTTCATTCTATATAATGCATTCATATTCAGTTACATCCCTACTTATAATATCTCGATAGGCTCATAATCTTTTCTGCCAAATGCTTCCAAACTCAGCTGTATGTCCCACTGCTTCCCTTCCTCCTGTTCCTCCTGCTTTGCACCACCACACACACAGCTGCTACTGGTGGTGTTTCCAGAACTTTTTAATTGGTTGTAAACCACAGCACCGGCTTGTGTTGAAGCAGAGACCTTCAAAATGTTCCACTGTATTGCCACAGTAAAAGAGAATGAGCTGGCCACGGAGCGAGAACACAGGATCCCACAATGCTGCCACAGCTACAGTAACCTCAGAGCTCCTGAGGTCACTCACACACAAAAACACACACACAGCTGTTTTTGCTGGGAGAAAAAGGCTTGGAGGCAGAAGAGAGGAACACTATAATCTTTTAAATGAAGGGGAAAAAAGAGAAAAAGAAAATAAAAATCAAGTCAGGGTGTGGAAAGGATTGGAAAATAGACTTGAGTGTGTGCAGTAACAAAGCCAAACACAATGAGACAGCAATGAGGACTTACTCCCTCTGACTATTCAGAATCAATGTGTACATAAAACCCTCTGTTTGTGTGTTTTTTTCTGGAGGACCTTGACATTGAAGAATCACGTGCTATCACAAAAGAGAACAGAAACCAGCAGAGAGATCAGTACAAAGGTGTTATGGTATGTTTGAGGGTGCATACATGATATACACACTCAGGTCGAGGACAGGACCACCTATGCGATGCACCTGTGCTAACACAACCTGATTCCCTCGAGCACCCCATGGCCTCTTACTGGGCTGCTTTTTGTGCTAATACACCAACATTCCTAGCATTCTTTACCAAATGTGAAATCCTATAGATTGCTCAATAAATAGTGAATTCTAAGTTCATAAGTTAATGACGCCATCATGGTAATGCATAGGCTACTGTTTAAGTAGATCATAGCATTGTTGAATTCTCCATTCTAATTGGTCAAAAGGTGTTGATTAATTTTCTATAACAACAGCTCTGGCAATAGTTTGGCTACAAAGCTAATCACAGGTTTGTATTAATATACTCATTCTAATACTTTATCATTTCTATAGTGACAACTAACACAGGAACTTGTATGGCATACGTTTCGCATAAACTGGCTAAAAAGCAAGTGGAGCAAGACAAAAGTGTTTGTCCTGTCATTAGGAGATTGAAGGTTTGAATCCTGACAATATCATAGCCATCTGGGGGTCTGGACAGCAAAACTTCACCTTGATCTCTGGGTGGGAGATATGGAATACTCTCAGTCCACTGTCAATCACAGTGATACTAGCCAATCATGGGCCTCTGTAAGCTCATGTATGTGGTAGAGGGTGGATAGCGCTGTGCTTTCATTGCTCTGTGACACAGCATTTTGAAAAAATGCAATGACTGGCTTTATGTGTGTCAGAGGAAGCAGTGTCCGCCTTCACATTCTTCAGTTAATAGCTGTGGTATTACAGGAAAGAGCTGCCTGGTGGGTGGGAATGGCAGATGACCAAATTAAGGAGAAAATGAGGGGTGGGGTGGGGTGGAGGCTGTAAATAGTTACATTGAGCATATACTGTAATAAGCATTGAGGCGTGCTTAACTTCAATGTAGAAAACTTGTCACTTGAGTAGAACATAAAGTTTAGATGCCCTTACCGCTTTCTGGTTCATCTTCATTTTTTTCCACTCCACAGCTCTTCTCTTCTCTATTATGGTGTGAGTGTGGCAGAAAACTATGATTGGCTAAATGCTGAGTTCTACCACAAGCGTTTACTTTTCTCTGATAATGATAATAATAATAGTAATAATAATAATAATGTATTAACTTATAGTGTGCTTTTTTTTACATAAAATAATCAGAAGCGCATTACAGTATATGCTAACCTTCCCTGGGAATCCAGGTTGTTTCACCTTTGACTTAATTTACATAAAATCTGTATTTTTGAGAGTTTAATTTTCGCAATTTATATTTTATTTATATTTTGCAAGTTATATTTAATTTTTGCAATTTATATTTAGAATTTTTAAAATCTGAACTCTTATCTCTCAGAAGACTAAAGAAAAATGAAAATGTAAATTCATTAAATACGCCACAGGTAAAAATGCATTATATTTAATGTGATGTGTGTATAATTCAAATATATTAAAATATGTCTGTTAGCTTCAAAGCTCCATAAGTGTCCCCCCTCCCCCACGTGTTTTATTCCTCACATATTTGTTAATGTCTTTGCTAAATAGAAATGAAGAGCTGGTTGTCAATTTGTTCCCCAAACTATCAAGAGCAGCACATATTTTTCCTTATCTTGACAAGCTGTCTTATATCTATAATTTCTTTCAGAAGATCATAAAGATATTTGATCCTTTCAGTTCCATTGAATTAGCATCAGTGATTGTTCCATTGGGCGATCCATTGAAGGAGAAGAGAATCTATAATAAGTAAGGCAAGAAAAAGACTCTTTATTTTATTTCTTCTGCATGGCTCATTATTTATTATAGTTTCTGCATATCTGCTTTAGCAAGTTGTAGTTTTGTACTGCAGTGGTTGAGCAGTCAATTTATATTCTGAGTAAGCCATTTATACATACAGTGTTCACAGCAGTAGCTTGCTGTTTGTTTGGCCTTATCTCAGTCTTAACATTATGTTAAAATAGTATGCCACACTGTAAAAAAATGTCCGTAGAATTAACAGTGAATTTATGTAAAATCATGACATAAAAAAACTGTAAATACAAAAACAATGAAGCAGTGTGTAATTTACATCAATATACTGTAAAACTCCTAACCAAATACCACTGTTAATTTAACAGTAAGAATATGTTGAATTGATCATATTTTTTTGTAGAATTTACAAATTGTTGTAGTTTAAACACAGACAAACTGTAATACTAAAACAGAATGTGATAGTTAAAATTACATCATTGCCCTGTTAAAAAAATAAATAAAAAAATGTCAGTAGAGGCTCTCCGGCACATTTCGTAAAACTCTAAATCAAATAAAATATCTGTCTAGTAGATCATTGCTTGTAACCATCATTTTGGAGCCACAAAAACCAATAATCGAGAACACTCGCAATTCATTCCTAGATGCTTTTTTATTGTACAATGAATATCCGTAAAATTAACAGTTATGTATTGATTATTGTACATTGAATACCTGTAAAATTTACATTTAGTTATCATTAATTGTACATGGAATCCCAGTGAAATGTACAAGTTATTCTGTAATGTTGTTTTCATTTCACTGTATTTTTAACAAGATTATTCTGGCAACCACAGCTGCCAGTATTTTTCTGTAAAAACAATGGATTTTTTTTTACAGTGCATTAGAGCTACAAATACTGGTAACCAGAGTAATATTTTAGAATATTGATTAGTACAGTCATGCAATCTGACTTTTTTTTACAAGCTTTTTTTCTGCAATAGTGGGTTTTACACTTTTCTTTCTTTTTCTTTTTTACTATGTTTGAGTTTACATGATTGTCTTGTGTCTTCATGCTGAGAAATGTGGACAAATGTAATCTAGTAACTGCGGAACAAACTGCACATACACCATTAAAACACCAGCGTATTTGGCCTGGGAAAACCCTTCACATGGTTAATGTTTTACATTTTCTACTGTACAGTTCTAAAACCTACAAGCTTTCCTAAAATGCCATATGTTTGAATAAAAAAACTCTCTAATTTGGATATTATGTTCTTATGTTTACTTAGAGATGTTAAAATATATTCCTGACTGAAAAAAAAAATGGTCTGGATATTTCATCACTTTTGACTGTTTTCTAGAATTAGTCATTTTCATATTTTCAGGCCACAGTACATTAACAATCGCTCTCCCTGCACTAACTTGCACTTCCCAGATTCATGCACCACAGACAGAGGGAAAGTCTTGTTAACAAACAACAGGCAAACAGACACAACAACAGTACATCCACAGTGCTGCTTCTATTTCAACACTGTAATGATTCATGTCCAATATATTAAAATCAAACATACATCAGGGAGCTGTGGATGCAATCTGACACTGTTGTTTACATCATGAACATTTTAATGCATTACATACAAAAAGTTTAGTATTTGAATAGTAACTGTCAGGTAATGTTCACACTGAACATCAGAATGGGGGAAAATGTCCATCCATTATCTGTAGCCACTTATCCTGTACAGGGTCGCAGGCAAGCAGGAGCCTATCCCAGCTGACTATGGGCAAGAGGCGGGGTACACCCTGGACAAGTCACCAGGTCATCACCAGGCTAACACATAGAGACAAACAACCATTCACATTCACACCTACAGTCAATTTAGAGCCACCAATTAGCCTAACTTGCAGTATTTGGACTGGGGGAAACTGGAGAACCCAGAGGAAACCCACGCAGACACAGGGAGAACATGCAAACTCCACACAGAAAGGCCCTCGCCAGCTGCTGGGCTTGAACCCAGGACCATTTTGCTGTGTAGTGCTAACCACTGTACCACCATGCTGTGGGGGAAAATGTCATCTCAGTGAATTGAACCGTTGCATAGCTGTTGGTGCCAGATGGGCTGGTTTGAGTATTTCAGAAACTACTGATCTCTTGGGTTTTACACACACACACACACACACACACAAATAAATAAAAATCTCTAGAGTTTACACAGAATGGTAAAAAAAAATCAAACAAAGAAACAAACAGAAAAAAATTCAGTGAGTAGTGGTTCTGTATGTAGAAACACCATGTTGATAAGACAGGTCAGAGGTCAGAGGAGAATTGCCAGACTAATAGGCTATGTTCACACTGCAGGCTGAAGTGACTCAAATCCGATCTTTTCGCCCATATGTGACCTGTATCCGATCTTTTATTGACAATATGAACGACACAGATCCGATTTTTTCAAATCCGACCCAGGCCGTTTGGATATGTGGTGCTAATTCCGATTCCTATCCGCTCTTTTCATATGCGACTTCAGTCTGAACCGCCAGGTCGCATTCATCCGACTTACACGTCATCAACAAGCCACAAACGTCACTATTCTGCGCTGAAGTAGGCGGCGGGCCTCTCAAAAAAGTTACAACAACATGGCGCATAATCACGGGCGCAGATAGAGGGTGGGACGAGTCATATTTAAATTCACCTCGTTCGGTCCCCCCCACTTATAGGGAGGAAAAAACGTCTATGCTGTCTTTCTTTGCATAAGGCAAACCTCACGGAAAAATCAAAAGACTAATTACCATTCGGTTTATTGAGGTGCACGGCAGTGTATACATATAGTTGCAACAACTCACATAAAACAAAAAGACTGATATTCGGTTGGTTGAGCTGCGCAGACTGCACAGGTTGCGAGCTCGAGCTTGGTTGCTATGGTTACTAACAACAAGTTTGACAGGCATATCGGGGTTGGGGTTGGTTTGCTGGCAGCTTTGTCCCCCCCAGTTCAAAAAACGTATCTGCGCCCCTGCGCATGACATCAATGCGAGGGACGCTTCGGGCTGTGAAGGTTCTGAATCTTCTCAATGGAAGGACGCAGAGGTTAGGGAGCTGATTTCCATTTGGGGGGATGCAGCTATTCAAGCTACATTGGATGAGTCATACCGCAACCGGGCGGTTTTACTTCCGTAAACACTGGCCATGCTCACTGCGTGTGACGTCGTCGTATCCTGCAGTGCGCATGCGGAACACTTTTAGGTCGCTTTTCGTTCATACTGAGGATCACATACAAGTCGCATATATTTGTTAATGTGAACGACCTCACAAAAAAATCGGATTTCACAAAAAAATCGGAATTGAGCATTAAGCCTTGCAGTGTGAACGTAGCTTAAGATGACAGGAAGGCGATAGGACGATCAGACATTTACCCGCTTTGGCCTGCAAATGTCATACTCAAAAACTGAAACGATGGCTTTCAATGTCAAAGAAGATAATCAGAACAGATATACCCTTCTACAAGTAAATGACACCAACATAAAAAACATGAGAAGCTTTCAATATCTAGGCTATACAGTCACGAATACAAACAAGAACACAAAGTATCTTGGTCTGAGAATTGGCTCGGTGTTTGAGAAGTGGAACGAACTTAAGCATGTTCTCACAGATCGCCATATAAAGATGCCCATCAGAGTGAAATTCCTGAATGCATGTGTGAGATCTCGACTGCTCTATAGCGTGCAGACATGGCCATTGATAGAGAAAGAACAAGCAAAGATCGAGAGTGTATGGCATGGGTTCTTGAGAAGGATGGTGAAGGGAGGTTACAAGAGAGTGAAGGACGATAGGAATGAGGAAGAACTGGCTGATGACGATAAGGGATGGCATTTTATACTATCTAATGCGGACCTACGGTGCATCACTGGCACATGGCCAATAAGGAAGTATTGCGTCCAACAACACTTGAAGTACTTAGGTCACATATGTAGAATGGACAATGATGATGTACAAAAACAAATCCTTTTTGATGAACGTGCCCCCAAGTGGACTGCACTAGAGAAATACCTAGGAATGGAAGCTCAGCAGATTAGAAGGACAATGATGGACAGAACAAATTTCCAGTGTCTGTTAGACCATATGGACACACCCTAGTGGGGTTAAATCCCCAGAAAAAGGGAAATAAAAGAAGAAGAAGAAGAAGAAGAAGAAGAGACTCAAATAACTACTTTTTACAACTATGATGAGCAGAAAAGCGACTCAGAGAGCATAACACATACAACCTTCAGGTGGATGGGCTACAACAGCAAAAGATCACTTCAAGTGTCACTCCTGCCAGCCAAGTACAGGAATCTAAGGTTACAGTGAGCAAACTGGACAACTGAAGTTTGAAAAAGGTCAGGTAGCACTTTTTGTTTTTCATACAAATTTGTGTAAGCTCTAGAGACTGTATGAACATGTCAGTAGCTTCTGAAAATCCCAAATCAAATCCTCCTGGCACCAATAACCGTAACTGCATGAATGTACAGGTGGACAGTGTGTGTAAATTGTACAGTAAGAAGTGAAGGGTATTACTGTACATTTTTTTAGAATATCTTTAAAATATGCTAAATTACTTATAATGTACTTATATGAGTAGTTTTTGCTTTTAACTGTTTTGATATAGTCCATGGCAAATGAGGCATTCAGGCAAATAGCTTAAAGAGCAGCAGTGGTTGCAGCTGGATAGCTCTGGACTCTAGTGGCCTCTAACTCATTCTGTCAATAAACTTGGGTTAGCACTGTCGTTCACTCTGGGTTATCTGAGTCATAATTGCAGAGTGAAGTTACGGCGAGGCAATGGTGTAAGAACCTGCCATTTCATTGGCAATGAGGAGGAAGGCTGCAGCTGAATCAACACTCGGGAGTAACCTTAGTCCACACACACACATGGTCTGACGCAAATGAAAACCCAAGCTAACTGTAGCATTTATATATATATATATATATATATATATATATATATATATATATATATAGAGAGAGAGAGAGAGAGAGAGAGAGAGAGAGAGAGAGAAGTAGTAATATGTCCAGTGAATGCATTCCTCATACTGGGTGTTCCAGGGCTTTTGCAATACTTTTGATCATACCCAAAATCAAACCTGGTTCAGGCCTTTAACACTGTGTTTACTAAAGCAAAAATATTATTTTTGCGCTAACTATATTTTTATCTGTTCCACAAATTGAAGGTTGAAAGCTTTTCTGTACCAGCAGATGAGTAAAGTGTATCTATCTCTCTACTCTTCCTCTCTGTTAATGGCCCAAATCACATTTTGTGCACTGTTTCTGATTCTTATGATGTGCCACTAGAGTTGAAAATAATGCCTCCTTCTCCTAGTTCTGTTTCTTCTTCTTCTTCTTCTTCTTCTTCTTTTTTTTAACCCTCCTTCCATTTCTCCTTCCTTTCCCGTTATGGCTGAAATGGCCTGGCAAGCTGCCAAACAAAGCACAGTGCCTCATTCTGCAGACTTTTACACATCCCCTGAGGCCTATATCCAGAGCCATGGTACCATATTTCCTGTAGGGAAAACACTGTTGATCAGGTAAAGTAGTAGTCCTCCATTCCAAACCCTGGGACCCCACGTACTGGACATTTTTGTGCTTTCTCCTTTAGAAGGCATGAGATGAGATGACTGAAGTGTTAGATCAGTAAAAAGAGTTGTGGGACATTTTGCAGTACACACAGTCCCAAGGTTATGAGAAATACCGAGACGACATGGAAGTATGGCATTGTAAAAGTAGGCAATGGTGTCATGAATGAGTTCTGCAATATGCCTAAAATGATGATAAATCTCAGATGAAAATATAATCTCATATAATATGTTTTAAAAAAAGGTTATATGCACTGGATGTGATGTTTTTATACTGTTTGTAAGTGACATTCTGAGCCTATGTCCAACTGTTGTACAGTTAAAGGCTTATAAGGCTTGTTGCCCTTTTTACACAGTTTTCCAGTGAGAAAGAATGTGAAATTATGATGGGATTCATGAGCGAGGATAAAGATCTGTAGCAAGTCGTTACAAAAGTTTTAAACTTGTGATTTTATTGGATTATGGCCAACTGACTTATCTATTGTCAAGATAGACTGAAGCAGGGGTGACACACTTCCCCATCTGCAATGGTATTTCTCTGAATTTGGGATTAATCTGGAACAGAAGCGCAAAGAAGGATTTCTTGCCAACAGACTGAACTATAATTTCAACACAGTGCAATCAATATAATGGCCATGAATTCCTCAGGCTGTAACATATTAGGCTAAATTTGAAAAGATGATTGTTTCAGCTGGGTTGATAATAAAGTCTTTGCAGTAGATAAGGGTGCTTTATCTTTCTCACACTGAACGGATCTTGGCTGTAAATTAAACCCTTTCTTTGCAAACCCATTCTGTAACTTCTCTTTCTCAGTGTTTCAGTCTTCATGTTTTTCTTCACCTTCATCTGATGACCTGTTGAAATAAACTCAAAAAGATTAACTCGATGGTAAAAAAGCTTTCATGAATGTCCGCTCATTCAAGTGTGTAAGTTATTATCCAGTTGTATCCCTGTTGACTTCTTATGTATAGACTTAAATTCCTGGTGATATGATATTGTCTAGATCCACAGAACTACCATTGTGAAATGAAGGTCAACTGCCATTTTTTTTCTTGCAAATCTCAGCAAGCTTGGTCAAGCTTAAAAATATGGGAATTTAAGCTAATATTTAATCCAGAGTATACAACTGCGAACAACCACATTGGTTAACATAAGTGCTAGATAATGTCGAGTAAATATTGTTGCTTTACCATAGTACTATTTGCTTTAATGCTGAACCTCTTTTTAGATGTAAATCACATTGAACTGGCTTCTAATGCACATACTCTCACTCATTCATGTTTAGCAGGCTCAAGATTTTTCACAAGGGGGAGCTATTGGCACTTTAGTACAGAGTACTGCATTAATACCATGGATTTTTGCATATAGGGAGGGAAAGTGCGGGATTTTTGCATATAGGGAGGGAAACACAGCGATCCTAGTGGTAGCGTTCCTAAACCGAGAGCCATACTATTGAAAATCCCATAGACCCGATTTTTAAAAAAATCCCACGAAGTTATGACGTGGAACTTGTACACGCCCCAAAAAATATGTTGTATATGTTGGGATTATTTACTAACTGTGAAAGTATCAGGTGAAATTTCGCTGTCTTTAAAAAGATCGAAATTGCGCCTAACCTGTCAGAAATGGACTACAACCAAACTGTCTACTCAGAGTCGCTCATATTACGTCAGCAGTAGGCTTAGCTATCCCACGACCGGGAAGATCTGTGTATTTTGATCATGCTACGTTTTGCGCCAGACTGCAACCACCGGTCAGAAACAAATGGTTGCAAATTTTTTACTTGATGCATTTCTTATTGGTACAGAAATACTCCGCCAACCATGCTATACAAATCGGCATGTTGATGTAGGCTACTCGCCGGCCGCTACCTGCTACAGATTTGGAAAGGCGCTAGACTTGCGGTGACGTCACATATGCGACATCGGGTCCATGTAGTCTTTAATCAGCTTATTAAAAAACATTCAAAACAATTCAAATCGGTGGAAAAAATAAAGTATGATCACCAGGATCGATAGAGCTGCCTGACATGCACAACATATGGAAGCCATTGTCTTAACTTTGAAGTGTAACCCGAAATGTAATTTTTTTGAAAAGATATTCCCATTCATTTTGCCATAGTGGTTGGAACGTACGGACGGCACAGTGGTGTAGTGGTTAGCACTGTTGCCTCACAGCAAGAAGGTCTGGGTTCAAGCCCCGTGGCTGGCGAGGGCCTTTCTGTGTGGAGTTTGCATGTTCTCCCCGTGTCCGCGTGGGTTTCCTCCGGGTGCTCCGGTTTCCCCCACAGTCCAAAGACATGCAGGTTAGGTTAACTGGTGACTCTAAATTGACCGTAGGTGTGAATGTGAGTGTGAATGGTTGTCTGTGTCTATGTGTCAGCCCTGTGATGACCTGGCGACTTGTCTAGGGGGTACCCCGCCTTTCGCCCGTAGTCAGCTGGGATAGGGTCCAGCTTGCCTGCAACCCTGTAGAACAGGATAAAGCGGCTAGAGATAATGAGATGAGATGAGGTTGGAACGCATCCAGTAGGGGGCGATGAGATTACTTTCCCTCCCTATATCCATTGGAATGGGGGCCCAATATTTGGAGACACAGGGATAAAGTTCTACAGTAGTCACATGGAGATGGTAATGAAATGAAAGCGAACACTGCTGTAATGGTAGAAATGATGTGCATGTGGCAGTGAGTAAGTGTTGGAGCATGCAGGGATGAAATGGGTGAGATGGTGTTGGGGAACTAGAGGTTTGGACTAGGGATATTCAGGGGTCACAAATGTTCCATGGTGCTTGGCATCAATGACACTGTATCCTTTTTAATTTTACTGTCAATTTAATGAGTCTGCACCTAAACTGAACAGGTTTGGCTAAATTCTTAAGCTAGCCAGAACACATTCCACAGGGTTATGTTTTTTGAATGAGTAGTTCTTGAAAGAGAATTTTAAGCAGTAGGTCCAGGTATAAATCAAAATCTTGTTTTGATTACATTTTCATTCATATTTTATATGATTGACATATAAAACTCTTGCAGTCAGTGTGTTTACATTGTAAATATAATTGGCAGGTACATGACAGTGCTGTTAAATTCTTTCAATGTGTTTGTTCAGAAGGTATTGATTAATTTTCTAGAACAGTACTGTAGTTCTTTGTGCAAGGCAAATCACAGGTTTCTATTAATATGCTTGCTGTAATAGATTAGCTGTTCCTGTAGAAACAACAATAATCTGCACACATAACCTAAGACAAAAAAATAAGTAGATTTATAAAATGTGATGTAACTAATATATATATATCTCATCTCATTATCTCTAGCCGCTTTATCCTTCTACAGGGTCGCAGGCAAGCTGGAGCCTATCCCAGCTGACTACGGGCGAAAGGTGGGGTACCCCCTGGACAAGTCGCCAGGTCATCACAGGGCTGACACATAGACACAGACAACCATTCACACTCACATTCACACCTACGGTCAATTTAGAGTCACCAGTTAACCTAACCTGCATGTCTTTGGACTGTGGGGGAAACCGGAGCACCCGGAGGAAACCCACGCGGACACGGGAAGAACATGCAAACTCCACACAGAAAGGCCCTTGCTGGCCACGGGGCTTGAACCCGGACCTTCTTGCTGTGAGGCAACAGCGCTAACCACTACACCACCGTGCCACCTAATATATATATATATATATATATATATATATATATATAGGCGTCGCCACCATTGAATGTGATAATTCTTTGTTTGGACCCCCACCCACATTTAACATAAAATATGAGTTCACCCAGCGCCGTTTCTATTGCTTCGTGGAAGAATCCATTCCACTTGATCGATAAGAGAAAACACAGAGCACTGAAAATCCACTCCGGGTTTTCCGGGCGTTACCTACAACAACCCACTGCACGCGAGTGAATCTCAGCGCGAGCACAGACATTTTGGTGCAGCTGCTCGAAAGTGGAGGAAGTGACGTCAGCCCCATTGCCACCTCACAATGTCTAGCTTTTGCTAAAACCTTATTCTTTTGTTATCTGCCCTCAAAATGAACCCTAGGCCATGTTAAATTAATGTTCAACTAAACAATGAAATAAGCTTAACCTAATGGGGTATTCTTGGTTGATGATGAATTGTTTGCAGTATTTGCTCCCTCCCCAGACACAATGGACATAAGGACATTCATTACAAAGAAGCGGAAAGTCAGTCAAAATTTCCCCACAGGACAGGGTTTTTTGTCCCAATGGAAATGTCAGTGCAGTTAGCTGGCTAGTCAATGTTGGGAGATGTATCAGCTAGCTTAATATTAGCCATCATTTAATTCAAACCCAGTAGGCCGACCTTACTGTAATGCCAAGAATGAGGTCAAGTCTGCTCTGATGATATACTGATTCCTTGTTGTGATCTGAAGAACTCATTTTGTCTGGTCTTTGCCAGTTTTCTGGAAAGTAACATGGGAAATCAGTGTATGGGGAAGGAATAGTAGAAAGGAATAGTAGAAAGGAAAGCAATGGAGAGAGATGGATGGTATTCCAGGTGGATTGTGAAGGAAAGGGGGATAAAAGTTATGAAGTGGTAGAAATTGTGGTGGCACCAATGTAAGGAGGAGTTATATCTATAAATCTATTTGTTATACTAATCTGTAAATGTTACTGTAGTACCACCATTGCATGTAGGTTGACAAAACTGCACTTGTTCATTGTGTGAAGTTCTCTTTTATGTGTCATTGCTTGACACAGTGCCATTTTGTGTTATGAAGACTGCATGATGCCATGCCATTTTTGTTATATCACTAAATCGGAAAAAAGTAAAATGCACCCACTAAAGTCACTGTTGGTGGTGAACAAAATTGCACCTGTTCATTGTGTGAAGTTATTTTTTATGTGTCACCATTGCTTGACACAGTGTGATTTTGTGTTATGAAGTTTGCATGATGCCATGTCATGCCTGTTCAATGAAATTATGAATATTCTTATTTTTAAACATCCAGTTGAGTGTCACTATTGCTTGGCCCAGTGGCATGTTGTGTTACATCTAAAACTAAATAAAAAAGGAAACATAAAATAAAAAGTAAAATGCACCCATAAAGTCATTGTTGGTGATAAATTGTGTCACATTCATCTCATTATCTTAGGCAGAGCAGTGGAGGCTGATGAATATATGGACTAGTTGAATGAGGACTTACGGTTGAGTCTCTAAAATAGTCATTGAATTAAGTGACTTTTGTAGGTAAAATTAGGTGATTAGCAACCTGTTAAAAATACACCAGAATGCAGGAAATGGCATCTAATTAATTACAAATTTTATGGGGGAGGACCCCCAGACCCCCCACCAATGTGTCTCCCCCCCCCCCCCCCATTAAAAATGCTTCTGACACCCCTGTGTATATGAGAGAGAGAGTGAGAGTGTCTTTAGGTGATAGACTATTGGGATCGATGCTCCTAATGAAACACAAGTGATCAAAAACAGTACAAGCAACAACACATACTAAAATAACTTTTTTCCTGGTAACCAGATGTCCTTGTGGAATAAGGCACCTGCTTGACTCACTAGCAAATACCTGAATAGCACTGGTGTGTTTGTCTCCTGAAATGCATTTGTGATTTTTTTTTTCTTTCGGTTCATGAATTTGATGGAGCTCTATGCTATTAGTACATTGTCATTATGTCCGAGATGAGAGCCACTAAATGCAGACAATTCAGGTACTTTCACAGCTAAATGAAACTCAGTCAAAATGGTTTCCAGGCAAATTGAAGAGGAAATGTGCCTTGATCTATCTATTTACTAAAAGTAGCTAAAATATTGCCCAACATAAAATACTATCAAAGCGCTAAAAGGCTTAAGAAAGGATAAAAAGGGACAGAAGCCAAGCAATAAAAGGAACAAAAGGGATGTGTGGACTGTTATTACAAAATAATGAGAAGATACAATCATTTTATGGTTGTAATGTGAAATCACTGCAAACCCAAGACAATGTGCGTACCTGCTCCTGTGCCTGATATGGCTTCCTGGTAATGAAAACCTAACAAAGACAAGACAGTGAAGCAGTGTTTTTACCCACATAAAATACATTAATAGAAATCTAAATAAGCAGTTAGACAATGTTCCATGACCTGCATTAGACTTTGGTCTATTATAGCGCTATCTACCTAGAATAGTATCAAAGTAAGCTGATCATGAACATAAAATCATCATGAGGATTCCAGAAACTCACTGTCTTCCATATAATGCACAACATTCATTCAACACAGGACTCATTTTCATTTCATCCCAAAACAAATTAGTGTTATAAATACATACATGGTGTATACTAGTAACATGCTATCAACATGATCTTCCATGCATAATATCCAGCCAGCTTGATACATGCTGTAAGAGATAATGCACTATTGTGTTTCAAATTAGAACCAACTATTAAAACTTCAGTGTGAATTATTGAATAATAATAATAAGGCAAAAAAATTAATCACAATCTGGATACATCTCTCAGTGTAGCATGCTCTCTAGTGATGTGACAGTCATCTATAACCTGTAATTCAAAAGAACAGAACCAGTTCTGCTTTCTAGGTGAGAAACTTGGTATTGCTTCATGTTTTGGACCAGAGGAAGCACATGTTAGCCTTTACCCTCCGAGTTTGATCGTGTGTGTAACGACTTTCTGACTTTGGGGGAACAGAGGAACTGGGAGCAGGCTTCAGAGCAGGTGTGTTCTTTTTATTTTCACACTTTTCAGTGACGGGTAATCAACACACAAATACACTACACACACACACACACACACATACATGCACATGACAGGGCGTCACATCTCTCTCTCTCTCTCTCTCTCTCTCTCTCTCTCTCTCTCGTTCCTGGCTGTCTGAAAGATGCCCAGAGACACAGGTTAATAGACAGTCAGTAATTAGACAAAGGTGCACCTCATCACATGTTGCCTACTGGTTCAACCTGCCTCCTTGCCGTTCACAGCTGACGCTTGACCACACCCTCGCTGCCACAGTGTGATAGAATGGACTGAGATCGGTATCAGCAGCAACTAAATTTGTCGGAAGTGGAAATTTAAAAAGTCAATTAAAAAAAAGACAAATTGAAATATAACATTCTACATCAATGTCCTACCTATGAAGTGTACTATGATGCATGGTTATGTCATTATGTACATTAAATAAACATTGTCACTAATTATCTGGCATCTGCCACTTGCTACATCACAAATCACTATATTCAGCTTCTGTGTAATAAGATGTTATTGTTGTGTGTGTGTGTGTGTGTGTGTGTGATCCTCTGCAATGGATTAGCATCCTATCTAGAGTGTATTCCCACTTTGTGACCAGTGTTCTTGGGATTGGCTCCTGAGCAGTGTTGTAATCGAGTCACTAAACCTCAAGTCTGAGTCCAGTCTTGAGTCCCCAGTGTTCGAGTCTGAGTCAAGTCCGAGTCATTAAAGCAAATTTCGAGTCAAGTCTGAGTCGAGTCCGCTACTGATCCATGTCGAGTCTGACACAAATGACACAGCTGTCACACACGCACACACGCTCTCTAAAATACATTGATAGCTTTGAGTAGTGTGAAGATGTATATCCCATACCATAGCCTAAAATAAATTCACAAAAAAAGATGTCTTCTATCAGGAATATGTAGGAAAAGGCTGGTGGCACTAATGTTAAGCATCCATGTCAAAAACATGACACTTTCACAAACATAACACTCTAATGTGCTTTACTGTAACAAATGCACTTGTGTGCATTTCAAAAACATAACCATGTTACACAAACATGATGCATCTCAAAAACAAAAGCTTTGATTCTGACACCATGGAACTACACGGCAGGGAACTTGGATTTGGTTTGTTGTGCTGTTGGCACTTGTGTGCATTTCAAAATATAGATATAAATATCTTATGCCAAATTATTATGGCATGTTGCAAAAAATAAAGAAAAAATCGAAGTCCTCATCTCCAATTTTCGAGTCCGAATGCAATTAATGCATGAGTCTGAGTCCAAGTCCGATTCATCAGTGCTCAAGTCCAAGTCAAGTCACGAGTCCTTAAAATTAGGGCATGAGTTGGACTCGAGTGTCTACAAGTCTGCTCCTGATCCTGATCCATATGAATGAATTAATTAATTAATTAATTAATGAACACCTTGTTGAGAAGATAAACATGCTCATTCACACCTTGAGGCACTTCAGAGTAGCCTGTCCACCTACTATGGTGGTTTTGGAGATGGGAGGAACTACAATTTTTGCAATACAAGAAATGTATGTGTGTGTGTGTGTGTGTGTGTGTGTGTGTGTGTGTGTGTGTGTGTGTGTGTGTGAGAGAGAGAGAGAGAGAGAGAGAGAGAGAGAGAGAGAGAGAGAGATTTAGGCAACAGCAGCATCTTCCCATTAACTATTAAACAATGCTCTTAACATCATTTTATCTCAATATATAAATGTTTAATTTTTGCAATATGGTTTGTCAGTTGAGTTCTGAATATTAGAACATACACATCAAATATTTATACAAGGACTAGCAGGATAAGAACACTATATTTTAGAAGTGATAGTAAAATGAACATCCTCTCAGCATTTGGAGACTAAATCTGTTTTTAGCTTCAGCCATCTGACTCAGTGATTCAGCCTTCTCTGAGTACTGATGATACATGTCTTCATGATAGATGCTTGCATATAATTCATAATAAGAATAAAGAGGGCTAAATGTGTTAAATGTGTTGAAATTTACCAGCTTGCCAGACAGCAGAGAAATAAAATGGGCATAAGTGGTTGAGTTTAGGCATTGAAGGGCCAGTCATGGCAACAGCATGTGTATTGTAGGCCAAAAGTGGCCCATAATTAAAATTGTAACCTCATTTAGAATTTGGGCCAAAAGTGGACCAAGTGAGACAAACGCTTGTGTTGCATTTCAGTTTTGAATTGAAAATGGCCGAGCTCTAAACATATTGTCAGACTGAGGTGGAGTTGTGGCTGTGTTCAGGCTAGTATGGCAAATGCTTAGTTGCATTTCAGATTTGGATTGAGAACAGCCCAGCTTTAAACATACAGTCCAACTGAGCTGGAGTTGTGGTTGTGTTCAGGCTAGTGAGTGTGAGGTTGTTTGCTGTCCTTCCACTATGATTTGTAGGCCAGATGAAGTGGTAAGTATGAGCCATCATTGGGTCATTACTCATACGGTATATCATGAGGGTTTGTCACTCACAAACATTTAGTCAGTCATTCTTGGACATTAAAGCAACATGACTCTAAATACTGGCTGACCAATGCTTAGAAACAACGAAAGACACAACAAAAAACAGAAAAATCTCTAGCAAACACTATAACTCACATCAACCCCAATCTAGAAATGTTTATATTAGCTGTGGAAAATCTCACTTAGTTTAGTTCAATGTGCTTGCCAAGCTCCACAGTGTCCGAGTCATTTAAAGTTTTGATACTTCTGATAAGCCCACAGCTGACAGCTGGACTTGAAATCAATATAAAGATACCAAAGTTTCCTCAGTTTCTTATCTGCCCTTATAGGCAATCCAAAGGCACTCTAACTATATCTAATCCTCCAGACGGAATCTAGATGGATGGAAGAGAGGACAGCAGAAAATTTTAACTTGATATTTTATTTATGCATTTTTCTATTATTTATTAATTGATCACCTGGAAATTCTCATCTCATCTCATTATCTCTAGCCGCTTTATCCTGTTCTACAGGGTTGCAGGCAAGCTGGAGCCTATCCCGGCTGACTACGGGCGAAAGGTAGGGTACACCCTGGACAAGTCGCCAGGTCATCACAGGGCTGACACATAGACACAGACAACCATTCACACTCATTCACATCTACGGTCAATTTAGAGTCACCAGTTAACCTAACCTGCATGTCTTTGGACTGTGGGGGAAACCGGAGCACCCGGAGGAAACCCACGCGGACATGGGGAGAACATGCAAACTCCACACAGAAAGGCCCTCGCCAGCCACGGGGCTCGAACCCGGACCTTCTTGCTGTGAGGCGACAGCGCTTACCACTACACCACCGTGCCACCCAACTGGAAATTACAATTAAAAATTGGACTTCATTATCACATGAAGGCCTGATAATACTTATGTGAAGTGTAAGTATTGAGGAAACAGCCACATGCAAATATATAACATCACAGGTGTAGTCATTTTGTTATTCTTTGAATGAAATGGTGACCTTTAGATAAGGCAGTGCTCAATGCCATTATCTGGAGGCTACATGACATGAGAGTAAACATGAACAAAATCAATACTGTGGATAAAATAGAAATGAAAGAAGAATGATTTGGCTCCAGGGTCCCTGGGTTGATCTTCAGTTTGGGTTGTGTGGGATTTCTGGGCATGTCCTGGGTCCCTCTTACATCCCCAAAACATGCTATTTGGCATTAGGTTTGAATGTGTATATGTGTGTGAGTGGATTGTGCCTACCCAGGGTGTAGTCCCTCTTCATGCCCAGTGTTATCAGGGTAGGCTCCGGATCCATCTTGACCCTGATCAGGATAAAACGGTTGCTGAAGGTGAATGAGTGAATAATGAAATGCAAACAAACAAATAAAAAAGGGGGGTTACTAATGAACAGTCTGGCTATGAGTGTAGGAGAAAATTGGTAGCATCATAGAGATGACAAACGTGTTATCTGAAAAACATTTAAAAAAAAACATTTCTAGAAGAATTGGATGCTACCTGCATTTGTAGGGTGTTTATTGAGTTTTGTTTTTACTTATTATGCATGCAATGTCTGAATGTGACAATATCAGGGTTGTCAGATCCTGTTTGTAGAACTTAATAAAAAAATTTCTCTAATTTTCTCTCATAGCAATGAAGCACACAAAAGCTACTTTAATAAGAGCCCCCTCTTGTGGACAACCTTCAGCCTGTTAAACCTGAAGGAATTACCAGCAGGATCTATTTTCCCAAAAGCATCAGAAGGTTTATCATAAAGATCATCTTAAATAATAGAGATAACGTTCATGTGAAGCTTGCCCTGTCCTTTATTAATGTATTTTTGGGGGAAACTTAGATCCATTAGCTGCTTCACATTTGTAAAAATCTGGTTTTAGATTTAAAAAAAAATATTAAAGTGTGCTGTGGAAGATGAAAGTGAGCTTTTCAGAGAGTCAAACTGAACCAGTGAGCCCTCATCATGGTCAAAGTTGCAGAGGCACTGAATTTTAACATTGAGATGGCAGAATGTGCAGCTGAAATATACATCAGAGCTGAGCTCAGGGATTAGAGCAGAGGGATGAAGCTAGCAGCATAGAGAATGGACCCATGGGTGAAAGAACTTTCTATTAGATGCCTAGTACATCACCCTTCTGTTACTTCAGTTACTCATACCACTATAAAGTTGATTATATTCCTATAACAGCATGTCCCAAAGTGTTTTGTTTCAATAATACAACAGGAATTTGCTAACGAATACTATTTAATAAAAATTGGTAGAAAGAATGAGGCATACTACATGTTATTTAAAAATCCACAAAATACGTTTCTTTTTTATCACATGCATTATAACAGGTATAAACACTCCTCACCAGTGTCTCTTTTATCCTCTTTCTTGAAGTTGTCTTCTTTCCTGAAATTTGGCAGAAAATGTACTGAATGTTACGGTGTTACAAAACTCATGGATGTTAAAATGAATGTTAAATAGCATCCATTCATCCATCCATTATCTGTAGCCACTTATCCTGTGCAGGATCGCAGGCAAGCTGGAGACTATCCCAGTTGACTATGGGCGAGAGGCGGGGTACACCCTGGACAAGTCGCCAGGTCATCGCAGGGCGGACACATAGAGACAAACAACCATTCACACCTACAGTCAACTTAGAGCCACCAGTTAGCCTAACCTGAATGTCTTTGGACTGTGGGGGAAACTGGAGCACCCGGAGGAAACCCACGCAGACACGGGGAGAACATGCAAACTCCGCACAGAAAGGCCCTTGTCGACTGCTGGGCTCGAACCCAGGACCTTCTTGCTGTGAGGCGACAGTGCTAACCACTACACCACTGTGCCACCCTGTTAAATAATATGTATTTTTAAATGTGTTTATTAGGCTAAGATTATGTGGAGCATCCACCACACTAGTCCATGCAAATGAAAAGTTGCTATAGAAATGATAACATATTGACTGTGTGTGTGTGCGTGTGCGCCTGCCTGCCTGCATTGGATGCAATTTTTTCCTTAAACTGAGTTTAAGTAAATAAATATGGATCTAAAAATCATTTTGCCACTAGAAGAGATTATGGTGAGATGATGACTATAATATCTGAAGTGAAAGCCGGATAAATTCAAATCAGTTTACAGGATTATAAGACAGAGATTATGGTCACCAAGGTCTGAATTGCTGGGCCTAGTAATGACTGAAAATGCACCAAGAATGCCAACAACACAAATTTGACTCTTTATATTCGAAATATTATTAACCATTTTCATTGACCATCATGATTTAGCATGTTGATTAGTTAGAGTGGCTACCAGTGTTGTTTGATCTCATTGTGATTGACAAATTGAATAATAAGGGAAACCCAACTACAACTACAAGAAGCGGAATGTCCCCAGGGTTGCCAGGGTCATAGTTTTCACACCACATTAGTTTTGGACTAAGGTTGTTGGCAGAAAAAGCAAGTCAACAGGTGCTGTTTCTTGAGATAGTTAGAAAATAGTCCATGGCTAACAAGATTTCCTTTTAAAGCAAATAATCCGAATTAAATCTAAGGACAATTTGTTCAAACATAGGCTATGACAAAAAGGAACGTGTAAATGCAGACAGTATATCTATGATGTACAGAACCATTTCATTGGAAGATTGGGAGAGGGAAATGGGGGTTAGGGAGTGGAAAATGTCTGTACCAAGTGATGACAAAAAAAGAGCATTGCACATATTGTAAATCAAATGTTCATTGCCACCACAGTGAGTGTCTGAGAAAATGAGTAGTTTCAAGTATGTTTTGCTGTTTAACTCCGCCAACTTTGTTGGAGGCAGTTATGCTTTTGCCTTGGTTTGTTTGTCTGTTCCCAACATAACCCAAAAAGTAGTGAACGGATTTTGATGAAATTTTGAGGAAAGGTGGACCATGGGCCAAGAAACAATTTATTATATTTTGATCCAAATCCAGATTTGTATGCGGATCCAGGATTTTTTGTGGATATTATGATAATATGTGGCTTGGCAGAGGTATACACTCTAACGAGTGCACTTCTAGTTTTATAATGTAATTGGGCTATAAAATTTTCTGAGACCTGGCAACCCTTATCGTCCTGCAGAATGAAGCAAGTTTAGCTAGCTAACATAGAAATCAAATACATAATAATATTGGATTTCTTCAGTTCAATATTAGCTACTGTTAGCTAATGATATTGAATTTGTAACGTTAAGAAAGATGTCACTCAATGTCACATCACCTATGGGGTTTTGTTGTTGTTGTTGTTGTTTACCTTCCTACACAACAAACTAATGTTGCTCTGTCTTTTATGTCTGATGGGGAGCCTACTATGTGTCAATTCATACGTGTCTATTCTGTGTATGCAGATGAGTATTTTCCTACATTTCCATCCAGTAAAAACACTAATTTGGCCGCCCCATTGTGAAAGGTCCGACTATGTCCCTGCATGGATGAAAAAAATACTGATGAATGTAGGTGATGATTTTTGGTTTATTATTAAAAAAAAAAAATCACTTATGTGTGGAGTTTGCATGTTCTCCCCGTGTCTGTGTGGGTTTCCTCCGGGTGCTCTGGTTTCCCCCACAGTCCAAAGGCATGCAGGTTAGGTTAACTGGTGGCTAATTGGTACAGATAATTAGCCTGGCAAGCCAGACTAAATGTGAATATTTAGTCTGGCCTCGATCCGTAGACATTTCCGAAGCGGGTGGGAGGAACAAACCGCTGTCTTTCAAACTGTCTCTGTGCGTATAGGCCAACGCTCTGACCAATCAGCGCAACAGTGACTGTGACGTAGTCAGAGCGACAGAAAGCAGTGGGGGAGGCCTTGAAATAAATAATTTTTCAAAATGCGTATTAATTAATAAACAGGTTCTAGATATTAAGAAGTTTGGAGATAATGACCACAAGTTTGGAGTCTGTACCACATACACATTTTTTTCCAAGTGTTTTTCAAGGGTTTGCTTAAACTGTTTTTGAGAGTTTTTATTTAGTGGTGTTTGGTGAAATAATTTCCCTTAAATTTAAAATAACGGGAAAATAAGAAACAATCAAAAAGTAATGTTTCAAAGCTGTTTATTAATTCTTCGTACTGCACAAACTAGCCCATCCTTTTGGCTACCAGCGGAGCCAGCTAGTAGATCAGACTTTTGCCATAGCCGGTCGGCAAAACAGCGAAAACGTCCTTCTTGAAAAGGAATGAGTGGAGAGCCTCTTCCTGCTCATGTTTCAACGAAAACTCCAAGTCTAATTCTTCTAAAACTGATTCCAAAGCGGAGTCAAACGCGCGCTGTTCACTAGCCCGTAGCCATCTTCCCTGTTGCACTTTCTCCAGCGTCACGCAGCTTTGTCGTCACTCCTGCAAAAGCCCGCCCAAAGAATCCAAACAAAAACCTTGCGTTGTGATTGGCGGGCACGATTTGATGCCCGGGGTGTTTTTGTTTATATGGTGCGAGGCTAGACCCATTCGCTAGGCAAAAAATATTTTTGGCCGCTAGGCGGGTGGGTCTAGTTTACTAGGCTAACAGATGATGGATGGATGGACTTTGTTAATGTTACCTATAGTGTATTAATGCCGAAGTTCATTAATTGTTTATGTTAACTAATGTGTTAAGTAACAAGTTGCACTGCATACTATACTTAAAATATTGTAGTTACCAATAATCATACTGTTTCCTGTGTGTAGATGTCTTCTCATCATACTTCTGAGATCTGCCTTGAAATAAAATCTGATTAAATAGTGCCTTCTAGTGGTTATAGCTAATGTCTAGAGAGAGAGAGAGAGAGAGATTGAGAGAGAGAGAGAGAGAGAGAGATCATATTATAGGGGTTAATTGGTTTACTGAATTAATTTTCCACTATGGCTGTGTCAGGGCATTTGTCTTGTAGAAACACGACATGCATTTTAGTGTTCATTTTCAGTGGTATTTTGTGGATATCAGGAATAATTAACATTGTTTAACATCCAGAAACATGGTCAGTGATTTGCATGGCCAGGTATGAATTTAAATTTTGAATTTGCACTAACTAAAAATACTCACATTTAGTGTGATTTTATTTATTTCTTTTTTTCTACAGAATTATTCTACCATTAATAATTATCTGTAAAAAAAAAAAAAGAATATTCTACCATGTTGTGAATGAGAAAAATTAGTCTTTCATTTTTTTCTGCATTGTTGACTGAACTGAGGTGTGTAAATAGTGTTTATGAGGAATCATGTCCCTGACACATTTGTGTATTCAAATGCACAAATACACATAGAAATTCATCTTCAGATTGCATTACAGCACACAAAGATGAAAAGGAAAAATGATTACTGTAGTCATGTATTATGAATGTCAAATTATCCATCCATCCATCCATTATCTGTAGCCGCTTATCCTGTCCTACAGGGTCGCAGGCAAGCTGGAGCCTATCCCAGCTGACTATGGACAAGAGGCGGGGTACACCCTGGACAAGTCGCCAGGTTATTGCAGGGCTGGAATGTCAAATTATTTGAGCATTATTTAATAGCAAAAATACAAATGTTAATCAGATTCAGTAATGATTATTTCTCTCTTGCTGCCTTTCCTGTGTAATTATAAAATCCATACACATTCACAACAAAGAACATAAGCTCTTTTGTACACCCCATATGAACTGACGTTCAGTCTCTCTGTATTTAATTACACATTGCCGTAAGCATTGTGGTTGTGTACATTTCAGCTGTTGTACTGCATAGTGTGTATGATACACTATAATTACAATTTTTCAAACCCCTTGAATAATGTAGCACATAGAGGCTTAGCTTTATTGTACATAAACACACAAATAAGATAATGAGACTGAAGCATTCATATGCACAGATATGGTCTCTGGGTCTATATACCAGTGTAGTGTGGAGTGTACAGGCATGAGCTGGGCTGTAACCCTCATGATCTTGTTGTGATCTGCATCTGCAAAAGAAAAAAAACCCTCCACACATACAGTATATAATGTGCTTATATCACTGATGACTGAGTTGGCCTAGTGGTTAGCGTGTCTGCCTCTTGACCGGGAGATTGCGAGTTCCACTCGTGGCCGGGTCATACCAAAGACCATCATAAAAATGGTACCTACTACTGTCTGGTAAGGCATGCTGCAATACAGGTGCAAGTGGGGAAGTCAAACTCTCGCGGTTACCAGAGGACTAGCCCCCCACTGTAACCCTAGCTGTAGAGGCGAGAGGCCGAGAGCTATCAAAACAGAGATCGGTGCTGCACCCATATGCCTTAAAGAGCTGGTTAGTACTGGAACAGGAGACTGCCTGGGAAGACCAGCTTCTGGTGTAAGAGGGACTTTGACTTTTTTGACATCATTGACCTTCCAGACTGAAGGAAAATATACATCTGTTTCAGAACAATAGCAGCCAGAGGCAATTTTACGTAATTTGCAGATACACGTTGCAGTTTTCAGTCTTGATGAACAATAACAAGATAGATAAGAGCAGAATTATTGCACCATTAGTGGATCAAAAATCAACCAACCATAATTGTCACTTATTCATCTTAAGTAACTGCTTTATACTAGCCAGGGTTTTAGCCTATCCCTGGAACAGCTGAGGTGTGAGGTGAGAATACATGATAGACAGTGACACTAGTCCGTTGCATATTTTCTATTATATCACAAACAAATATTATTATATCCACAGTCACTGAATATGAGCATACTCTACTACTAGGCTATCAGTTCATATACTGTGAGTGGAGAAAAACAAAATGGCGGAGCGTTTTACTGAACTAACCGAGGGTGAAATAAAAACTACTCAAAAACACCCCCCCCCAACACACACACACACACACACACACACACACACACACACACACACACACACACACACACAAAGCAACAAAATATGGAATGAAAGTAGTTGATGGTAATAATGCATCTTTTTTTATTTTTCAGGAATTATTCTAGCATTTTTCACAAATTGCTACTGTCATTTTGCTGATTTGTTTACATTCTTCATCTTTCAGCATTAAAATTTGTTGAATTTTTTTAGACTGCTTCAAAAGCTCAAAGAAGTTGGAAAATTACTTAACTGAAATGTCCAAGAATTAAATAAATGTCTAATGCTATTCTATACCTCAGCACAAAGGCACTTTCTACAAAAACAAAACAAAAACCCACTAAAGTCAATTCTTACAGCCGTTGATAGCAGAGGCGTTGCCAGGATGTCATGCTTGGGTGGGCATTTGGTTTATTTGGGGGGGCAACAAATTACATTTCTTATTGTAGTGTGTGTATAAGTCCCCCATGTGTGTATAAGTCCCCCATGTGTGTATAAATCCCCCATGTGTGTATAAGTCCCCCATTTTCGTGATCAGACGTGTTTCCCATGATTAATAGCGCATTCAGATGGGTATGAGCAAATTAATAGGACAAAGATTTCCTAAATGATAGTTGCTGGTGATTGGTTGAAGCAAAGTGGATAAAATAACATAATGGTGGGAAATCTGGACTGCTTGGAAGAGGTTTTGTTTATTGCTCTTGTGACATTTGCTACTTTTTATCATCATCGTCCTCACCATCATCATCTGCTTGACCCCAGGGAGTTGGGTAGCCCCACTGGGCTCTGAATCTGCTACAAATCCAGTAATGCAATTTGAACTATAAGATGTTTTGATTGAACTAGGTTTTGATTCCAGTAATTATCACCTACTAATGCTTCCAATTTCACAAATGGCCATTTTTCGTTCTTTACAAGAACAAATCTTTTGAAACTCTATTTTGCATAATAATTTGGAACAGTCCATTTTTAGTTTTTTTTTTATTTAAAAAAATACAGTTAGCATTGGAAGGTTTGTTCAAAAACAGTTGATTTGTACACTGACGGTTGATGACTTGAAAATTAGGGCGATTGTCATTTCTATTGACTCTTCAGGAAAACCAGTGAAAAAAGTCATTTGCATAATAATTTGGAATGTAGTGTAAGTTGAGATCCATACTCACACAAACATTCAGAGGGTCAAACATGAAAAAAACAGACACATGAAAAAAAGGTTGGGCTTCATTATGCACCATATCTGCATCTAGTGATAAAAGGAAAGGACCTGTCATTACATGGACTTGTGTGATTAATAGAAGCAATGGAACATTTTTATATCAATATTTTTTCCCTTTTTTATGAATACAAACAGAACTTATAGGCTGCAATATAGGTGTATTAAAGAACTATACCTACTAGAGAACAAGAATAGTGGAAAATTGCTCTCAGTCTAGTTAGATAAGTGATCAGTTTCTAGTGTATAACCTAGAATATCTACAGTATTAGTCTGCGGTTAGATTTGGAAAATTCTAAAACAAATTCATTCATATCCAAATTCTTTGTTATTTGTTTTTCATGTGCCAGAATGACTAAATGTGTCTTCCTTGAATGCAGCATTGTTCTTCGGAGAGGTGTGAGAATGCGAGTCAGAGTAGAAAAAGAGCTTTCACATGCAGCTGATGACACACCAATGATGAGTATCGGAGGAAGTGCTGGGCACGGGGGGTGAGGGTGTCTGCTTTTTAATGAGAAACCTATGCATGACTATCAGAAGGGAAAGTAAGCAATGTATTACTGTTAACTATTAACTCGGAATCTACAGTACTGCCGTACACACTGACTTTGCTACTACCGCATGTGCGTAGAGCGAGCACGCACGCAGCTTTTTTATATATAGGGTGGGCAGGGCACCCCCCCCTCCCCTTCCCTTTTGAAATGGCCAATGAGAAAGCAGTAGAGTGCAAAATGGATTTAAAGGAGAACACAAGACGCCACCTCCGAGCAAAATCGCGCATATTGTGATGATATTCACAGGCGTTTTTTATAGGATGGGCAACCAATTTATCAGGGTGGGCAAGGCTTATCTCAGGGTGGGCACTGCCCCCCCCCCCCCCCCCCCCCGTAGACACGCCCCCGGTTGATAGGTTTTTAAGAAGTCCGCCTGAGTGGAAATGATTGTCAGACATTTTGTATAAAATTTTTATTTACTGAATTTGCAAAAAATAAAAATACTCCATTTCTCAAAATCCAGTAAATGTGGATAGAATAAAACAGTTTATATTTAACAGTTATTCCACTCAATCTTGTTGTACATGGCTTATAGCCAACTCAGTACTACATGCCTCATCATCTATCAGCTCATGTATGACTCGATTTTGTGGAATAACTGTTAAATATAGTGCCTGGCCAAAAAAACCAACAGTTGCACACTAATATTTCATTGGGCCGTATTTAGCTTTGCTTATGGTGCACATTCTCCGTGGCATAGTTTCGACAACTTTATGCAATGTTACAATGTATATTTCCATCCAGCATTGCATTAATTTTTTGTTGAGATCTTGACTTGACGATGGAAGAGTTAAACCAGTCTGTAAAGTCTTCTCCAACACATCCCAAAGATTTTCAGTGGGGTTAAGGTCAGGACTCTGTGGTGGCCAATTCATGTGTGAAAATGATTCCTCCTTCCTTGAACATCTCTTTCACAATCTGAGCCCTAATTTTATGCCCAGGCCATCAGGGAAGAAAAAAATCCATTGATATGATAAGCTGGTTCTTCAATACATTCAGGTTGTCAGATGACTTCTGTTGATTAACCTCAACATGACCAACTGAAGCGACCCCAGAGCAAAGTAGTGCCTCCAGAAACTTGTACAGTGACCACTATGCACGATGGGTGCAAAGCTTCATTTGTGTCCCTTCTTATCCTGATGCACTCATCATTCAGGAATACAGTAAATCTGGACTCATCAGACCACAAGACCTTTTTCCATTACTCCAGAGTCAAATCTTTATGCTCCCTAGCAAATTGAAACCTCATTAACAAGTGGTTTTATTCTGGCCCAACCCTGTGAGTTCTCATCACTATGACATAAAAATGTTTACTGTATATTTCATGATAGGATAAAGGTGATAAATGAGAATAACTTTTCTCAATTTAACACCATTGTAATGCTGTTGTCTGTTAGCTACCTGTCTGATGTTTGTGTGTTAGACTGCATGGCTTTCATGTGCACTTAATACAGTGCCTTGCAAAAGTATTTATCCCCCTTGGTGTTTGTTCTGTTTTGTCGCATTACAAGCAGGAATTAAAATGGATTTTTAGGGGTTTAGCACCATTTGATTTACACAGCATGCCTACAACTTTAAAGGTGCACATTGTTGTTTTACTGTGACACAAACAATAATTAAGATGAAAAAACAGAAATCTGGAGTGTGCAAAGGTATTCACCCCCTTTCGTATGAAACCCCTAAATAAGAGCTAGTCCCACCAATTCACGTCATAAGTCATAATTAGTTGATTAAGATCCACCTGTGTGCAATCAAAGTGTCACATGATCTGTCACATGATGTCTGTATAAATTAACCTGTTCTGTAAGGACCCTGACTCTGCAACACTACTAAGCAAGCAACATGAAAACCAAGAAGCACTCCAAACAGGTCAGAGACAAAGTTGTGGAGAAGTATAGATCAGGGTTGGGTTATAAAAAATATCCCAAACTTTGATCCCACAAAGCACCATTAAATCCATTATAGCAAAATGGAAAGAGTATGCCACCACTACAAACCTGACAAGAGAAGGCCACCCACCAAAACTCACAGATAGGGCAAAGAGGGCATTAATCAGAGATGCAACAAAGACACCAACATTAACGCTGAGGGAGTTGCAAAGATCCACAGTGGAGATGGGAGCATCTGTCCATAGGACCACTTTAAGCCATACACTCCACAGAGTTGAGCTTTATGGAAGAGTGTCCAGAAAAAAAGTAATTGCTTAAAAAAATCACATTTGGAGTTTGCCCAAATGGCATGTGGCAGACTCCCCAAACACATGGAAGAAGATTCTCTGGTCAAATGAGACAAAAACTGAACTTTTTGGCCATCATGGGAAATGCCATGTGTGGTGCAAACCCAACACCCTGAGAACACCATTCCTATAGTGAAGCATGATGGTGGCACATGCTGTGGGGATGTTTTTCATCTGCAGGGACAGGAAAGCTGGTCAAGACTGAAGGAAAGATGGATGGTACTAAATACAGGGCAATTCTGGAGGAAAACCTGTTTGAGTCGGCCAGAGGTTTGAGACTGGGACGAAGGTTCACATTCCAGCAGGACAATGACCCTAAAGACACTGCTAAAGCTACACTGGAGTGGTTTAAATGAAAACATTTAAATGTCTTGGAATGGCCTAGTCAAAGCCCAGACCCCAATCCAATTGAGAATCTATGGCATAACTTGAAGCAGTTTTGCCTTGAGGAATGGGCAAAAATCCCAGTGGCTAGATGTGCTAAGCTAGTACAGACATACCCCAAGAGACTTGCAGCTGTAATTGTAACAAAAGCTGGCTCTATAAAGTATTGACTTGTTTTTGTTTGTTTGTTTGTTTGTTTGTTTGTTGATACCTATGCACACTCCAGATTTCTGTTTTTTTATCTTAATTATTGTTTATGTCAAAATAAAAAAAAAAACATGCACCTTTAAAGTTGTAGGCATGTTGTGTGAATCAAATGGTGCTAACCCTCCAAAAATCCATTTTAATTCCAGTTTGTAATGCGACAAAACAGGACAAACACCAAGGGGGATGAATATTTTTGCAAGGCACTGTAGTTAGTAACTGGGCTGCCTTAAAATTTTGAGTTCATTGAAACTAATATAGTAAGTTAAATTGATTTCCTCATTGCGCTAACTTACTGTATGTGTTTCAATGAACTCCAAATTTTAAGGCAGTCCAGTTGCTAACTATTTTATGTTAAAACAACAAATCATTTTTACAGTGTGCTTATTATCATGTTATGCTTTGTTGTGATTGTATGTTAGCAGTGGGTCTGTTCAATTATTATTTTTTTGGATGTGTGCATAAAAATATGTTCTTAATGGCTTGCCTGGTTAAATAAAGGTTAAATAAAATAAAACCACCCCATTGCTACACATCCTCCACTGGCTTCCTGTAGCTGTAGATTTAAAACACTGATAATTGCCTATGGCAAAAAAAAAAAAAGACCAGCACTTAATTACTTTAAAGCATTTTCCACACCCCACACTGCAACACACTCCCTCCAGTCCTCTAGCACTGCTCAGTTGAACCTACCGTCTCTCAGACTACAGGGAAGGCATGCGTCAAAGCTCTTTGTTCTGGCTAGAGGAACTTGTTGGAGGAATGAAATTCTCCTAGATGTTCAACAGCAGAGTCGCTGCCCTTCCAAAGAAGAAATTTATTCAAGTTTGCTTTTAGTATGCTTCTTTTAAACTAAAAATAAGAGAGTGTGCTTTCAGTTTACTTTTTATTTACTTATCAGAGATATACTTAATAAAGTTATACATAAGTATGCTTGGCTTATACTGAAAAGTATATCAAAAAGTCTAAGTATATTAAGCTTATACTTAAACTTTTGATCAAGATATACTTAACAAAAGTGTAATAAAGTATTAAAATATTTGTGCCTTATGTTTAAGTGTGGGGCGGCACGGTGGTGTAGTGGTTAGCGCTGTCGCCTCACAGCAAGAAGGTCCGGGTTCAAGCCCCGTGGCCGGCGAGGGCCTTTCTGTGCGGAGTTTGCATGTTCTCCCCGTGTCCGCGTGGGTTTCCTCCGGGTGCTCCGGTTTCCCCCACAGTCCAAAGACATGCAGGTTAGGTTAACTGGTGACTCTAAATTGACCGTAGGTGTGAATGTGAGTGTGAATGGTTGTCTGTGTCTATGTGTCAGCCCTGTGATGACCTGGCGACCTGTCCAGGGTGTACCCCGCCTTTCGCCCGTAGTCAGCTGGGATAGGCTCCAGCTTGCCTGCGACCCTGTAGAACAGGATAAAGCGGCTAGAGATAATGAGATGAGAGATGAGATGTTTAAGTGTACTTACCCTGTAGTTGTGCTCCAGCATTATTGACTCTTAGGGACGTCTGTGGTTCCATATAAGTTTTTTTTTTTTTTATTTCTCCTGAGTGGGATAATTAATTTTTTTTAATTTATTTATTTTTCTTTAGAGCTTGGATGTCAATTTCAGTTGTCATTGCCATATTTTTATACTTTGGCATTTAATCCAATCTCATCTCATCTCATTATCTGTAGCCACTTTATCCTGTTCTACAGGGTCGCAGGCAAGCTGGAGCCTATCCTAGCTGACTACGGGCGAAAGGCGGGGTACACCCTGGACAAGTCGCCAGGTCATCACAGGGCTGACACATAGACACAGACAACCATTCACACTCACATTCACACCTACGGTCAATTTAGAGTCACCAGTTAGCCTAACCTGCATGTCTTTGGACTGTGGGGGAAACCGGAGCACCTGGAGGAAACCCACGCAGACACGGGGAGAACATGCAAACTCCGCACAGAAAGGCCCTCGCCGGCCACAGGGCTCGAACCCGGACCTTCTTGCTGTGAGGCAACAGCGCTAACCACCACCGTGTCACGCCATTTAATCCAATGTTACTTTAAATTTTGATTTTTAAAGAAAATGAATATGTTCTTAATCCTGAGTATCTGTTGTTATTTTGTGAATTCTTACCTTTATAACTTCATTGTAACTTAAGGTACAAAACACTTAAGTTACCTTCTAGGTAATTGCAGTACACTTCAAAACTAAAAAGTGGACTAGATGTATATAACCAGTAACTAATAGTATATTTACAATATGCTATAAAGTATACTTTAGTAAACTAAAAAGTGGACTAGAAGTATAAAACAAGTAAACTCATAGTATATTTCCAGTACACTACACTCTAAAAAATAAAGGCGCTTCAGTGGTTCTTCAAATCTCTGGATGGTTCCACGGAGAGTCAAAACTCTGTGATGAACCATTACATTATGCGAAAGGTTCTTCACATTGGAAATGGTTCTTCAGAGCCTGGCATTCTCTTACCATTTGCTGGTCAATGCACATAGGCTATGTTTACACAAATCTGTCTTCACTGCTCAAACAAATGGTTTAAATGGTTCTTTAAAGAACTGTTGCATGAACGGTTCTTTGAAGCCCTGAAAAAAGGTTCTTCTATGGCATCACCCTGAAGAACCGGTACTGGCCCCATTATTTTTTAGAGTGTATGAAGTATGTTTTTGTAAACTAAAGAGTGGACTACAAGTATAGAACTAGTAAACTATTAGTATATAAGTTTACTTGTGGTATACTTGCAATACAAAATAAAAAGTACTAGTTGTTTACTCAGAATTTACTTCTCTGAGACTTAAAGTATACTTTTTATAAACTAAAAGTGGGCCAATTTAGTCCCAAGAAGTATTAGATTAGTTTGCTTACAAGTATACTGTACAGTAAGTACATTAAGATCAGTATACTTGGTACACAAAAGTATACTTAAGGAAATATACTTTAACTTAAGTATACTTCATAAAATGAACTTGAAGTATACTTCTTTTTGATAAGGGTGGCTATCTTCAAACAATGACTAAAACTTGACCTCTACACAAAGTGCTTACATTAACACTGTTATTTAAAAAAAACAAACACATATCTTGTCAGTTTTTTCTCATATTATACAAACCTCCCCAACAGGGTTAGAAGACTGGTTAACTAGTACTCAGTTCATCCCTGACCCCGTGAACCACTATGAGGAAAAGCACTTCTGTAACTCACTCTAGATGAGCATGTTTGCCAAATGCCATAAATGGAAATGTAACTGTAAATCAACAGTCACTTTTTCCAAATGGACTAATCCATGCCATCAAAATGGCTCCTACAGCATAAGAGAGCCATTATTTTTCTCCCCTTTAATGTGTCGCCAAAGTTTCTGTATTATTCCAGAAAAGTCATGCAATTTATGCTCATATAGTTTGCATTTTTACGCATTGTTCTCTTTATACCTGGATCACATGCTCGCAATTGTGCTGCTACAGCATGAGACTGTCATATTTGTTTTTATAACACAGCACTGTTGAATTTTTTTTTTTTTTTAATTCTGACCAGAAAGTGTTCGATTTTTAAATCATATCATGGCTCTGGAAGTAGTTGTGGTTGCAAGTAAAACACAGGTTTATATTAATGTCTGTTATTGTTATGCCAGGACTTTTATGGTGGGCGCTCATCATAAACAGATTTTTTAAAGTGTGTAATTGTTGATATGATCAAGTTTAGGAGATGTTACGAGATGTTTATTTGGTAGTTTTAGAAGCAGTCTCCAGTATCAGCACTTTGTAACTGCAATTTTGCACATTTCATTTCAAAGTCATGTCATACATCTCCATTCTGTGAACCTTTTATTGCACAGTCTGGCACACACTGTACAGTTTGGTTATTGATTTAGCCCATTACACATATTCTCTTCCTCTCACACATTCTTACCATGTCTCGTCTCCATCTTCATCATGTGACCTATTTTTTGCACATTCCGGGACATACTGTACAGCTTGGACTTAAAGAACTCGTGCACATACCCTTTAAATTTGTCCACTTTTCAAAGTTGTATATTTCAGATTCTTCTATTTTTTATTCTATGAACAGAGCTACTTTTGTCTTTGCTAAATTCTTCTAGTTTAACTGTTCAAGCACCAGTCACCAAGCAAATTCCTTGTATGTGAGAGCGTACTCTGCAATAAACTTGATTCTGATAACAGTCAGAGATAAAGCTATTATTTTAAGTTTACAATACAGGAAATTCTTGAGGACAGGGAATATTGCATTTTTCTTAACAACATAACAAACTGACTTTTTTGTTTGTTTGTTTCTTTGTTTGTTCGTTCATATAAGTTTACTTCAAGAGAGAAAAACAGTCTGGTGAGACAACTATTAAATGTAACTATAAACAGATAAAAGTTATTCACACCACCCCGCTGTTGATTCTTTCCCTATAACAGCATGCCCCATCATGTTTTATTCTATATGTAAATTAGTCAGTTTAACGGTTTAACATTTGCCTTTTAATTGATGTTCTGAACCATGAAACTTTTATCAAAAAATAAAGAGGACATTATACTTGTATTGTTTATTATGATTACAACTTACAAGAGACATCAAGAAAACATGCAGAGTGTAACAATGTATTTACATCCTTTTTTAAGCTATCTAACATCATATATGCTTTAATGTTACAGTATACACTTTACAGTAATTTAACAAAAGGAAGTCAGTGGAATCTCCAGATGTTAACACACTCCATCCATACTGTAAGCGCAGCTGGCATGTCATGCTGAAAAAACATGAAATATTTCAAAGCAGTAGATTGTGCAAAAGGCTGGAGCCCTGCCTACAGACGTGAATCGCCTGGTCTACAAACATGCTGGATGAGTGTTATGTCCAAAACTGTAATTGATTTGAGGACACTATCCATACAACCTTTCAAAAAAAAAAAAAATCCAAATCAGCAGCTTTAATAGACAGAAAGAATTTTAGTGAGACTCATTTGTGCTCTTTTATGATCTGATTGCTTTTTTTTTATTAAACTATGCACATGCTATTATGTTGAATAATCTGACGCTGATATGCATTTTATTCTTTCGATATACGGTAAACCACTCAAATGTTTTATCAAATGACTCCTATATACGGTAAGTGACTGTTTTGCTTTGCTGAAGGTAATACAACGTTTTAACAAGAAAATCTGAATGGCTTTTAACTTCTATTATGATTCTAGTAGCTATTATATATAAATTACATCCTGGATGCTCCATTTAGTATTTGCTGCAACCACCCAGCTAAAAGTCACTACTGTAATAGCAAAGGATTTATAATAACAGCTCTCCTATTAGAACAAACACCATGTGCACCATGTTCTCTTTTAATAAAAAGACCAATTCTCACAACCAACTGTCTGTAACTGTGGCACAGTTTTAACTTTTCAGCACTAGAGCTTTAAAATCTCAAAAGCTTAAGGCACATCCACTGTAATATACACTATGATGACCACACATGCAGCTGCAGCTGTACAATATGAGCTAGAGATGGAATAATGGACAGTTGACATGGTGTCTTAAAGATAAATTATACCTAAGTAAAATGAAAGGGACTGAAGTTTTACCACAAATCAAAATGCCTTTTAAAAAGTCTCATTACTCCATCTTCACTAGTAAATTTCCCAATATTTACTGGAGAGGTTTTGTTGAAAGTTGATTAAAGTTGTCTTATCCACAAGGATAAATAAATAAATAAATAAATAGAACATTCAACTTTGAATTCTTCATGAAATTGTCTTTCAGGTAAGTCAGGCTTATACATTTCAACCTAAACATCCATCCATCCATTATCTGTAGCCGCTTATCCTGTTCTACAGGGTCGCAGGCGAGCTGGAGCCTATCCCAGCTGACTATGGGCGAGAGCCGGGGTACACCCTGGACAAGTCGCCAGGCTATCGCAGGGCTGATACAGAGACAAACAACCATTCACACTCACATTCACACCTACGGTCAATTTAGAGCCACCAATTAGCCTAATCTGCATGTCTTTGGGGGAAACCAGAGCACCTGGAGGAAACCCACATGGGGAGAACATGCAAACTCCACACAGAAAGGCCCTCGCCAGCCGCTGGGCTTGAACCCAGGACCTTCTTGCTGTGAGGCGACAGTGCTAACCACAACACCACCGTGCCGCCCTTCAACCTAAACAAGTCCTAAATAATTCTATGGAAGCCCATTTCCGTCAGGTAGAAGAGGGGTGGAAAAGCACAACTTTTTATTTTCATCCATTAACATTTTTGGCACTGGCAGTATGTGGAAAAAAAATTCTCAAAATTTTGACATGTTCTCTGAGAGTTCTGATTTATTATCTGTATATTCTGACTTTTAATCTCAAAATGTTCATATGTTGCTAGAGCTACATGAATAGCAGAAATAATGTGTCACTTTTAATCTTATCTAATCTTATCTTACTATCAGTGTCTGAACATGGGATAAAAGGTCAGGGTTTTGCTCCTATTAACCAACAAGAAATGCTCTTTTTAAAAAAAAATGACATTCAACATATATATATAGTCTATAAAGTAAAATGAATTGAGCTAATTTGGGATTAGGGCGGCATGGTGGTGTAGTGGTTAGTGCTGTCGCCTCACAGCAAGAAAGTCAGGGTTCGAGCCCCGTGGCCAGCGAGGGCCTTTCTGTGTGGAGTTTGCATGTTCTCCCCGTGTCCACGTGGGTTTCCTCCGGGTGCTCCGGTTTCCCCCACAGTCCAAAGACATGCAGGTTAGGTTAACTGGTGACTCTAAATTGACCGTAGGTGTGAATGTGAGTGTGAATGGTTGTCTGTGTCTATGTGTCAGCCCTGTGATGACCTGGGGACTTGTCCAGGGTGTACCCCGCCTTTCGCCCGTAGTCAGCTGGGATAGGCTCCAGCTTGCCTGCGACCCTGTAGAACAGGATAAAGCGGCTACAGATAATGAGATGAGTTCAACCTCTGACATATATGAAAACACACTGTAAGTCAAACTTTTGATAAGTTAGAATTTTAAAGATCATATATGACAATTTTTCAGCTAATAAGTCAAGGCTTTGAGATAAGTCCAATTTTTTTTTATAACAAAGTCAGACTTTTAAAGAAATAAGTAGGATCTTGGACATAATAATAATAAGACAGACAGACAGACAGACAGACAGACAGTCATCAGCATACTGCTGCTGCTAAAAATCTTTTTAAATGAGCTTCCATACAATTCTTTTCATCTTGTAAAAGATTAATGTTAAAATGTGCCGATGAATCCATATTGTAGACATGAATTTCAAATATAATACATTATAAAAGCATAGAGGGCCAACAATGGATGCCATTTTTTTTCCTTTGAACCGTTATTCATATATACATTTATAATTACTTATCATACTAATAAATTACATGATATAAGACTATATATTGGCATGTTTTGTGTATAGCCAGGAAAGGTAAAAACACATGTCGATTACAAATACAAAATATAACACATCTAGGAAGGAGAATATGGGGTAAATGAATGCCAAACGAAAGCTTCTACCTCAATGTTGAGCTCTTTCAAAGTTGATTGAAGGTTTAGTATGGCTGCCATGCTGACATTTAATCTTAAATGGATGAACAGCTGCCACATCTTTAGTCGGCCATCCTTTTTTATCTGTTTCATATTTCATATATATGTATAAACATTCTGCAGGTAAGGCTTCATGTTGGACTAAAAGAGTCTCTCAGTGGGGTGCCACATTTGAGAGTCAATCTCAGCCTTGGACAGAAAGATTAATCTGTGCTGGGAGATTCAACTGTAAAAGAAGATTAATGCCATTCAAAAAATCAAACACTTCTTTGCTTGTCTGCTAAAAAGAGAGCTTGTTGCAGTGTGCTGTTGTTTTTCTGTTCCAACTCCACCCTTATGAGGCAGCATGTATTAATGAGGTATATCTGATTGTTTAGATAACATGATACAAGGCTTGTCTCAGGGTCATATATCACACCGTGCCACAAATCCATTATTATTTCCCAAAACTACACAGCTTGCTGAAGAAGTGATTTACTAACACAAAGTGTCCTTAACTGTCCAAGTAATCCAGTCACCTCTCAAGTGTACAGAAGATACAGTATGGTGGTCCCAAAGCTCCTGTCTGGACCATTTCTCTGTAACCAGACATGATCTTGGCACTGTTCCTGCTTGTAAAATGGACTACATAATGAACAACTTCATACCAAATCATTTACACTGGCTTGTGCTAAGAGTTGATCCACATAACGTGTGAGAGACGGAGAGAGCCGAGGCTGGAAAATTTACTGAAGCAATAAAAAAAGAGCAATAGCTTCGCTTTGCCCCCTGCAGCACGGACCAGCAATTCAGCCAGTTCACTAACTCAGGGAGCAAAGCCCTCCGCTGGCAGAACCAATATCTGGAAGCACAGTAATGCATGGACATGAAGGTCCGCAGCACATGAGAACAATACTATAAAATGCTGATGCTCAAATACATAATGATAAATCCTTAGCAGGGGCACCAATATCTATGGTTTAGCCGTAGAAGTTAAGATTTTTTGACCACTTGCTAAAGCAAAACAAGAAAACTATGCATTCCTGCTTTCTCAGAGGTCAGCCCAAATGCAAATACGATTGCCCTCTCTCAAGGAGAAAAGACATGGGGTTTGCTCCCAGTTGGCTAACGTTAATGGTATTTAGCAGACGCTCTTATCCAGAGTGACATATAACATACCCAGAGCATCCTGGGGAGCAGTCAGAGGTTTGGTGCTTTGCTCAAGAGCACTTCAGCCATTCTTTCTGGTCCAGAGAATCTAACCAGTGACCTTTTGGTTCCAAAGCTGCTTAACCATTAGACCATGGCTTCTCTCATGGGATTTGACAAACATGTTTGCTTCTGGTAGCAGTAGGCTGAATTTACCTGATTTTGAAAGGCAAGTGAAGAATATAGAGAGGTGAATATACTGTGTGGCAGAGCTAACACATTGTAGATATGTGCAATATAACAGTACCATCTGGTTGAATTTGACGGAGAAATTAAAATCAGTTCAATTTGATGGAAAATGTGCTTTGTGGAATGTGCTTTCAGAAATTAAAAAGTTGTTTTTGCATTTCTGGGTTGACAGAAAAATAATTTCCTAACAAGTGTTGCCAGTCAAAACAAGCCTCGCCCAGTAGCACTTATTTTAGTGTTATAACAACTGATTCAATCTCACAAGTGTGGTCTCCGTTCTTTCAAGGTCACTAATACTAATGAGAACATTTTGTTTCATAAGTGTAGTGTAAAGACTCTAAATATCTGACAAGAAGCTAAAAAAAAAACCTTACAAAACTTTTTATTTGACTTTTAAAGAAGGACCAAACAATAGCTGTGATAATCAAAAGGTAAATTTTCTTAAAATAAACACCACTTACTTGATATCGAATCAGTAGCCTTGGCGAACCACGAAGTGAATTTTGTTTATCTTTTTATCTGCTGATTATTTTCCGATACTACGAAGTTATAACAAGGTTTCTCTTATTTCATTTCTAGTTCCGATTAGTTCCAAAGTTTATCAAGAAATAGAACGGGTAATCGAACTTGATCAGGATAAGTGCTGATTGGTTACAAACGCTGTATCCTAAATCACTCACTCGTTCACTATGCCCTACTCACTATATAGTGAATTACTATATAGAGGACTATATAGTGTGCTCATTGATTAAATGATAAAACTTCTTCTTTGCCGCGACCTTTTTTCTTCTTCTTTGCCGCAGCACTACTTTTCGTGATGCATTGTGAGATACTTTGAGTGCACTATATAGGGTGTAATAATGCTCACTATACATTCGGACAGCACTACAAAATGGCAACCTGGCTATATAGTCCACTATGGTCAAATATAAACAACACATCCAGGAATTTAGGCCACCAGCTGATCAACCTTAAAATAATCAACAGATGTTATGCCACACTTTACAGATTATACAGAATGGGTTTACGTTCTAGTCCTGATTGTACTTTATGTTCAAACTCTACTGTGGGAACAGTATTGCACATGTTCTGGGAATGTGATAAAGTTAAAACTTTATGGACTCGTGTGTGATATCATGAGTAAAATACTTTGGTTTACGATAAACCCAGATCCATGCCTATGTCTGTTAAACGATGACACTGTATTGAGTTTCAAAGTAATTTATAGGAGATTCCTTTTTTGTGCATTTACAACAGCTAAAAAATTTATTCTAGAATACTGGTATAATCAAAACATAAATCTAGTTAAAACCTGGTTGATCAATGCAAAATATATGGCTAACTTGGAGTACTCTACAGCTCGGCTTAACCGGACAAAACCCGAAACTGTGTCTGAGTGGTCATATTTTGTGTTTGAATTGAATGAGCACCTTAGAGGCCAGTAATGTAATCTGTAATTTTCTTTCACCATTCTCCGGTTTTATTTTCTCACTCAATTATTGGTGTCCCTCCTCTTTTTTTTTCTACTTTTAGTCAATGTAGTGTGCAGTTGTTTTTCCCTGGTTTTGACTTTTGTTTGTTAATGTGATGACGGATATGTTTTTTTTGTTTGTTTGTTGTTGTTGTTGTTTTGTTTTTTCTCAAAACTCAATAAAAATGTGAATCACAAATATAGTCCACTATGTAGTGAGTAAGGAGTGATTTGGGACACATTCGGGACATTGGGACACCGTTTGCACCAAAAACGATTTTGACCTTTTTGGTGACCTTGACCTCGACCGGATGACCCTCAAAACGTTGGAGGTTCTATTTGAGACCAATGCCTATCTATCCTGAAAGTTTCATGAAGATTGGTCCAGCCGTTTTCCCGTAATGTTGCTAACAAAGAAACCCCACCGAAAGCAATACCTCACCCCCTGGTGGACTCCGTCCCGGGCGAGGTATTAAATGTGATTGGTGTATTGTTTTGTGGGTTTAAAGCCCTCCTACAGCACAGAAAGAGTATATTATGTTCTTCTTTGAGCAGACAAAGTGTTTGATTTGTATGATGTGTTCCTTTTAAGTCAGTAATGAAAGTGTAAAGATCATCTGGTCACGGACTTCTAGATCTACAAAAAAAAAATTAGTTAACCAACAGTAAATAGTTTTCACTAGAGTTTTCGACAGTTTGTTGTTATGTGCAACATGTGGCAATTGTTTGGACTGAATACCGGACATGCATGTTAATTTTGTTAACAATTGCATTTGCTCTGACCCGGTTGCTTATAAATCCAAACCTTTCTGCAAATTGAAGTTAAATATCAGTTCAACCAGTGCATGTTTTATCATTAATCCATAAAGCCACCTTGTCCACTTGTTGTTGTTTCCTTTCTGCCTGCTAGGATACTGATATTGATTCCTGTTAGTAATGTTGGCACCTCTGAAGTTAGATGACATACCAAAGTCTTAATCTTAATCACCCCCTTTCTCTAGCATCTTATTGCATCACTGTAGCATGTCACACCTCCATCAGTGCCCGTAAAAGAATAGCGAGCCTGATCCACAAAATGGTTAATTTGTGAGAATGACTTGTACACTCACTCAGGCATGTAAAATATGCAAAGTAAAAAAACACTCGCACTCACACCATCATGCATATTCTGTTACTTCCACTCTGATTTTCATACAACTAAAAGAAACTCCCATACATGGACAGAAAATAAGATCTCTTCATGCTCAGTCAGACACGAGGTGCACCCTCCTTCATAACAACTTCCATCATCACTCTGAGGCGTATTAAAAGTACAGATAGTAAGTCCAGTAGAGAAGGTTGACTACGACAAAGGAGAGGGGAAACGTTACACGAGAGTAGTTGTCTATGTAATGTGGATTCTCCACATGACAGCAGTTCACAGAGCGGAGCGTCTGTCGTATGAGGGACAGGTTTCTGATACAGCGGTTAAGAGGATCCTCCAGGGCCTCCGGGGTCCTAGGCTCTGGGTGAGAAGGGGTTTGGGCCATGAGATCAGGCTCTCTGCTAGGGGATGATAAAGGAGCAGGGGTTGGAACGTCCTTACGGCGCTTTGCTCGGTTGGAATCACTGGCAATGGTGGTGACAATCCCATTGATCTCCTCTTCGCAGTCCTGCATGTGCTGAAATGCAGAGAGAGAGAGAAAGATGACCAGATTTTTTTTTTTAAATATCAGGTTGTCTGCAAATTATAGTGCTATCAAAGTTAACGGCAATCTCATTAAAAAAAAAAAATCCTACATTGAATAAAAATAGCTTGAAATGGTTTGACCAAAAATGTGAAAGAAAATGGGCCCACACTTTTTTTTTCGATCACAATAAAATTAAATTTCTATAAATATGGAAATCAGAAACACCACCAATCTGACATACTCCAGTCCCTCTCCTGATAAGTTAGTGCCTGCATATTGAAATATGATTGTCCTTTATATTTTATGATACAATTACATGTGACTCTTTCCGTGGTCCATACTAGCTTCGACCATTAGCTTGCAATATTCCTTAAAGTCATGATTCTCAAATGGGGTTCGCAATGTATATCCAGGGTCCCTGAGTCTTTTGCTTTATTTAAAATCACTAGATAGTGGTGGAGCTTACTATCAAGTAGTATCAAGGTTGTTATGGTTATGACTTAGTTATCCGTTTCCGGTTGAGAGTACGCCATGTGCATTTTGGCTGCCACTTCTCACCGGAGCTTTTCATTTTTCTTTTTTTGTATTTGTGTAGTTTGATGTTTGTTTTTTGTTTGAGTGTTTTGTCCGCCGGTTGTGGCACAGCTTCAGACCCAGTTTTGGCGTTGGTTCCCTTCAGGCCTTGGTCTGCCATGGGTGGTGCCTGTGTGCCTCGCTATGGACTGCAGTGAGCTCGTTGCTCTTTTTAACATCGTGGTTGTCCAGCGCTCTGTGCGGCGGTACTTTTGTGCTTGGTACAGTGCTCCGAGCGATGTTGCCCGGTGGCATCGCAGTGGCTGTGCAGGTGATTTGGGACATACCAGCGCTCTGTGTGGTGGTTCTTCGGTGCTCGCTTTGTGGATCCATGGCGCGGTGTTTCGAGTGATGTTGCCCAGCGGCTGCACAGCAGCTGTGCAGGCGGTGTGGGATTTATCTTTGTGTGCCTGGTGGGACTGTATTAGTTACGCCATTGGAATTACATCCTGACCCTCTTTTGGTAGACTTTTTTTTCCTTCCCTCAACTGAAAAGTGAACTTGGGTGTGAGAAAGGTGCTATATAAATTGAACTGATTATTATTTATTATTATCATAGCTGTAAGGCATATTGACTGGTCACTTGGTTAATCTAGATTAATCTAGGTAACTCAATCGAGCAATAATTTAACATGTATAAATAACTTTACATTTAATCAAACTGTGCTGTTAATATGATACAGTAAAACTGAATGAGTGGAAAGTTCAGGAATACAAAAGCTTTAATGACCAAAATAAAATAATATGATGGTAGACATTTATCTTTTTTTTCTTAAGATTAAATTATTCTGGACAGTGGCCCTGGATGCAAAATTTTGAGAACATCAGGCTTTAAGATTTGGCCAGATTGCTGCCATGGCAAATTTAACACTCAAATTAACTCCCACAGAAAAGGGTTTTAATCATAAAAAATAATTTTCATAAAATAATGATGATTAAAAAAATTGTTAATAACAGGCAATGTAAAAAAAAAAGTTCCTGTGGTCTCACCGTAAGCGCACTGTTGTACTCTGGATGGTGTAGTGTGCAGAAGTGAGCAACAGCGTACTCTATCAATGCTCCAAAGATGAAACTGAAACAAATTCCCAAATACACGTCTATTGCCTTGATGAAGCAGTTAGCATTAGGCAGAGACGTCCTTGCACCCATCATCAGAGTGGTCATCGTTAACACCGTCGTAACTCCTTTAAAGGTAAAACATAAATGCAAAAAAACAACAACAACAAAAAAAAACATGACAGGCAAGGAAGTGACAAAACAGCTCTGACTGTTTGATAAGGAAGTGGTTCATCAACCGAACAAAGGAATCAGAGCCGCCCGATTTAAAGTTTGAGGTGGAGCAGTTTTCCTAAAATCCCTGAATAGCTTTTTTTTGCAAAATATTAAAGGTAATTAGAGTTCAATCTGAAACAATCCCTGCCATGAGGAAAGAAGCACTGACAAACAGATTTTTTACTGAAATGGTAGTGGAGTTTTGTTACTAATTTATAAGAGCTCCTACTGAGTTTAATTAATGGACTGTTATCACATGAATACCATGTTACCATGTGAACAGTCACATGGGGATTTCTTTTATGATCATTTGTTATTTGATCTAGTACTGCTTTGTACATGGATTTATGATATCAATGTTGATTTTGACAATAATTTTAAATTTAGTTTTAGTCTTAAAAAATTGTAGCTACATTTTAGTCACATTTTAGTCTTGTGTTTTTTTTTCTGGGTTTTTTTGTTTTGTTTTTTTGTCAAGATTTAGTGGAACTCAGTTTTAATTTTAGTCTAATTTTAGTCAATGTTTTAGTCATAATTTTCTCAGATAATTTCATGATAATTTTTGTAAAATGTGCCCTGTTGCTTTAAGATTTATTATGGGAGGCATATTGTGGGGTGTTTGTTTGTTTGGTATGCAACTGGGATTGTTGCTGCTAAGTTATGTGGATTTAGCCACAATTCTGTGACTATTTTGCTAGTTATTAAGTGAAGACAGCATTTACTACACTGTGATGGTGTGAACCACTATTTTTTTTTTTTTTTTTATCACCGTGCGATTGGCTAAGTGGGCGAGCCTAGCAATCCAGATTTCCTTGCTTCCCAACTATGGTCAGGAATGTGAAACAGAGAAGGTAACATACTGTAATAGCTTTTGCTGAAATATATTTCTCCTGGCTGTAAAAATTCCCTTGAGAAGTAAGCTGGATTGTCTGCCTGAACAGAGCCAGCTATTTCTGCTCGTCTATATTTGTCAGGGCATAATGTTAAGTCTGATCTCCATTAGATTCCTGTGTCCTCTGACCTCTGTTTCTCATATGTCCTGATTTTGATACTACTTGTGTTTTTGTATTATGGATTATCCTGTTTTACTGTTACCCACTGCATATGTGTTCTTTTCTTTTTTCACCTCTCCAGTAAATACTTCAGTTTGACTGCACAGACACAATCAGTAAAGCATGTGATTGATGTTGATGATATACCTATACATATGCGAGCAGGCACAGATGACTGACTGATCCAGAAGGACACCCAGGAGAGCACGACGAGCAGACTGGAGGGGACGTAGGTTTCCAGGATGAAGTACAGAATGCTTCTCTTCAGCTCAAAGTGGAAAATGAGTTTAGGATAATTACCTGGGAGGAAAGATATTGTATCATTAATTTAAAATAAATCTCACTGATTGGTCTTATTTGTCTCAAGTACTTACTTTCAGACAGGAAAAAACCTTGTCTGATGAACTGTGCCAACTTTGAAGTTCTCATATTAATACTGACAGAACTAATATTTTTCTTAAAGTTCATAAACACAATAAATCACAAACCTTTCAAATAACAAAAGCTTAACAATAGGCATCAAAGTCTTGTATATTGGAGTACACACATTGACTTTCATTGCATTTTGTTAAAGGCCTAGAGAAATGCGTTTTTTTGGGTTAAAATAGAATAGCAGTTAAATTCGGCGAGGTTTATTGAGTCCCTGGACAGAGGCAACTATTCTCTAAACCACATGGTAGCTGATACATTTGCAGATAAAAGCCGAGTAAATTTAGCCCTTTTAGAACCGCCCAGAAGTAGCAGACCGGAGCCACGCAGGGGCGTCACTAGGCCTTTTTTACTGTGGCATGTGCCCCAGTAAAAATCAGCTGTGCCCCAGTAAGAAAATGTTGAAAGATTTTAGTAACAAACTAGTTTCTTTGGCAGATCATTTATCTACTGTAAGTTGTAGGACAGAGTGTGTTTCAAACTTCTATCGCCTCTTCTTTCTAACTAATTTTCTGATTGGTCAGGGAGATTCTCACTGTAAACATAGCGTGCGTGCGGCGTGCCATGAGTCCATTTAGCCTACTGGAGAGATGAGTTTACTCTTTGTATGAGTCAGAGAACGGGCTATGGATGAGTTAAAGTAGCGCAAAGTTTTTGCAACAAAACTAAGCAAACCATATTCTAACAAACCCATTAAACTACATCAAATTAAACGATATTAAATTACTTTTCCAGATGGATATCAGACAATTCTTCTCACGAAGCAGAGACAGGGGCAGGGAAACAGTGACAGATGAGGAGGAGGGTGAGAGAGGTAAGATTAAGGTTGTAGGCTATGTGCTAGTCAGTCATATCTAACCAGCTAAGTTCGTGAATCGTGAGAGTTGAGGTGACACATTTAGCATCAGCATGCATTAAAAACCCAAATGCCAACAATTAATTTTTTGGGGACTGGGATGTGTTTTCCGTCTCGTTGACCTATTCCTCGCATAACTTCATCCACGAGAGCATGAGAATTATCCACTTTGCATAGGTTGGGGACAGGAACGTTAAGGTGCATTGTGCAGGGGGCAGGGGGGCATTTTGTGTGTGTCGGGGGGCAGTGCCCCAGTAAAGCTTAATTCCTAGTGACGCCCCTGGAGCTACGTGATATCACGGGTGTGTGTTGGCCACGAACAACAACATGAGCAAGCAAAGCGAGCAGGAATTTAGCGAGGGAGAAGTTTTAGTAGTGTAGGTACAGTCCCTTTTAAGAAACTACATTTCCCATCAGCCAACTTCCGCGTTGACCTACGTCACGCCTGGGCAGGATCACCTACGTCACGTCCTCCATGACGTCACTTCCTCCCTGAAGGCATAAGTAACGGAACAACGCTTCCGTCTCTCTCTCTCTCGTCTTGGATTTCAAGCGTCCAGACACAAAGAGATACCCTGCACCAGAAAACCAGATAAAGACGTCTTTTCTTTCTTTTCCTCAAGAATCAGAGTTTCGCGCTTATCTTTCACCTTTGGCCATGGTTGATTCTAGGATCGTGCGATTTTTAAACTCAGCTTGAGTTACAACCGGTTTTCAGTTATTCATTATACGTACGTACGGACTGCAGCCAAGCAGTTAATTAATGTTAAAAGCGACCGGCTCCTTCTAATAAAGCGCTGTGCACATTATTTTAAAAAGAGATTTTCTTCCCACGAGCTACGAAGCGTCGGACCAAGAATTCTCTGTTTCCTACAGAAGTCTCCACGGGCTCCTGTGAAACTCAGCCTCTCCAAGAATTCTCTGCTTTCTACAAAAGGGTGAGATACTGAAGTAAGACTTGGCATTTTGGGCATAAAAACTAGTCTTAGGAATTAGTTTTATTGAAGTAATGTGAATTTAAATTCAGGAACGGTTTAATTGTTTACAATGTGGACACGCAGCGTGTTGAATTGATGATTGTTCTATTTTGTTTTAATCTCTCAATTGTTTAATAGATAGGCTTTGCATGCTCTCTCTCTATTCCTGTCTAACACTTTAATTTCATTATTACATGTATTTTGACCGCATCAAGATTTCAGTGGATTTAGTACTGTTATAAGCTAGTGAAATTAGCCTACGGCTAATTCTTTTGTCCCATTAGCATCCAGGGCTAAGAGTCTCAAGGGAACATGTGGCAGCCCTCCTCCACACTCACATACACACCTTTTGTCTTAACTCCACGAGGTAGGATCCTTGGGCCTTAGCGAGCCACATACGGCTAATTCTTTTGTCTCATTAGCAATACGTGCTAATTCTTTGTTTTACTTAGAAACACGTGGTCAACTCCCCCACGCACAAACACACCCTAGCTAGCATTCCTTTGTCTTAGCAACCAAAGCTAACTCTCTTGTATTACTTAGAAACACATGGTCACCAGGCCTCACACACACAAACACATCTTAATTAGCACACAAAGCTAATCTTTTGTCTTCACCACAACACACACACACACCTCACTGTTTGCTGAAGATTTCAACTGTTATTATTCATTTTTATCTTTGTTATAATAAATTAAATTATTATTGAAACTGCATGTTTTATTTGTTGTTCCAATACTTTTGAAGTTGCCCAAATCTCAAAAGAATTCCAAGGTGCATATGAGTTATGTAATACGGTAAGTGATCATAATAATTTGGAATATACTATAATTTAGCTGTTTGGTAATTTATTATTAAGCACCAAAATTAATGGTATCAATTAATGAGACTGATCCAATGAGACTGATTTAATGAGATTAATTAATGAGACTGATTTAATGAGATTGATCACTTAATTACCAATTGCACCTATAGTAGTTTTTCGTCAGTTCAATTTGATGACGACGTACTGACAAAAGAAGAAGTGGCCAACGATAAGAAGAGAGAGGTATCGAACCATACCAATTTGAGCCAGAATTGTCCAATGACAGCAAGGTCAGTGACAGTGGCAATGATGAACCGTAAGTTCCGATTTAATCCACGGCTTCAGCCGGCCTTTAAATGCTCATAACTTGGCCACCAGAGGTCCCAGCAAAGCCAAATTTTGCAGGCACCTCCCTCTACACAAACCAGCATGGGCATGGCCTGGTAGGACTGCGCCTCGGGACATTATTCGCCCCGGCGTGAGCTCACCTCCGCACCTTAAGGGGTTTGGATGACTGGAAGTTGAAGATGCAGTCCTCAAGTTAGTAGTATTACAGCATGTTGGAAACAGAATGCTTTGCAGTTCATTGTAGCAAAGTCTTGACTAATTAGTGATTACCTTTATCTTTCGGGAAAAGGAACAAGGCCACTCCCTCCACGGCATTTGTGTTGCTGCACCCGGCAGTGATACATCGCTTTCTGGGCGCTTTCCCTTTTTTCTCTCCCCCTTTTCTCCATAACAGTCGTAGATTGTAGTTTAACGATTTGTCTCTCAGGCGGCATGGTGGTGTAGTGGTTAGCGCTGTCGCCTCACAGCAAGAAGGTCCGGGTTCGAGCCCCGTGGCCGGCGAGGGCCTTTCTGTGCGGAGTTTGCATGTTGTCCGTGTGGGTTTCCTCCGGGTGCTCCGGTTTCCCCCACAGTCCAAAGACATGCAGGTTAGGTTAACTGGTGACTCTAAATTGACCGTGAGTGTGAATGGTTGTCTGTGTCTATGTGTCAGTCCTGTGATGACCTGGCGACTTGTCCAGGGTGTACCCCTCCTTTCGCCCGTAGTCAGCTGGGATAGGCTCCAGCTTGCCTGCGACCCTGTAGAACAGGATAAAGTGGCTAGAGATAATGACATGAGATTTGTCTCTCTTTCTACGTTGTGTTTTGTCGCATGTTTTCGTCAAAATGAAAGTAATCTAACAGAGTCGGACAGAAACTACACTGCGTGGACATCAGTGTAAAAAACGCAGGTAAAACCACTCAATTATTACTCTGGGGGTAAAATTTTGCGTACATGGGTGGGAATGGGGGGTGGGCTTAAGGAGTAAACAAATCTTTCAAATCTGACTCAACGCCACCTTTTTAACCATTAGACAAATCTTACCCAATGCACCTTAAATTCCTACCATGCTGTTTCCTCTTGGACCTTTGATTATTATGATTATTTCTTAAGATTAGTGTCATTAAAGAGCTTTTTCTCAAATAATAGAGCATTTCTTGCTGAAACTCAGGCAAAGTTTAAGTCATTAACCACTAAGATATACAACATAAATAATTATTATACATACTGTACAAGGCACTTTTTCAGTGGAATAAAAACATGTATTCTATTCCCTTCCAGCATGTTTCATTCATTTGGTTTGATAGCATGCAATATTGTTAGCATATCACTTATCCTATGTGTATTACGTCACTCTACCCAATGGAGAATGAGCGTTGAATATGGTTTATGATATTACATGGTTGTCAAGAAAACATGACATCACACATGTGAATATTCAAGTGATGCGAATATTCAATGAGAAAGTTTTCTGCTGCGCATGTGCAGAAGCATTTCTTTGTTTGCCGGGAAAGAGAAAGACGTGTTGAACACCTGAAAGGCTACCAAAACTTCAGTAGATATTCTTCACACATCTTTACAAGAGAAAAACATACCAATGGACAACGAAAAACTGGAAAAGAGACAGTGTGTATGTATAATAATAACATTGGCTGGCTTTTTTTCATGGTATATCAGGTATATTCCATTCAGCTAGCATGCTATTGAACGGTTTGAAGACGAGAATGAAATATATCTGATAGACCACTCAACGCCAGCCAACATTGTTTAAATATACAGAACTCACATTTCCTGACAGCTTTATTGTAAATGGAAAGAGACAAACACAAATGTGTTGTGTTTGTGGGTACCTGTCTCATAGACAGCCTCTGAAGCAGAAGTGTAATGATCCTCTACTGTGTACTGGGCCAAACGCAGAGTGTCCAACCCACTGACTGAATCATTACCTCTTGCCCAGTAAAACATCACATCGTTGACATTATAACCCCCTGATGGAGAGAGAGAAAGCAAGTTTACACAGGCTCACTGAAGAGATTTATGATGTATCAGAAGTGGGTCCCACAACATAATAACTGCCAACATGTATTAAGTTACATTTGGTGCAGAATTATCAAAATTATAATAAAGTTGTAGAATATGTGTTAAATTAATAGCATGTCTGGTATATTTTCCCATAAACATTTATAGTATTCATAACTGAAGAATTCAAGCTGAAGCATTATTATTAAATTCTTGTGCTATATTGAGTTGCAGCACACCACTGAAAGTGATATCAATGTATTTCCTCAAGAGGGAGCTCTGTAATAAAAAGTGATCAAACACAGTGATCTGACTTCTTACTGCAGCTTCTAACAGGCACATTTCATACAACACTGACTAATGTGTGCATTCTCACACAAATGCCCTCAAAGGAAAAAGGGGGTGATGAAATGTAGAACTGGATAGCTACTATATGTGCTGCTTTCAGACTTTATCTCTTTATGGGTCTATGATACAGACACATCAGTTTTCTAGACCCTGTGATATTAAGGAAATTTCACACAACAACATGAAAGTAACCTGTACTGAATAAGACTCAATGTTAGTCACTTGTCAAAGGAAGTAAACTAGCTATCAGTAGCTCAGTGCAGTGAAGTAACTAGAGAGAGTAAAGTTTACAATGAAAAATACATCATGTTCTACATAGGAATATCTTAGTACCATACATTTACATAACACAACATAACTCTAAACTAAATCTGAATGACTTTCAACACATCTGTGATAAAAAAAAAAAAAAAAAAAACTTTCACAGTGCTGTGTTTTCATTATAGGACAAAATGGTGCCGCAACAGTGACTTTTTTTTTAATGTAACCATCAGTAATAAATAAATATTTCAGCATGACCTGAATCCAAAAGCCTGCTTCTGTTTCTGTGCTGACTTTCTGTACTGGATTCACTGATACATAATAATAATAATAATAATAATAATAATAATAATAATAATAATAATAAAGCCCAATAGCAGCAGGTATTTTCGAATTAAACCACAGCACTGTTGAAGTCTCAATTCTGATTGGCCAGAAGTTGTTGGTAAGTTTTATATAACACCAGTTCTGACAGTAGCTCCAGCTCCAAGACAGGTTTATACTAATATGCAAGCTCTACTACATTACTGTTTCTTACATGGTGAAGTTGTCTGTGATGAGATGTTTATTTAGCATTTATGAAAGGAGTCTCTGGTGTCAGCACTTTGCAACCATCAGAGGTCTTTACAGTGGAAGGCTGAGCACTATGGGGTTTTTGAGTAACGTGCTGCATTATTATTTTGTGTTATTAACCTCAAGAGAGTGAGAGAAAAGAGAGATTGGTAAGGAAACAATTATTTTTATTATAATATGAATAATATTCATAATACTGTATAAAGTGATTACAAGAACTTGTTTTGGGGACGTTCCAGAGCATTAAATGCACCTTATATACTGATAAAGGTTTGATGTGTCATTAAAAAATTTTAATTGTTGGCAAATTTCTATGGTATAAGAGAAATAAAACCTGTCAGTGCAGTACAGACTCCTAGAAAAAAAAGGTCCTTAACATTAGGTAAAGTCCATTTTTAAGTGAAAAACTTTTGAAATGGGGTTGATAATTAATCCTGTCATGTAATTCAAGGATGTATAAGCAACCCATTGTATCACTGTCATTAACATGTAGCCTCTCCTCAAAAGCAACTTTAAATGAAAATCATGCATTGTTCTCCTGTGTCAGGAACTATTTTCAAGTGAAAGAGTTCAGTGTTGAAAAACTGTTTGCTGGATGATAGCTGATGGTGGGGGAAGGGGAGATAAATTGTGACATGATATTATTATTAAGTAAAAATCAGAAGTTTAGCGTCGAGATGTCCCGATACCACTCTTTCATTCCCAATACCAATTTGGCTATCAGTCCAATACTTTGTTTTACTCTTGAAAAAATAATAGTACTGTAATGATAAAATATGGAAGTACTTTGCTCATGATGGCCAATTAGCCACCTAAAAACATTTCACTCAAATGGAGAACAAACAAATATGTCCCCAGTATATAGTCCATAACAACACTTGGTTATGAAAGAGTGCAACCCTTTATGCAAACATTGCAAGAAAATAAAAACTGTGTGTGTGTAGTGGTTAGCACTGTCACCTCATAGCAAGAAGATTCTGGGTTCGAGCCCAGCGGCTGACAGGGGCCTTTCTGTGTGGAGTTTGCATGTTCTCCCCATGTCCGTGTGGGTTTCCTCCGGGTGCTCCAGTTTCCCCCACAGTCCAAAAACATGCAGGTTAGGTTAACTGGTGACTCTAAATTGACCGCAGGTGTGAATGGCTGTTTGTCACTCTATGTGTCAGCCCTGTAATGATCTGGCAACTTGTCTAGGGTGTACCCCGCCTCTCACCCATAGACAGCTGGGATAGGCTCCAGCTTGCCTGTGACCTTGCACAGGATAAGCGGTTACAGATAATGGATGGTATACACACACGCACAGTGGTGCTTGAAAGTTTGTGAACCCTTTAGAATTTTCTATATTTCTGCATAAATATGACCTAAAACATCATCAGATTTTCACACAAGTAGATAAAGAGAACCCAGTTAAACAAATGAGACAAAAATAGTATACTTGGTCATTTATTTATTGAGGAAAATGATCCAATATTACATATCTGTGAGTGGCAAAAGTATGTGAGCCTCTAGGATTAGCAGCTAATTTGAAGGTGAAATTAGAGTCAGGTGTTTTCGATCAATGGGATGACGATCAGGTGTGAGTGGGCACCCTGTTTTATTTAAAGAACAGGGATCTATCAAAGTCGGATCTTCACAACACATGTTTGTGGAAATGTATCATGGCACTGTGGCAGCGGGGGCGTGGTCAAGTGCCGGTCTGTGACAGGAGGGCGGAGTCAGGGAAGGTGAGTGGCAGAATCACTACACCTGAGAGCAATTAACCTGTTTGTGTGTCTTCCCAGTGACCGCGCCCTATATAAGGAGGGAGAGCAGAGAGAAGAGGAGCTCTTCCTGGAACCGACACCCGTTGTGTGTGTGTGTGTCTGTCTGAGTAAAGGTTATACTGAAAAGTGTGACAATAAATACTAAATTGGAACCTGATCTCTGTCCTGCCATCCTCTGTGCTCCACCCACCTGCTCCGAACTGCCACAGTGGTGCCGAAACCCGGGATCCGGAACACAGCAGCCTCACAACCCCATGGAGTCCTCCCCGTTTGCTGAACTGGTCCACGCCCTCGCCACGGCCCAGCAAAGCCAGCACCAGGCGCTACTCACCCTCCGAAAGGAGCAAGAAGAGCGGTTCGAGGCCCTGATGTTGGCCCAACAAGAAGATCGACAGGCGTTCCGGCACCTCCTCGTGTCGGCGGGGCCCACCAGCGCTCCTACCGCGGGCCCGTCTCCCCTCACTGTCACCAAGATGGGCCCGCAGGATGACCCCGAGGCGTTCATCACGCTCTTTGAGCAAGTCGCCGAAGCCTCGGGGTGGCCGATGGAGCAGCGCGCGGCGCGCCTCCTCCCCCTGCTCACGGGAGAAGCACAGCTGGCCGCGCTACAGCTCCCCGCCGACCACCGGCTGGCCTACACGGACCTCCGCCGGGCCGTCCTCCAGCGCGTGGGGCACACTCCAGAACAGCAGCGCCAGCGCTTCCGCGCGCTGCGCTTGGAGGAAGTCGGCCGGCCGTTCGCGTTTGGCCAGCAGCTCCGGGACGCCTGCTGGCGGTGGCTGAGGGCCAACAACCGCGACGCCGAAGGAATCCTCGACCAGGTGGCGCTGGAACAGTTCGTCACTTGCTTGCCAGCAGGAACTGTGGAGTGGGTCCGGTGCCACCACCTGGCGTCGCTGGATCAGGCAGTCGAGCTGGCAGAGGACCATTTGGCGGCTGTCCCGGTGGCAGGACAGCAGATGGCATCTTCTCTTCTCTCCTCTTCTCTCTCTCTCTCCCCCTCCTCCTGTGTCCCGTCCTCGCCCCATTCCCCCTCCGGGGAGGCGGGGGCCGGCACCACCCCAGCTGGCCCGCCGCACCCGTGGTGCCCTCCCGTTTCTCCCTTCTGTGTCTGTCTCTCCCCCACCTCAGGTGAGTGAGCCCCAGATCACCGGTGCAGAGGGAAAGCCCGGGCCGGTTTGCTGGTGCTGCGGGGAGCCGGGCCACCTTCAACAGCAGTGCACAACAATGGAAGTGGGCACGGTGGTTCGGATCCCCGACGCGCCAGAGACCGCCCTCGATCGGGCCGGAGCGTATGGCATACCGGTGAGTATCCAAGGGGATACATATCAGGCGTTGGTGGATTCTGGTTGTAATCAGACCTCAATTCACCAAAGCCTGGTTCAAAATGAGGCATTGGGGGGAGCACAAGGGGTGAAGGTGTTCTGTGTGCACGGGGATGTTCACCGCTACCCTTTGGTGTCGGTCCACATTATTTTCAGAGGGGAAAAATTTATAGTGAAGGCGGCGGTTAATCCCCGCCTTACCCACTCTCTAATTTTGGGGACTGATTGGCCAGGATTTCAGGGTTTAATGACACGCCTAATAAAGAGTGGGTCCTGCCATTTAACAGGGGGAGGTCCCGGTGTCGCTTTGGCGGGAGCAGCTGTCTCAGAGCCGTCTACGTCATCTCCGCGTCAGAGTGAGGAGCCGCCGGCTCCTCCTCTCTCTATTGGGGAATCCCTCGCGGATTTCCCATTAGAGCAATCGCGAGACGAGACTCTGCGACATGCGTTTGACCAAGTGAGAGTAATCGATGGTCAAACACTCCAGCCGAACGCCACCCCGTCCTTCCCCTACTTCGCAATTATGAAGGATAGATTATACCGAGTGACGCAAGACACTCAAACTAAAGAGCGTGTCACGCAGCTTTTAATTCCGAAGAGCCGCCGGGAATTGGTATTCCAGGCGGCTCACTTTAATCCCATGGCTGGACACTTAGGGCAGGATAAAACACTAGCCCGAATAATGGCCCGATTCTATTGGCCGGGGATTCGCGGCGATGTTCGTAGGTGGTGTACGGTATGCCGTGAATGCCAGTTAGTAAATCCAGCGGCCATTCCAAAAGCGCCTTTGCGCCCTCTTCCATTAATCGAGACCCCGTTTGAGAGAATTGGGATGGATCTCGTCGGGCCATTAGATCGGTCAGCACGAGGGTACCGCTTTATATTAGTTCTGGTGGACTATGCAACGCGATACCCGGAAGCAGTGCCTCTGCGCAATATCTCAGCACGCAGTATTGCAGAGGCGCTCTTCCGCGTCATCTCCCGAGTTGGAATCCCGAAAGAGATTCTGACTGATCAAGGCACTACGTTTATGTCACGGACACTGAGCAAACTGTATGGGTTATTGGGGATTAAGCCGATCCGCACCAGCGTGTATCACCCACAAACGGACGGTTTAGTGGAACGTTTCAACCGCACCCTCAAAAATATTATTAAAAAATTCGTAAGTGAGGACGCACGTAATTGGGATAAGTGGCTCGAGCCCTTGCTGTTCTCAGTGCGAGAGGTCCCCCAAGCCTCCACGGGGTTCTCCCCATTCGAATTATTATATGGGCGTAAGCCGCGCGGCATCCTAGATGTGCTGCGGGAAAATTGGGAGGAGGGACCTTCACAAAGCAAAAACGAAATTCAGTACGTTATGGACCTACGCGCAAAACTCCACACGCTCACCCACCTAACTCAGGAGAATTTGCGGCAGGCCCAGGAATGGCAAGCCCGCCTGTACAACAAGGGTACGCACCTTAGAGAGTTCACTCCGGGAGATAAAGTACTCGTACTGTTGCCCACGTCGAGCTCCAAATTGATCGCCAAGTGGCAAGGACCCTTTGAGGTCACACGGCGAGTCGGGGACGTCGACTATGAGGTGAGGCGAACGGACAGGGGTGGGGCGCTACAGATTTACCACCTCAATCTGCTTAAACTCTGGAACGAGGAGGTCCCCATGGCGTTGGTGTCGGTGGTTCCGGAGAAGGCGGAGCTGGGGCCAGAGGTTCAAAAAGGGACACTGGCATCACGTACCTCTCCGGTCCCCTGTGGAGGCCACCTCTCCCCAACCCAACTCACGGAGGTCGCCCAGTTGCAGGCCGAGTTTTCGGATGTGTTCTCGCCCCTGCCCGGTCGCACTAACCTCATAGATCACCACATCGAGACGCCCCCGGGGGTGGTAGTGCGTAGCCGCCCTTACAGGCTACCCGAACACAAAAAAAAGGTGGTTCGGAAAGAACTTCAGACCATGCTCGAAATGGGCATTGTCGAGGAGTCCCACAGTGACTGGAGCAGCCCGGTGGTCTTGGTACCCAAGGCTGATGGGTCGGTCTGGTTCTGTGTGGACTATAGAAAAGTCAACGCGGTGTCTAAATTTGACGCATACCCAATGCCTCGTATTGACGAGCTGCTCGATCGACTAGGCATGGCTCGCTTTTACTCGACACTGGATTTGACGAAGGGATATTGGCAGATCCCCTTGACTCCACTATCCCAAGAAAAAACGGCCTTTTCCACACCGTTTGGGTTACACCAATTCGTCACACTTCCGTTTGGGCTGTTTGGGGCGCCTGCTACGTTTCAGCGGCTGATGGACCGGGTCCTCCGCCCCCACGCCACCTATGCGGCTGCCTATCTTGATGACATCATCATATATAGTAATGACTGGCCGAGGCACTTGGAACACCTAAGGGCCGTCCTTAGGTCGCTGAGGTGAGCGGGTCTCACAGCCAACCCAAAGAAGTGTGCGATTGGGCAGGTGGAAGTACGGTATCTGGGCTTCCACTTGGGCAACGGGCAGGTGCGTCCCCAAATTAATAAGACCGCAGCAATTGTGGCCTACCCGAGGCCCAAGACCAAAAAGGGGGTGAGACAGTTCCTGGGGCTGGCTGGCTATTATCGTAGGTTTATACCTAATTATTCGGACGTCACCATCCCGCTGACTGATCTCACTAAAAAGGGGGCACCAGATCCGGTCCAGTGGACGGAGCAATGCCAGCAGGCTTTTTCAGATGTAAAGGCTGCACTGTGTGGGGGGCCACTTCTACACTCCCCTGACTTTTCTCTCCCCGTTACGTTGCAGACCGATGCGTCGGACAGAGGCCTGGGGGCGGTTTTGTCCCAGGAGGTGGAGGGGGAGGACCGCCCCGTCCTGTATATCAGCAGGAAGCTGTCGGTGTGTGAGGGGTGCTACAGCACCATAGAGAAAGAGTGTCTGGCCATCAAGTGGGCAGTCCTCGCCCTCCGGTACTACCTGCTGGGGCGCCCTTTCACCCTCTGTTCGGACCACGCGCCCCTCCAGTGGCTCCACTGCATGAAAGATGCCAACGTGCGGATCACCCGTTAGTATCTGGCACTCCAACCCTTTAATTTCAAGGTGGTCCACAGGCCGGGGGCGCAGATGGTCGTGGTGGACTTCCTCTCCCGTCAAGGGGGGGGGAGTCGGCTGCAGGCCGGACGGCCACCCGGCCTGAGTCAGGCGGTGGGGGTATGTGGCAGCGGGGGCGTGGTCAAGCGCCGGTCTGTGACAGGAGGGCGGAGTCAGGGAAGGTGAGTGACAGAATCACTACACCTGAGAGCAATTAACCTGTTTGTGTGTCTTCCCAGTGACCGCGCCCTATATAAGGAGGGAGAGCAGAGAGCAGAGGAGCTCTTCCTGGAACCGACACCCGTTGTGTGTGTGTGTGTGTGTGTGTCTGTCTGAGTAAAGGTTATACTGAAAAGTGTGACAATAAATACTAAATTGGAACCTGATCTCTGTCCTGCCGTCCTCTGTGCTCCACCCACCTGCTCCGAACTGCCACAGGCACAAACAAAGGAGATTTCTGAGGACCTCAGTAAAAGCGTTGTTGATGCTCATCAGACTGGAAAAGGTTACAAAACCATCTGTAAAGAGTTTGGACTCCACCAATCCACAGTCAGACAGACTGTGTACAAATGGAGGAAATTCAAGACCATTGTTACCCTCCCCAAGAGTGATCGACCAACAAAGATCACTCCAAGAGCAAGGTGTGTAATAGTTGGCGAGGTCACAAAGAACCCCAGGGTAACTTCTCAGTAACTGAAGGCCTCTCTCACATTGGCTAATGTTAATGTTCATGAGTCCACCATCAGGAGAACACTGAACAACAATGGTGTGCATGGCAGGGTTGCAAGGAGAAAGCCACTGCTCTCCAAAAACAAAATTGCTGCTCATCTGCAAAAGATCAAGTGGACAAGCCAGAAGGCTATTGGAAAAATGTTTTGTGGATGGATGAGATCAAAATAGAACTTTTTGGTTTAAATGAGAAGCGTTATGTTTGGAGAAAAGAAAACACTGCATTCCAGCATAAGAACCTTATCCCATCTGTGAAACATGGTGGTGGTAGTATCATGGTTTGGGCCTGTTTTGCTGCATCTGGGCCAGGACAGTTTGCCATCATTGACAGAACAATGAATTCTGAATGATACCAGCGAATTCTAAAGGAAAATGTCAGGACATCTGTCCATGAAATGAATCTCAAGAGAAGGTGGGTCATGCAGCAAGACAACGACCCTAAGCACACAAGTCATTCTACCAAAGAATGGTTAAAGAAGAATAAAGTTAATGTTTTGGAATGGCCAAGTCAAAGTCCTGACCTTAATCCAATCTAGATGTTGTGGAAGGACCCGAAGCGAGCAGTTCATGTGAGGAAACTCACCAACATCCCAGAGTTGAAGCTGTTCTGTACGGAGGAATGGGCTAAAATTCCTCCAAGCCGGTGTGCAGGACTGATCAACAGTTACCGGAAACGTTTAGTTGCAGTTGTTGCTGCACAAGGGGGTCGCACCAGATACTGAAAGAAAAAGTTCACATACTTTTGCCACTCACAGGTATGTAATATTGTATCATTTTCCTCAATAAATAAATGACCAAGTATAATATTTTGCTCCTTTGTTTAACTGGGTTCTCTTTATCTACTTTTTGGACTTGTGTGAAAATCTGATGATGTTTTAGGTCAAATTTATGCAGAAATATAGAAATTTTAAAGGTTTGACAAACTTTCAAGCACTACTGTACACACACACACACACACACACACACACACACACACACACACACATATATAGCGACTTTGACAAGGGCCAAATTGTGATGGCTAGATGACTGGGTCTGAGCATCTCCACAATGGCACATCTTGTGGGGTGTTCCCGGTATGCATTGGTTAGTACCTACCAAAAGTGGTCCAAGGAAGGACAACGAGTGAACTGGTGAACACAGAAGTGCTACTGTAGCACAAAATGCTGAAAAAGTTAATAATGTCTAAAACAGAAAGGTGTGGATATATAGATACATCCATAAAAAAAAAAAACAACCCCACAAGTTAATCAAAATAATTTTAATTTTGAACCGGTTCGCCATGTTGACAACACGCATCGAGTCAATGGGAAAACATTAGGAGTGATGTCATCATCGTAAAATATCAGGAAATATATCACACAGGTCTGGGATGTATTTTGTCTGAAAAACACGAGCTTTTCAACACGAGAAGATGAACTTCATATCTTCAAGCCAACATGTGATTATATGGACACATTCACAAACAAAAAGCATGGAAATTTATCAAAACAATTCATTAATTTCCTCGCAAGTGAGATGTAGAGAATTATGTTATGGTTTTGGATCTCTGTGTCCTGAATGTAGCTTGTTTGAAAAATACGAGTGGAATATTTCCCAGTAACACACTCATGTCCATATATATATATTGGAAGTTTGTATATATATATATATTCTGAAGTTTGTGTGTGTTTATATATATATATATATATATATATAAAAACACACACAAACTTCAGAACTAATCCCAAATTCGTCTTTAGGAAGATTAGCTTTTCAGTGGTTTCTGCCATCAGCTTGCTCCTTCTTTCATCAATAATATTTGAGGCTGTGCTAAAGAGCCTCTCACTCTCTACACTTGTGCAGGGAGCACAGATAAATTTAGTCGCCGTGCCTACCAGAGAGAGCATTCAAGGTTGGCTGACTTTCTAGTAAAGCAAGGGACTGTCCAACTGTGGAACAGTTGCCTCCGTGAGGTAGGTCTACACTTGATTTTGTTCACTTGTGGATATCTCAGGACCAGGTAATACTGTGCTTTCCTCTAGGATTTCATCAAAGACACTGTGAAGGCTGCTGGTACTTGTGCATGCAAGCCTACATCCATGGAGTCTTGTCTGCTGGCTCAGAGGCTGTAGTTTCAGATGTAGACTTTAATACTTCCTACATTTTCCCTCCCCCTGCCATTAATGCTTCCTTTCCAAGTCTCAAAGTGTCTGCATTTTGAAGTACCTGGCATGATAAAATACAACCCCGATTCCAAAAAAGTTGGGACAAAGTACAAATTGTAAATAAAAACAGAATGCAATAATTTACAAATCTCAAAAACTGATATTGTATTCACAATAGAACATAGACAACATATCAAATGTCGAAAGTGAGACATTTTGAAATTTCATGCCAAATATTGGCTCATTTGAAATTTCATGACAGCAACACATCTCAAAAAAGTTGGGACAGGGGCAATAAGAGGCTGGAAGAGTTAAAGGTACAAAAAAGGAACAGCTGGAGGACCAAATTGCAACTCATTAGGTCAATTGGCAATAGGTCATTAACATGACTGGGTATAAAAAGAGCATCTTGGGTCTCGTTTTCTTCGTGGATGCACTGTCCGTTTACATTAAAACGCCTGGAAACGCCGGGAAACGGGAATCCGCCAGGGTCCACGTATTCAATCCAGATCGTGTCTGGTCCGGTGCTGTGTAAACATTGAGAATACGCGGATACGCTGTGCTGAGCTCTAGCTGGCGTCGTCATTGGACAACGTCACTGTAACATCCACCTTCCTGATTCGCTGGTGTTGGTCATGTGACGCGACTGCTGAAAAAAGGCACGGACTTCCGCCTTGTATCACCTTTCATTAAAGAGTATAAAAGTATGAAAATACTGCAAATACTGATGCAAATACTGCCCATTGTGTAGTTATGATTGTCTTTAGGCTTGCCATCCTTCCACTTGCAAGTGGTAAGTGATATGCACTGGGATCACACACACAGCGGCTCAGTCCCGAATCACTGCTCGTGCGCTATACTCGCGCGCTCTGTGAGCTGTGCAGGGCCGGAGTGCGCACCCTCCAGAGGGCACTCGCTGTTCAGGGCAGAGTGATTTGGAGCGCAGGATGCCTGCGGAGCCGAGCGTATCCGTGTATTGGTGTTGCTGTTTGCACGCGAATTGTGTATTGGTGTTGCTGTGTGCACGCTAATCATTTTAAAAATGTTAATCTGATTATCCGCTGATACAGTCTAATGTAAACCCCACCTTGGAGTGGCAGCAGCTCTCAGAAGTAAAGATGGGAAGAGGATCACCAATCCCCCTAATTTTGCGCCGACAAATAGTGGAGCAATATCAGAAAGGAGTTCGACAGTGTAAAATTGCAAAGAGTTTGAACATATTATCATCTACAGTGCATAATATCATCAAAAGATTCAGAGAATCTGGAAGAATCTCTGTGCGTAAGGGTCAAGGCTGGAAAACCATACTGGGTGCCCGTGATCTTCGGGCCCTTAGACGGCACTGCATCACATACAGGCATGCTTCTGTATTGGAAATCACAAAATGGGCTCAGGAATATTTCCAGAGAACATTATCTCTGAACACAATTCACCGTGCCATCCGCCGTTGCCAGCTAAAACTCTATAGTTCAAAGAAGAAGCCGTATCTAAACATGATCCAGAAGCGCAGACGTCTTCTCTGGGCCAAGGCTCATTTAAAATGGACTGTGGCAAAGTGGAAAACTATTCTGTGGTCAGACGAATCAAAATTTGAAGTTCTTTATGGAAATCAGGGACGCTGTGTCATTCGGACTAAAGAGGAGAAGGACGACCCAAGTTGTTATCAGCGCTCAGTTCAGAAGCCTGCATTTCTGATGGCATGGGGTTGCATTAGTGCGTGTGGCATGGGCAGCTTATACATCTGGAAAGACATTAGGTATATCCAGGTTCTAGAGCAACACATGCTCCCATGGTCCGGGTACTGAACTGGCCAGCCTGCAGTCCAGATCTTTCACCCATAGAAAACATTTGGCACATCATAAAACAGAAGATACGACAAAAAAGACCTAAGACAGTTGAGCAACTAGAATCCTACATTAGACAAGAATGGGTTAACATTCCTATCCCTAAACTTGAGCAGCTTGTCTCCTCAGTCCCCAGACGTTTACAGACTGTTGTAAAGAGAAAAGGGGATGTCTCACAGTGGTAAACATGGCCTTGTCCCAACTTTTTTGAGATGTGTTTTTGTCATGAAATTTAAAATCACCTATTTTTTCTCTTTAAATGATACATTTTCTCAGTTTAAACATTTGATATGTCATCTATATTCTATTCTGAATAAAATATGGAATTTTGAAACTTCCACATCATTGCATTCCATTTTTATTTACAATTTGTACTTTGTCCCAACTTTTTTGGAATCGGGGTTGTATATCAAATATTAATAGTGAAATAATTTCCTTAATATTAAATTATTTGTCTGCTCTGAAGACTTATACTTGACATGATTTGGGGAAATAATTAAGTGGTAGTGGAAATTCCTTGTTGAATCAGCCATCCATTATCTATACCGCTTATCCATTATCTAGAGTACACCCTGGGCAGGTTGCCAATCTATTGCAGGGCTAACACAGAGACAAAATACACACTCACATTCACATCTATGGGCAGTTTAAAGGAGTCATTTGACTTAATCTACATGTCTTTGGACTGTGGGAGTAAAACAGATCACCCAGAGGAAACCTACGCAGGCACGAGGAGAACATGCAAACTCCACACAGAAAGGTCCTTCAGCTGCAACAGTGCTGACCACTGCACCACTATGCCACCCACCTCTGAATCAGATTAGGCTAAATAAAGTCAACAGAAATGTCCTTGTAATGTGAATCCAGCAAAGTTGCAACTGAGTATAATGGCCAGTGTTCCATGGTGTTAAAACATCTGTACTTTTCATTGTCTTAATCCCCTGGTCAACCTCATTTTCCCAACTGAGACCATATTTTAGGACACACACAATAGGGATGACATCAGCTACACCTGCAGAGGAGGCACGCACCTCCCTTGTCATCTCCTCAAAAAGGGGCCAGAACCATAGAAGCCTTCTCCAACAGCTCCCACTGTTTTGCTGTTAGTGTGGCTGGCTGGCAGGTCGTATTCAGCCATATTTCTAGACAGTGCTCATTTCTGTGCAATAAGGCTTTCAGTCATGTACTGGGTGCTGTTCCACTTACAGCGCCCTCCACAATTATTGGCACCTCTCGTTAAGATACGTTCTTAGGCCTCTAATAAATTTTTTTTTTTAATAATATAGGACAACAATGCAAAAAAAGAGAAAAATCCAATCTTTAATTCAAGTGCTTTTATTCAGTGGGAAAAAAAATCCCACATTAAGAAATAATTCTTTTACATGAAATCATGTGTGCCACAATTATTGGCACCCCTGATGTTAATACTTTGTATAACTCCCTTTTGCCAACAAGACAGCACTTAATATTCTCCTATAACATTTCACAAGATGGGAGAATACAGAGAGAGGGATATTCTACCATTCCTCTTTGCACAATCTCTCTAAATCGTCCAGAGTCCTGGGTCCTCTCCTATGTACTCTCCTCTTCAGCTCACCCCACAGGTTTTCAATTGGGTTGAGGTCTGGGGACTGAGATGGCCATGGGAGGAGCTTGATTTTGTGTCTGGTGAACCATTTTTTGTAGATTTGGCCACATGTTTAGGGTCATTATCTTGCTAAAAGACCCAGTGATAACCCATATTCAGCTTTCAGGCATAGGCCACCAGATTTTGATTTAAAATGTCCTGGTATTTCAAAGAGTTCATGATGCCATGCACCCTAACAAGGTTCCCGGGGCCTTTGGAAGAGAAAGGCCCACAGCATCACCGATCCTCCCCCACAGGGGCGCAGATACGTTTTTTGAACTGGGGGGGGACAAAGCTGCCAGCAAACCAACCCCAACCCCACCCCCAACATGTGTTGTGTGAGGAATATACTCTGATGCCCTCAGGGCGGCGACATTACTCAGCTAAGACAAAAAAAACATCAAAATTGTAAACCAGTGCATCCTGACTTTCTAACTATGCCTGTGTGTTGCGTGAGTGGCAGTCAGTCAACAACTCTTCGCAAAGTTTCCTTATGAAATAATATGCTCGCTGAAATTATGGCAGGGAACGCCAGATTAAACATTAAAACTGCCTTCTGAGCACTGTATCTACAGGCTACCATCGAAAGAAGGAGGCTACCAGAAAGGCATCTCTACTCCGTACGATTTTACTTTCACTACGACATTACTTTGAACAGACTATCAAAAAATTGCAAGGTGATATGATAAAGTAAGGCACAGTTTACTTACAGTCATTGTTTTTTGAAAAAATGATGCAATCGTTTTCTGCCTTTTCGGTTTGGCACCCTTCATCATGCCGTGTTGGGGTCCTGAACTAGGAGCTGTCCCCGATATGCCTGTCAAACTTGTTGTGGGTAACCATAGCAACCAAGCTTGAGCTCGCAACCTGTGCAGTCTGCGCAGCTCAACCAACCGAATATCAGTCTTTGTTTTGTTTTATGTGAGTTGTTGCAACTATGTATGTACTGCTGTGCACCTCAATAAACCGAATGGTAATTAGTCTTTTGATTTTTCTGTGAGGTTTGCCTTATGCAAAGAAAGACAGCATAGACGTTTTTTCCTCCCTATCAGCGGGGGGGACCGAACAAGGTGAATTTAAATCTGGGTGGGACGAATCCCACCGGTCCCACCCTCTATCTGCGCCCGTGCTCCCCCATACTTCACAGTGGGCATGAGGTGCTTTTCTGCATACTCATCTTTTGTGATGTATTAGGGTGTTTGTTGCCAAAAAGCTCTATCTTGGTCTCATCTCACCAAAGCACACAGTCCCAGTTGAAGTCCCAGTACCGCTTAGCGAACTCCAGACATTTACATTTATGCTTGTAAGTGAGAAAAGGCTTTTTCCGTGCATGCCTCCCAAACAGCTTGTTGGCATGTAGATAGTGCCTGATGGCTGTTATGGAGACTTTGTGACCCTAAGATGCTACTCTTTGATGCAATTCTCTAACAGTGAGCTTTGGAGAACTTTTTACTTCTCTTACCATCCTCCTCACTGTGCATATTGGCAAGATAAACTTGCATCCTCGTCCAGGCTTGTTTGCCACTGTTCCAGTTGTTTTAAACTTCTTGATGATTCCTCTGACTGTAAATATGGGCAGGTGTAGGCGAATGGCTATTTTCTTGCAGCCATTGCCTGACTTATGAAGGTCACACATCTGCCTTACTTGAATGGTGTGTTCTCTTGTCTTTCCCATGTTGAGGAGTGGATAAGAGAAATTTATACCCCAGGGAAACAGGATGTGATGAATTACTAATTAAAGGTTCCTAGATACTCTGATCAACTCTATAAACTACAGTAGAAATGACAGAAATGCTTCAGTTACATTTATTTTCTAGGAATTGTTATGGGAATTGTGGAACAGGTGATTTTATGAAAAATAATTATTTCTTAGTCAGAGATATTTTTTAAATTCACTTGAGTTAAGGGTTACATTTTTCTACAATTTTCAGTGTGAGATTATGCTTCTGCAATAAAAATTGAATTTATTTTAAGGCTTTTAACACATCTTAACCAGGGGTGCCAATAATTGTGGAGGGCGCTGTAGTTTGGATGTCCTGCTGCAGATACTTAGGCTGCATATTTAGCTCTACTTGGATGTCTTCTAACCATCAAGAGGTGAGTGTTTAAAGTGGCCTAGAATTTTTCTTGCATTAACCAGTGCGTCATTTACACTGCTCTGTGACAGCAGTCCCTCATGCACAATTAGCTGCAGTGTGTGCACAGAGCATCCTAAACTCACCACGCAAATTTATCCGTGGCCTTCTTCAGATTCTTTACATTATCTCTACATGGACTTTGTTTTTATTAATCTTCCATTCATGTTCTTCAATGGCTGATGTAACAGAATCCCATGTGTGTAAGCCATGAAACTCTTGGGCATGCAACACTGCTTTCTTCAAGGTAAAATCCAAGTCTATCCAATCCATGTTCAGACTCAAAGACATTGTACTCACATTTGAGCTCAAGATGTCTGTTGTGAGACAAACTGTGCCTACATTCTGCAAGAGTCTGGAGAGGTAATTGTGCATTGTGCATATGAGAGATGGTCTTTTCCATTACATGACAACTGAGCAAAGTGTAGTGAGGCTTGATGTGCTCAATTAAGCGTCAAAACCCCACATTTTCTAGCACTGAAAGAGGCTGGTTCTCCAGGACAATAAACAAAACTAGTTTCTCCAATATTGATTTCGCCTTGTTGCTGTCTAGACAGAGTTTCTCTCGCTTTTTTATTGATTCCAGCAATGTCTGCTGTTGAGGCATTTTGCTCTTCTTTGTCGCATTTGCTTGCAGAAATCCCTGGTGTTGTTGTGTGTGGTGTTTATGCAAATGCTTAATTAAGTTTGTGGTGTTAAAATGACCAGCAGCATTGGCACCTCTCAAAACATTTGCTTTGCATTTGGCTGTTGGATTTTTTCCACTTTAAGGTTGAACTACTTCCACACTACTTACATGATTATTCTACAGGCAGCTAACTCATGATCTTGCATGAGATAATTGCCTACTACTGTTATTATCATGTGAAACACTGTGTGTATCGGTTCATACTTTTTTTCTCCCTTTCGATATCCAATCCAGCGTTCTGAGCTAGAATTAGCCCAATACTGATGCCGTGGATTGGACTGGGACATTGCCAGTCCCAGTGCATTCTGATGCAAGACCATGGACAGACAAGATTTCCATATTTAAAGTGACTGATACTGATGGGTTGTGAAAAAAACAAACTAGCATGGTAAGAACTATGTTTTGGAAATATGGTTGCGTTTAAAAGGTGATTTGTGCACAACTAATAATCCTTGTCTTTCTACATTTGGAAATATTCCAAATTATGAGTTCACACTTGATGACATTATTATTATTATTATTATTATTATTATTATTATTATTATTATTATTAATCACCATGAAGTATACAAAATATTTTATGCAATCATAATATATACAGAGTAATTTCAGTAAAACATTGTACATTTTTGTGCACTTGTATTTTGTGTATGTGTGTTTCGGGGGGGTGGAGGGATTGTTGTTGTGGGTGGGAGATATAGTATGTTGGAAGAACTAAATATGCAGGACGATTTGATTTGCCTCTCTCTCTCTCTCTCTCTCTCTCTCACACACACACACACACACACACACACACACACACACTCCTTCGTTCTTTCACTCTCATTGCACGTTACATAACGGTTAACAGAAACCATGACAGAAGCACAGTCCCAAATGCACAGGCATATACTGTGGTAGAGAGAGAGAGAGAGAGAGAGAGAGAGAGAGAGAGAGACACACACACACACACACACACACACACACACAAAAGGGCTTACAAGCTTAGAGGATTTAAAGGATAAACTTTGCAATCTGGTTTCAGGAGTAACCATATTGACCCAAATAAACTGACTGTCACCACATATCACACACTCTGACAACTACAACTGCTGTCATTACACTCTGTATCTCTTGCACAGATTGGAGAAAGCTAAGACAGCCTCATACTAATCCACACAGGCTAATATTATAGTTTCCTAATTTATGTGTATGTGTGTCGGGTTGGAGTTCATCATGAGTGTTTGGTCATGGAGATGTTTTAAGTAAAAAGACGCACATGTATATTTATCAGGCAATACTCACTCTCCTTTGATGTATAACCACATCATGCATTATGAAATATGAAACAGATTATATAGCTGTACATTGCTGATGTGACAAGCAAGAGCTGAGGAATAAAAAAGAGCCTATAGCTTGTTGCCACAGCAACACTCTCATTAATGCCTTGGAAAAGAGAGAGAGAGAGAGAGAGAGAGAGAGAGAGAGAGAGAGAGAGAGAGAGAGAGAGAGAGAAAGTGAAAAAGAAAGTGTTGCTCTTACAGCTTTCCAGTTGTAGGGTGCATGTCTGTTTATCCATGGGGTATTTGGTCAGATCCATGTTGCAGGCCACAGTGGTGGTGATCCTGGAGAAATACACAAACACACATGAAATATTAATCCCTCATTGATGCTGAAATATTCAACAACTTGTCAGAGTAAGACATCTTAGCTTTGGAACAATTTCTGCTCTCATATCAATCTGTAACACCAGTACCACATTATTTGGATGGAGACTCTCATTGATCCTCTTTTTTCTAAACACACACACATACACCCTAGTTCTCAATTTAAAAAGTCACGTTCTTTTTCGATAGATAAATAGGTAACACTTCTTTTAGATGCAGTCTTAGCTCCAAAATGTGGCAAAATGAACCACACTAAATGTACCGTACCGAATGTACCAGCTGAACACGTCACACTTTCACACACGCACGCGTGCATGCACTCATAATGTTACCTTTTGCATGCACTTATCCAATCATCTCACTGCTTTGCATTTCTCTCTCTTATACACAGAGAGAGAGAGAGAGAGAGAGAGAGAGAGAGAGAGAGAGAGAGATGACAGAAAAAGAACAAAATGTAATGCAGATGTACTGTATATACTTTCACTGGCCAGTTCATTAGGAATGCCTCTACACCTACACATTCATGCAATTTTCAAATCAGCTAATCATGTAGCCAAAGCACAATGTTCACCTTACAACAGTCCCTAGAATAGTACAAAAATATTATTATATATATATATATATATATATATATATATATATATATATATATATATATATATATATATATATATATATCCAGTGAGTAGTATTTCTGTAGGCAGAAATGCTTTGTTGATGAGAGAGGTCAGAGGAGAATGGCCAGACTGGTTTGCAATAACAGAAAGGCTACACCAACTCAAATAACCATTCTTTACAACCCTGGTAAGCAGAAAAGCATTTCAGAATGTACAACATGCCAAACCTTGCAGATAGACCACACAGCAGAAGAGCACATCGGTTTTCTCTCCCGTCAGTCAAAAACAGGAATCTGGGGCTATACAGGATACAGACTAGAAACTGTGCAATTGAAGACTGGAAAAAGACTAGGGGGATGTTTTGGCAGTCTTGAACTGTCCAGTTTAAAGGTAGGCTGCCTTTCAGATTTTTCAAGTTCAGGTCATAAAAAGAATTTTCCCTGACACCCAATTATTTTTCTTTAGTAGACCAAAAGCTACTGAATTCGAATCATAGACTTCCAATTTTATTATTTTTTTAATAGAACAATTAATGAATTTAGGGCTATGTAGCCCTAAATTCTCCGCTATTTTTTCCAGCTTCACCATGACCCAGTACTATGTCATGCATCATGTGGTGGGCTTTCCCTGTTCACACAAGGCATTGTGGGATACAAATTTGAAACACGAGAGAAAAATGGATGACATGAGTGTGTGAATGAAACATGAAAGACTGACTACAGTAACGGAAAGCGAGAAGAAAAGAAATTATGTTGTGAAGGAAAGGAAACGCAGGACCAAACTAATAGATATCGGCGGTCAGCGAGCACCTTGGTGTTATCAGCTGTTTGTTTAGTGACAGAATGATGTAACTGTCAGTGCACAGTCAAGGTAAACATGTAGATGGCAGTAATGCAACACTGTGGATGCCGTAAAACCCAAAAGAAGAAGAAGGTAAACCTGCACATGTGCACACGGACTTCCTTTGTCTGCATGACTGCATGAAGCAAGTGATTTCATGTACATTATTTGCTAGGGAATCCCCTCAAATTAAATAACTTCCCAGCCACAGAATGGCCTGATATTTTGTGAGATATTACAGAAATAAACATATATCACAATGACCAAATTTCAGAGGGAACTAAATTTCACCGATTTCATGAAATCGAAAGGCCGTCTTGCTTTAAGTGAGCTTGTGCCAACTGTAGACTCAAATTTCTCTTCTTGCTTGATAATAGTGAAACTCGGTGTGGTCTTCTGCTGGTCTGAGTTGGTAAAAGTGAAGTGCCAATGGAGGCATGCCTCCTCTTTTCAGTATCAGTTCATGCTCTGAGTATACACTGGCATCCTGATGAAGATACAGTTTTTCCTCAAACCAATTAACATGTTCATTTTCATTTCATGGCAGCATACTTATACATTTGTGTGGTTTTCATTGGTAAATTTTTGCATATGAGTGATTCCACGCTTATGGGTACTGAAATGGGGACATGAACTTATTCACCTAAAACCATTTCTTTTTTTACCATCAGGTCACAAAACATGTAATCTTTAATGAATGATATGTTAAAAGATAACTTTAATTTTCTGAGATGTAATAAAAACATATTTATATGCCAAAGTCAAGCCTATGAGTTCCAAAATGATGTCTGTTACATTACTTCTGTTACGATTGTCCATCTCGCATCTGTTACAAATTAATTACAATCTAGCTATATACCATGTTAATCTTATTGAAAGAATGTGTATGTTTATTCTACTACACATGTTTATTAATTATATTTGCTAAAACATCACCTTCCTATGTTTCAAAAAGTAATTCTACATTGTTAAAATTGAGACTCTATATGTCCACAACACTTCTGTTACGTTCTGACTTTGGCATATAAATATGTTTTTATTACATCTCAGAAAATTAAAGTTATCTTTTAACATATCATTCATTAAAGATTACATGTTTTGTGACCTGATGGTAAAAAAATAAATGGTTTTAGGTGAATTTTTAAAAATAAGTTCATGTCCCCATTTCAGTACCCATAAGCGTGGACTCACTCATATAAAAAAAAAACCCTACCAGTATGAGACTTGTTACTTTAACCTGCATTTTAGGGTCTCTGAGTTAAAGCCTGACTGTTACCTGTGCCTGTATATAGACGATGACTGATTGTTGAGAAAGCCAAGGCATTTTCATAAATAACAATTGACATTTAGATACTCATTTGAAGATTTGGTTCAATGCCATCCTTTAGTACTGAGTGGAAATAGGTCACCTCACCGGAGAGCGTAAAGCACAGTCCCATTGGGGAAGATTCGGATTAGCCGGTTCTCCACGGTGATATCATGCAGGAAGGACTTCTTGGAATCCACAATGAAGGTGTCAGGAACCCAGAGCAGCTCCACCAGACGCCCATCCAGACTCAAGCTCTTATTGCCTTCAAAGACCAGCCTCTCATCTGTCCAACGCTGCCGCAGGAAGATGGTGGCTGTGTAGTCCTACACAAGAGAATCAGTAATTTAATTTTACTGGAATTAACTACATAACAGATTAAAATAATTGAGCATTTCAGTGAATTTGACAATGGAAAACTGCATAAACAATCAGGTCAATAACTTCAAGATGCATACTAGAAGACATGCATCAAGACTCTTCCCTGTACCAGCATCACAGAAGTCAAATGAAGCTCCCTTGGCTGTGTTCAAACAAAGACTGAAGACTTACCTCTTCACCAAGCACTAAGACTGAAGATCTGACCCTTCACCAAGCACAAAGACTGAAGACCTACCTCTTCACCAAGCACAAAGACTGAAGATATGACCCTTAACCAAGCACAAAGACTGAAGATCTGACCCTTCAAGCACAAAGACTGAAGATCTGACCCTTCAAGCACAAAGACTGAAGACCTGACCCTTCACCAAGCACAAAGACTGAAGACCTGACCCTTCACCAAGCACAAAGACTGAAGATCTGACCCTTCACCAAGCACAAAGACTGAAGACCTACCTCTTCACCAAGCCCAAAGACTGAAGGCCTACCTCTTCACCACGCACAAAGACTGAAGATTTACCTCTTCACCAAGCACTAAGACTGAAGATCTGACCCTTCAAGCACAAAGACTGAAGATCTGACCCTTCACCAAGCACAAAGACTGAAGATCTGACCCTTCACCAAGGACAAAGACTGAAGATCTGACCCTTCACCAAAGAGAGAGACTGAAGATCTGACCTTTCACCAAAGAGAGAGACTGAAGATCTGACCCTTCACCAAGCACAAAGACTGAAGACCTACCTATTCACCAAGCACAAAGACTGAAGATCTGAACCTTCACCAAAGAGAGAGACTGAAGATCTGACCCTTCACCAAGCACAAAGACTGAAGACCTACCTCTTCACCAAGCCCAAAGACTGAAGGCCTACCTCTTCACCAAGCACAATGACTGAAGATTTACCTCTTCACCAAGCACTAAGACTGAAGACCTACCTCTTCACCAAGCACAAAGACTGAAGATCTGACCCTTCATCAAGCACAAAGACTGAAGATCTGACCCTTCACCAAGCACAAAGACTGAAGATTTGACCCTTCAAGCACAAAGACTGAAGATCTGACCCTTCACCAAGCACAAAGACTGGAGATTTGACCCTTCAAGCACAAAGACTGAAGATCTGACCCTTCACCAAGGACAAAGACTGAAGATCTGACCCTTCAGCAAAGAGAAAGATTAAAGATCTGACCCTTCACCAAGCACAAAGACTAAAAATGTACCTCTTCACCAAGCACAAAGACTGAAGATCTGACCCTTCACCAAGCACAAAGACTGAAGACCTTCCTATTCATCAAGCACTTTAGCACTAATCAAAGAAACCTCAGCTTGTATTGTTTTCTTTAAACAGTGTTTTAGCTTGACAGTGTTCTTAGACCCTGGCCTATTCCTAGCATGAGGATGTTTTGATAGAGACTGCATAGTGCTTCTGTAAGTTATTTGGATAAGAGCATCTGCCAAATGTTGTACATAATTGTAAATACATGCAACTCTTAAAGGCAGGTGTCCATTCTGAACTGATCAAGTGATCATGACTGTAACCTACTCCCTTCAAAGATGGCATCCTTTAACCTCAGTAGTGGTTAAAATTAATGGCCATTTGGAACACACTTGAATGCCATTTTATAAAACTGAAAAACTGGTGGAAAGTTTTTGTCTCATTATCACAGACACTTATGCAAACTTGAACAAGTTTCTCAGTTTAATAATGAAAAAAATAGACAAAGGTACATCCCCTCTCTCACTTCTTTCAGCTTATCCCACTTAAGTGTGTGGGGTCACTGCCATGTGCACTCTACTAATCCACATATTCTATTCATTGGAGCATAGTTTTATGCCGAATGCCCTTCCTGCCGCAACCATCCCATTTCCAGGCTTGGGAAACAACCATTCACGCCTATGGACAATTTAGAGTAGCCAGTTACCCTAACTGCATGTCTTTGGACAGTGGGGGAAACCAGACCACCCAAAGGAAGCCCACACAGACATGGGAAGAACATGCAAACTGTGCACAGAAAGGCCCCTGCCAGCCACTGGGCTTGAAACCAGAACCTTCTTGCTGTGAGGCAACAATGCTAGCCACTACACCACCATGCTGCCCTGAGGTACAGTGCCTCACTACCTCTGCTTAATTTTGGAGCTGACATTCAATTAGTCAGATTTTCTACATTTAAAGAGGGAAACAAATAAGAATGTCAAAAGCTATTGGCTTTTCACCTGAGGTAGTCATACGTAAAACATGAATCAAACACTACTGCTGCAATACCATGCTGCAATAGCTGTTTTATTCATTTGTGTTACAATTTTATATTACTAAATATAATATTTCTAAACTAGGTTTAAGCCTTTCTGTTGCCACTGCCATTTTATCCAATCAGCATAAAAAATATCAGGATGAAAAAATCTCAGGAGCAAAGTGTTCATCTGGTTCCCTTGTTCAAAACATTATCACATAATAAAAGCAACCAGGTTTAGTTTTGAAGGTGTTCTTTTTAAAAATTCTTTCATTTTTTTCTCACCATGTTGATCTCTGATATTGTGTCAATACTGGCAATGTCCAAACTCATCCCTACAGTGACAGGGCCATCTGTAAAAGAAATGTGGAACAAAAAGGAAAGACAAAGCAATATGTTGCATGTTTACGGCTCCCAACAAATATAATTTTGATGACGAATGGGCATTTATAAGTATTCTTGGCAGAATAAACAATATTACAACTCACTGTGAAACTTGCACAAAAACTCAGAAGTACATAAAGCAAAAAAAAAAAAAGTAATTTGGTGCTAATAGAACAGATGAAACAAAATTACTTTTCAAATAATCAGAGCTGTGTTATTCAGTTTCTCACATTAAATAAAGATACACTATCTAATCTTGCCGTCTTCTCTGTTACAGTTCATCTCATGATGCAGCTGCAGAATTCATCAGGATAGAAAGTGTTACAGTCAGATGTTATTTTGATGGGTAGAAGAAGACTGGCTGGAAGAGCAGGCATGGGGTGGTTCCATGGTGAAGGGATAATGAAAGACTGATTTTGAAGAGACACACAAAAAGATAGCTGACTGATAAATGATAGTTGAGGTTGAGAAATGGACGCAATATGGAATTCATTGTACCAAATTCAGTTGAAGTTTGGGTGTGACATGAATGTGGAGTTTCTCATGTCTCAATTGAGATGAAAATATTTGAAAGGTTTTGTTGATTTTGTTTCTCTCTCTCTCTGTGTTTGCAGAATTTGCTTACTGTCAAAGAAAGGCCTCAGGTATTTGTTGTATCCTTTCATCAGCTTTTGAATGGTGGGAGGCAAAATCTCTCCCTCCTTCACCTCAGCACTCAGCAGTGGCTCCTCCAGGATGCTGCTGGCACATAGACAGACTAAATGAAGGGAAAGCAAGAAGGAAACCAAATCTTTCTGTCTCTTTTTTTTTCTGATGTGATAGCTGGGGGCTCCAGCTCCTGCTGAACTACGCCACATTAGTGGAGCAGTGGAGTGATGATGAGAGCACTGTTACTAACAGAGAACAGAATCACATATCGCATACTAACAGAGAACAGAAGATTAAAGCTTCCAAAGCAACTTTAAATGAGAAGCGTGTGTGAGAGTGGCAACATTCTTGTGTAAGGGAAAGAGAAATGTCTATTTAATAATTGGACAGGTTAGTGCACAGGACTTGGATATTCCCATCAGTGTGTTGACCTACTCCTTTTTTGATTCACTAACAGAATTCCAGCAACGTTTCAGAATTTTACATCTCGGCTCATTATTTCCCAAGTTTGGTAATGGGGATTTTGCAAAGCCCAGAATAATGCGCATCTGTAGTACGATAGCGTATTTATAGAATATAGTGCTTGGCACTGACTGATCTTTACTGCATGAGAAACCTTCAAGTGCAAGGTTATAGTATAAAATACAATGGGTGAGAAGATTGTTTAACCAAATAAAGCAAGTACAGTGCTTTAATACCCACCCACGCTTGTTATTTAAGCCAACTACTGCAATATAGCTCTGACAAAGTGAAAATAATGTTCATACTTTAATCTTTTTTTTTCAAATTCTTCTGCATAATGATTATTATTATTATCCTCTTGATAGCCGAACCCCTTCAACCTATTTGCCTGTAGTACCCCCTGAGATTTCAGGCAGGCAAACGTGAAGTGAAGCATTTACCTGCTCAAAATTTTTTTGTAAAAAATAAATAAATAAAAAACCTAGAAGGGCACTCAGTAGAGCGCATACCTCCGCCAAGCCACCAAAATCAATACCAAAATCACTTGAACCTAGGATAATATGAAAGCTGTACACCAAATTTCACCAAAATCCGTTCACTACTTTTTGAGTTATATTGAGAACAGACAAAAAAATAAATAAATAAATCCTGGATCCACATACATATCTGGATTTACATCAAAATCTAATTAACTGTTTCTTGGTCCCTGACTTAGGCCCATGACCACAATAGACCAAGGTTCTATATGAAGTGTTGTCTCCAAAAAGATACGACGAAAAATCTCAGACCAATTTCCTTCTTTAATACTAGTTTACTGAAGTTCTCTCAAGATCATATAAATAGCAAACCACTTCCTCAAAATACAAAACAGAATACTCTTAGTTCACAAAACAAAACAGAACAGAGGCATCTGGGAAGAGCTTGGAGATGATCGCTGAATTGTTCTTTCGCAGGACCTTTATAGACCGATCCAGTCCAGCTATAACCAACCCAATTCTTTAGATCCAACTTTTTACCTTTTTTAGGAAAAGGTCAAGACCTCAGCTGGTGTCATAATTTACTGGCTCAATGATTGAGTGTTTACATATATAAGTGTGTATGCAGTGGGCCTCCAGGAACCCAAGGCATCAGGCCCTATCCAAGACAAAGTCCCTGCTTGCCCATGTGTATGTGTGTAAAGTAGCCCTAGCCACATAGGTTTATAATTAACTTCTTTCAAACCAACCAGCAAAAGGGGAAAGACCAGCGTACTACATCTCACATTAACAATTAACTTCATATTCCATATCCAATAATCAGTTAATTACACAAAAGAAAAGCAGCATCCTTTCAATGAAACCTCTTCACTAAGCAACATTCTGTGACACATTCAATTGGTTTTGTGTCCTTGCAAGCAAGAATCAGACAACAATAGTTCCAGTGTAGGAGCAATTTGAAAGTACAGTAAGGAGTATTTAAATATTTTTGGTGCAAGGCATGAAGCCAGCTTTGTCTAGGCAACGTGATGCATTTGTTTTTTTGAGTTCTCTTTACCTAAATAAGCCAAAGGTTGACACAACACAAATTTGCGAATTCTGCCAACCTCTTCACTTAAATAAGTCAAAGGTTGACACAACACAGATTTGTGAATTCTGCCAACCTTTTGTTTTTAATAATACAAACTCATTATACTAAGTTTGAGCAACAAAGACTTTCAGTTTCATATGTAAAATCTAACTTCTACCAATTTTGTTTTTTGAGTTCTAACAATTTTCACCACACCCCATCATTCAACACAACACAAAGTGTAGTTAAAAAAAAACCTTTTATTCACCATTTTGAAAATTTCACATTACAATTGTGAATTCACAGACTCGTGCCCTATGAACAGGGCTTCTTGAGAACTAGTCTTATACTGTGTATGAATGTGTGAGTATTGGGTCTGAGAATGAATGCAAGATGTGCATTTCTAATTGTGTGCAAGAATACACACATTACACTTTGAATACACACATTGAAATTAACTTATGAACTTATGAACTGATCTTCTTAAGAACCGGTCTTTACTCACATTAGAATTGGGCCCAATGAACTGAGCTGCTCAAGAACTTAGTGTGTATGAGAGTATGGTCTGAGAATGAAGCTTGTTGGGCTTGTGGAGAAAGGAAGGAAACCCCGTAGTAGGCGTGTCAATGAACATAAAGTAAGAAAACTTAAAACTTCTTGTTAGAGAGTAGGACAGTCTTTAGAAATTTGAGGGAAACTAAGAAAAACTTGTTTTGCTTAATCAAGTATCTTTGTTAGTTATTTTCTAAGAAAAATGAGTTGTACAAACGTGAGTTTGTTTGTTAGATGTCAAAATTGTTTTTCTGAGTCAGTTTACAATAAAATTGTGAACTTGAACAACAACTGTCTGACAACTTATCTGTCCATTTTCATCCATCCATCCATCATCTGTAGCCGCTTATCCTGTTCTACAGGGTTGCAGGCAAGCTGGAGCCTATCCCAGCTGACTATGGGTGAGAGGCGGGGTACACCTGGACAAGTCGCCAGTTTATCGCAGGGCTGACACATAGACACAAACAACCATTCACACTCACATTCACACCTACAGTCAATTTAGAGCCACCAGTTAGCCTAACCTGCATGTCTTTGGACTGTGGGGGAAACAAGAGCACCCAGAGGAAACCCACGTGGACATGGGGAGAACATGCAAACTCCACACAAAAAGGCCCTCACAGGCCGCTGGGCTCGAACCCAGAACCTTCTTGCTGTGAGGCGACAGTGCTAACCACTACACCACCATGCTGCCCCCATTTTCATACATTTTAAGGTATTAATTAATATTACATAATAATATTATATAATTACAGTAAAAATTACCTTAAAGCACATACACAGAGTCATGGCCTCACTTTCGTTTATAAATGCCTTGAGACCTCAAGAATGGCACAGGAATAGTTTTAAGCACTAACAATAAATTTAATATAGTAATTTTTACAATTAAAGTGATTTATATAGGTAGCAGTCTGAGTGAATGACCTTGACGTCCGTAACGTCACAGCAGGAAGTCTATCGGTCTCATCACCATTTCCGCGATACTAAAACACAGAGCTGACTGCAACTCCGATCCTCCATTTTGAGCTAATTTATCGCCATGCCACATAGATGTGTTTTTGGCTGGTGCAGCAACATGATAGAAGGTGGATTTATGTTGCATTCATGGCCCAAGAATGTTCAAACTGCAAAGATTTGGACGTGTTTTGCGAGAAGTTCACGGGCACATTGGGCGCCTATGCAGTGGTCTCTCCTCTGCTCTGCACATTTTACTGAAGACTCGTACGAGACTTCTGATCTGTTGAAGAGGATTGGCTATAAGCCCGTATTGAAAGAGGGTGCAGTATCAACAATTAAAGGAAAAGAAAACTACAAGAAAAGGAAAGTATTTATTTATTTTATTTATTTATTTTTTAAAAGGAAAGTGAGTTCAGTTGCACCAGTCCTCCCGGAGTTAGCCGAGGGTTGTTGCTAAAACCTGGAACAGAAGGGGATGGACATATCGCTCGGGCAGTGACCTCCCTGCAGTTGTTGCTAAAACCGGTGACATCCCGTTCTGTCCCGGGTTTTAGTAATTGCCTGAGTCCAGCAGTAATGGCGGACTACACAGTATGAAGAAAAGTGAATGAGTGGAGCAGCCGTCTTATTTCTAAATTGGATATTGCTGCTACTGTATCTCACCCTTACTGTACGTGGAAGAAGTGAATGAACAGAGAACTGAACAAACAACTGAAAGTCAGATTGTTTCAAAAACAATCGGCCTTCAAGAAGCGAGAACACAGACGGGTAAACTCCAACTCACATTTGAATACAGAACAACAAAAACACGTTGTTTACCTGCATTTAGATTAAGGGCGCTTTCACACTGCTAGTTCGATTATTTGGTCCGCACCAGGCAGTAAAATTGTTACATTGTAGCATACAGACTGCGTGTGGTCCGCGTTCACACATGCAAACGAACCGAATTGGTCTGAATGACGTTTTGTCATCTTCCGGTGGAAATAAGCGCCAATTTGGACTTTCACAATGGAGCGACACATTCACACACTGTTTCTTGCGCTGGTCCTTGCTTTTTATATCGTCAACATTACCCATTTCTGGCAAAATATCCAGTTCCGGAATGAGTCCTGGCTGCAGCTGGAGAACAATTTTTGGATATACTGGATTCGCCGAAGGTGTATAGTGCGTCATTTCAGGCAGAGGAGACGCACTATTTTCACCAATGCTGTCCTGCTGCTGATGAGACAAGCACCTTTCCAAAGACCCACAAGGTAGGCTATAGTCTGTTAGCCTGACAAGCCGGCTTTTACTGTAGAATCTGTTATGCTGTAGGTTAATACAGGGCAATCTGAATTTCCCACTGACAGAATGCTGACAGAGCTGGAGCACGCATGTGTGCCTGATGCCGCTGTTTACAGAACGTTATAATGATCACATTGTGTAGCTGCTCACATCATTACCTCTGCCAAGGAGGTTATGTTTTCGGTAGCATTGGTTTTTGTTTGTTTGTTGGTTTGTCTGTTAGCAACATTACGGAAAAAGTTATAAACGGATTGCTCTGAATTTTTTTCCAGAGGTGTGACTGGGCACAAGTAACAATCCATTAAATTTTGGCGGTGATCCGGATCACCGTCTGGATCCCGGAATTTTTTAAAGGATTCTTGGCGGAGGTCTGCGCTCTCCGAGTGCTTTTCTAGTTATCTTTATAGTTATAGTTATTAAAATAGTTACTATTCTTAGTGTGAGCAGCCTTTTACATTATATCCAGGGTAGACACACCCCACTATTCAATGAAAAAAATGTGCATATTATGCGTAATTAGACCTGAGTTGGTCCAGGTTCGCGTTCTCACCAGAGGGACCGCACCAGAGGTTGACATTTGGTGCGGAATCAAGCGGACCGAGACCACCCCTTTTTGGAGGTCTCGGTCCACTTGATTTAGGGTGCTTTCACACCAACAGCAGTTGGTGCGCACTAAACAGTCCATTCGAACCAAAAGCTCTTAGTTCGGTTTGTTTTTGTCGGTGTGAAAGCATCAATCGCACTCAGGTGCGCACTAAATCAAGCGAACCGAGACCTCCAAAAAGGGGTGGTCTCGGTCCGCTTGATTCTGCACCAAATGTCAACCTCTGGTGCGGTCCCTCTGGTGAGAACGCGAACCTGGACCAACTCAGGTCTAAACGAGCTATTCGTTCGTTATAACATATCGAATTACAGCCTCTGCATTTGATTATTGTTATTTATTATTTATTGTATGTTATTTATTATTATTATTATTATTATTTAACAACAAAACGTTTAAACCCATTCCTGTGTTATTACAACATAGGCTACTGTTAAAACCAGTGTATAATATGCACATTTTTTCATTGAAAAGTGGGGTGTGTCTACACTGGATATAATGTAATAGGCTGCCCACACTAAGAATAGTAACTATTTTAATAACTATAACTATAAAGATAATGATGTGAGCATCTACACAATGTGATCATTATAATGTCCTGTAAACAGCGGCATCAGGCACACACGCGTGCTCCAGCTCTGTCAGCATTCTGTCAGTGGGAAATTCAGATTGCCCTGTATTAACCTACAGCATAACAGATTCTACAGTAAAAGCCGGCTGACTTGTCAGGATAACAGACTATAGCCTACCTTGTGGGTCTTTGGAAAGGTATTTGTCTCATCATCAGCAGGACAGCATTGGTAAAAATAGCGCGTCTCCTCTGCCTGAAATTATGCGCTATACGCCTTCGGCGAATCCAGTATATCCGAAGATTGTTCTCCAGCTGCAGCCGCGACTCATTCTGGAACTGGATATTTTGCCAGAAATGGGTAATGTTGACGATATAAAAAGCAAGGACCAGCGCAAGAAACAGTGTGCAAACGTGTCATTCCATTGTGAAAGTCCAAATTGGCGCTTATTTCCACCAGAAGATGACAAAACGTCATTCAGACCAATTCGGTTCATTTGCATGTGTGAACGCGGACCACACGCAGTCTGTATGCTACAATGTAACAATTTTACTGCCTGGTGTGGACCAAATAATCGAACTAGTGGTGTGAAAGCGCCCTTAATGTGCACCCGAGTGCGATTGATGTTTTCACACCGATGAAAACGAACCGAACTAAGAGCTTTTGGTTCGAATGGACTGTTTAGTGCGCACCAACTGCTGTTGGTGTGAAAGCACCCTAATACATGTAACTTGTATTGTGTGTTTAAGGTACCAGTTTTCTTCAGAATGTGATTGTCTCAGTTCATCTGATTATTTAATGAGCCTTTTACGTTTTATCAGTGAAAATGCATGCATGTATATGTATGTTGCATAAGTTATAATACCTATCCTGTTTTAATGAGAGTCAACCCACAATCAATGAAGTCAAATCAGTCTTAGTTGAGCAAGTTGGTAATGGGATTTCTTACTTTCACCATAAATTTTTATTTATATGACTTTGGTCTATAGCTGTCAAAGGCCTCGGCCTTAAAACCGGTTACTGCTGTGACGTCACACACTCAGGGCTGGCTGGCTCAGTGGGGCAGCTCGAATGCCAACTTTGCGGTTGATTTTAACTCACAAAAAATGTATATTTTTATTCCCATTTATGCAGCATATAAGAGTCAAGGATGCAGATACTATCCACTCAGAAATATATTTAAAAATAAAGGTTCTGCGTATCTCCTTTAATGTGACTGACATTTCCATCCTGGTTTGGGAACCCTGTTATAAACTATTGTACATATTCATTGTTAAATGGATGTTTGTACGTATTCATAAAACTAACGAACATAAACCTATATACACATAAGGAAGTATTAAACTGGTTGGCTGGCTAGAAATATAATGTATGGAAGAGTCCAAAATAATTTAATTACACATACAAACCTCACAAGCCTTTCAGAGCAAAAACTCTGGCAGTCTTGTGTTAGGTTTAATTCACATATCTCTGGATCCTCTAATACATTTGATATGTTATTAACTTAAACAATATTGGCTGGCTTTATGTGGTATATCAGATATATTCCATTCAGCTAGCATGATATTGAAAAAGTCGAAGATGTGTTCAATGGCATGCTAGCTGAATGGAATATATCTGATATACCACAAAAGAAAGCCAGCCAATATTATTATTATTATTATTATACATACACATTCCTTACGGGTGTTCAATGCATCTTTCTCTTTCAAAATTCTGTCAAAATCTTCTGTAGTTAACGAAGTAAACCTGGCGGCCATATTTGTTTACAAATTGTCACAGTCGCTCGCTAGTGTGGAAAGCGCATGTCTCTGACGTGCGACGTCATGTCTTGACAACCATGCAGTATTGTAAACCATATTCAACACTCATTCTCCATTGGGTAGAGTGATGTAATACACATAGGATAAGCGATGTGATAACAATACTGCATGCTATCAAGCCAAATGAATGAAACTTGCTAGAAAGGAATAGAATACATGTTTTTATTCCATCAAAACATGCATAATACATATTGTTCCACTGTCTAAATTTTTTTTGCAAAATTATTGCATGACGCTATTACAAATAAATAAAAATAATAATATAATGAGCCTATGCATAACCTTCTACACTTGCCCAAATGTTTAGGCTGAAGAAAACTCAGGGTTCTGCAGTATCCATAGTGTAGGGACCCTGCTGTAAGGACTTTAGTATTCTATGAGTTGAGCACTGAAGCATGTAGAGATAGTGCTTAAGAATTAGCCATTATTATCTGCTGAGAGAGGAGATGGCTGTCAAAGTCTTGGTCTAGTTTTTCCCTTACTTTTCCTCCATCTCTCTCTCTCTCTCTCTCTCTCTCTCACACACACACACACACACACACACACAAATATACTGTATGTGTCACTGTAGTTTTACAGTATGTCAGAGGTTTTGTGCAGGCTGACAAGGGAGCTCTCCTGCTCTGCATGTGACTTTTTTATTGTTGCAGGAAGGCTGTTACTCAATATAACACACACACACACACACACACACACACACACACACACACTGAAAGCATCCAGACTTACAATACATACAACTTGGGATTGTCATTACTATTTTATTTGTCACCGGTGTGGCAAGCCCTAATTTTCAAGATATTGAAATAAAACAATAAAAAGGCATATATCAAATAAACAAATAAGGTAAAGCCATTGCAAATTCAAATATAAATTAGTCTCATGGTTAAATATTTTAAAACAGCCTAGCATAAAAATAAAGGTGTCCAATTTCAAGGTCCTGTGAGTCATATCCCAGGCGTGTGTAGCGACTCTGTTTAGCATTGCATCACTTTCTCTCATATACAACAGATCAAAAGACGGATGCTCCAGTCTGAATTGATTTCATGCAAGCAGAGCAGATGAAAAAGACAGAAGAAGAGAGAGAGAGAGAGAGAGCACATATAAACAGAAATGTGTCCGTCTGAATAAAAGACATGGAATAATAATGATGCAATCATTTCCCTACAAATATATTACACTCCTGTCTGGCAGCATCACAATGCTCTTCATCACTCTGGGCTTGGAGTTGCTCAAAGATGAAACCCAGGCATAGATGCATGGAGGTCAATTCAAAGACATCATAATCAAATTGGCAGAAGTGGAAGAGCTGATGGCTGTTGAGGAAACTTGTTTTGGAAAAACAGGAAGGATATCCACATGGTTAATGGATTTGACCGTCAACCCGCAAGCAGTACAAACCTTTCTTTCTTGTTTGGTATGGGTTTCTACTCTCTTCTGCTCTCTGTCTCTCTCACTCAACTCCCTTGTGATTGAAGCGAAGCTAGAGAGCTTATGACATTGATCATAATGGCAACAGTGCCATAATGACAGCTTCTGCATAGCACAGTCAATCTTCTCCATCATCAATATTATAACAATATTATATTGACAAAATGTCATATGTTCCTTCAAAAAGAATGGGAAAGGAACAACTTTATACCTACTTATTTATGTAGCTATCCAATCAGACAATAATGTGGTAGTACAACCCCTATTCCAAAAAAGTTGGGACAAAGTACAAATTGTAAATAAAAACGGAATGCAATAATTTACAAATCTCAAAAACTGATATTGTATTCACAATAGAACATAGACAACATATCAAAGGTCGAAAGTGAGACATTTTGAAATTTCATGCCAAATATTGGCTCATTTGAAATTTCATGACAGCAACACATCTCAAAACAGTTGGGATAGGGGCAATAAGAGGCTGGAAAAATTAAAGGTACAAAAAAGGAACAGCTGGAGGACCAAATTGCAACTCATTAGGTCAATTGGCAATAGGTCATTAACATGACTGGGTATAAAAAGAGCATCTTGGAGTGGCAGCGGCTCTCAGAAGTAAAGATGGGAAGAGGATCACCAATCCCCCTAATTCTGCGCTGACAAATAGTGGAGCAATATCAGAAAGGAGTTCGACAGTGTAAAATTGCAAAGAGTTTGAACATATCATCTACAGTGCATAATATCATCAAAAGATTCAGAGAATCTGGAAGAATCTCTGTGCGTAAGGGTCAAGGCTGGAAAACCATACTGGGTGCCCGTGATCTTCGGGCCCTTAGACGGCACTGCATCACATACAGGCATACTTCTGTATTGGAAATCACAAAATGGGCTCAGGAATATTTCCAGAGAACATTATCTCTGAACACAATTCACCGTGCCATCCGCTGTTGCCAGCTAAAACTCGATAGTTCAAAGAAGCAGCCGTATCTAAACATGATCCAGAAGCGCAGACGTCTTCTCTGGGCCAAGGCTCATTTAAAATGGACTGTGGCAAAGTGGAAAACTGTTCTGTGGTCAGACAAATCAAAATTTGAAGTTCTTTATGGAAATCAGGGACGCCGTGTCATTCGGACTAAAAAGGAGAAGGACGACCCAAGTTGTTATCAGCACTCAGTTCAGAAGCCTGCATCTCTGATGGTATGGGGTTGCATTAATGCGTGTGGCATGGGCAGCTTACACATCTGAAAAGACACCATCAATGCTGAAAGGTATAATCCAGGTTCTAGAGCAACATATGCTCCCATCCAGACGACATCTCTTTCAGGGAAGACCTTGCATTTTCCAACATGACAATGCCAAACCACATACTGCATCAATTACAGCATCATGGCTGCATAGAAGAAGGGTTCGGGTACTGGACTGGCCTGCCTGCAGTCCAGACCTTTCACCCATAGAAAACATTTGGCACATCATAAAACAGAAGATACGACAAAAAAGACCTAAGACAGTTGAGCAACTAGAATCCTACATTAGACAAGAATGGGTTAACATTCCTATCCCTAAACTTGAGCAACTTGTCTCCTCAGTCCCCAGACGTTTACAGACTGTTGTAAAGAGAAAAGGGGATGTCTCACAGTGGTAAACATGGGCTTGTCCCAACTTTTTTGAGATGTGTTGTTGTCATGAAATTTAAAATCACCTAATTTTTCTCTTTAAATGATACATTTTCTCAGTTTAAACATTTGATATGTCATCTGTGTTCTATTCTGAATAAAATATAGAATTTTGAAACTTCCACATCATTGCATTCCGTTTTTATTTACAATTTGTACTTTGTCCCAATTTTTTTGGAATTGGGGTTGTACTCATGTTATATACATACATTCACCACTTGAAGATAAACTTCATATCTTTGTGCCACTGTGTAATATTCTATGTATGTACCTGTATACAATATAAATACAGTATACAGATAGTATTACACCCCTAATAGTTTGGTGTATATATAGTACTGTAGAGCTCTCGGAGGTGTGGGGGGAGCACAGAGGACAGCAGGACAAAGCTTCAGGTACGAATCGGCTTTTATTGCCAGACTTTTCAGTATAACAACACCGTTTTATTCTGGTAAATACACACACACACGCTGTGTTCTTGTCCCGGGAAGAGCTCCCCTCTGCCTCCTTAAATAGGGTGCGGTTACTGGGAAGACACACAAACACAGGTTAATTACCGTCAGGTGTAGTGATTCTGCCACTCACCTTCCCTGGCTCCGCCCTCCTGTCACAGACCGGCGCTTGACCACGCCCCCGCTGCCACATACCCCCACCGCCCGACTCAGGCCGGGCGCCCGTCCGGCCCGCAGCCGACTCCCCCCCCCCCCTTGACGGGAGAGGAAGTCCGCCACGACCATCTGCGCCCCCGGCCTGTGGACCACCTTGAAATTGAAGGGTTGGAGTGCCAGATACCAACGGGTGATCCGCGCGTTGGCATCTTTCATGCGGTGGAGCCACTGGAGGGGCGCGTGGTCCGAACAGAGGGTGAAAGGGCACCCCAGCAGGTAGTAAAGGAGGGTGAGGACTGCCCACTTGATCGCCAGGCATTCCTTCTCAATAGTGCTGTAGCGCCCCTCACGCACCGACAGCTTCCTGCTTATGTACAGGATGGGGCGGTCCTCCCCCTCCACCTCCTGGGACAACACCGCCCCCAGCCCTCCGTCCGACGCGTCGGTCTGCAACACAAAAGGGAGAGAAAAGTCAGGGGAGTGTAATAGTGGCCCCCCACACAGTGCAGCCTTTACCTCAGAGAAAGCCCGCTGGCACTGCTCCGTCCACTGGACCGGATCTGGCGCCCCCTTTTTAGTGATGTCAGTCAGCGGGCTGGTGACGTCCGAATAATTAGGTATAAACCTATGATAGTAGCCAGCCAGCCCCAGGAACTGTCTCACCACCTTTTTGGTCTTGGGCCTCGGGCCGGCCGCAATCGCTGCTGTCTTATTAATTTGGGGACGCACCTGCCCGTTGCCCAAGTGGAAGCCCAGATACCATACTTCCACCCGCCCAATCGCACACTTCTTCGGGTTGGCAGTGAGACCCGCCCGCCTCAGCGACCTAAGGACGGCCCTCAGGTGTTGCAGGTGCCGCTGCCAGTCGTTACTATAAATGATAATGTCATCAAGATATGCGGCCGCATAGGTGGCGTGGGGCCGGAGGACCCTGTCCATCAGCCGCTGAAACGTAGTGGGCACCCCAAACAGCCCAAAAGGAAGTGTGACAAATTGGTGTAAGCCGAACGGTGTGGAAAAGGCCGTTTTCTCCCAGGATAATGGACTCAAGGGGATCTGCCAATATCCCTTCGTCAAATCCAGTGTCGAGTAAAAGCGAGCCGTGCCTAGTCAATCGAGCAGCTCGTCAATATGAGGCATTGGGTACGCGTCGAATTTAGACACCGCGTTGACTTTTCTATAGTCTACACAGAACCGGACCGACCCGTCGGCCTTGGGTACCAAGACCACCGGGCTGCTCCAGTCACTGTGGGACTCCTCGACGATGCCCATTTCGAGTATGGTCTGAAGTTCTTCCCGAACCACCTTTTTTTTGTGTTCGGGTAGCCTGTAAGGGCGGCTACGCACTACCACCCCCGGGGGCGTCTCTATGTGGTGTTCTATGAGGTTAGTGCGACCGGGCAGGGGCGAGAACACATCCGAAAACTCAGCCTGCAACTGGGCGACCTCCGTGAGTTGGGTCGGGGAGAGGTGGTCTCCACAGGGGACCGGAGAGGTACGTGATGCCAATGTCCCTTTTTGAACCTCCGGCCCCAGCTCCGCCTTCTCCGGAACTACCGACACCAACGCCACGGGGACCTCCTCATTCCAGAGTTTAAGCAGATTGAGGTGGTAGATCTGTAGCGCCCCCTCCCTGTCCGTTTGCCTTACCTCATATTCGACGTCCCCGACTCGCCGTGTGACCTCAAAGGGTCCTTGCCACTTGGCGATTAATTTGGAGCTCGACGTGGGCAACAGTACGAGTACCTTCTCTCCCGGAGTGAACTCTCTAAGGCGCGTACCCTTGTTGTACAGGCGGGCTTGCCGTTCCTGGGCCTGCCGCAAATTCTCCTGAGTTAGGTGGGTGAGCGTGTGGAGTTTTGCGCGCAGGTCCATAACGTACTGAATTTCGTTTTTACTCTGTGAAGGTCCCTCCTCCCAAATTTCTCGCAGCACATCTAAAATGCCGCGCGGCTTACGCCCGTATAACAATTCAAACGGGGAGAACCCCGTGGAGGCTTGGGGGACCTCTCGCACTGCAAATAACAAGGGTTCGAGCCATTTATCCCAGTTACGTGCGTCCTCACTTACGAATTTTTTAATTATATTCTTGAGGGTGCGATTGAACCGTTCAACTAAACCGTCCGTTTGTGGGTGATAAACGCTGGTGTGAATCGGCTTAATACCTAATAGCCCATACAGTTCGCTCAGTGTTCGTGACATAAACGAGGTGCCTTGGTCAGTCAGAATCTCTTTTGGGATTCCAACCCGGGAGATGACATGGAAGAGGGCCTCCGCAATACTGCGTGCTGAGATATTGCGAAGAGGCACTGCTTCTGGGTATCGCGTTGCATAGTCCACCAGAACCAATATAAAGCGGTACCCTCGTGTTGAGCGATCTAATGGCCCGACGAGATCCATCCCAATTCTTTCAAACGGGGTCTCGATTAATGGTAGGGGCGCAAAGGCGCTTTTGGAATGGCCGCTGGATTTACTAACTGGCATTCGCGGCACGCCGTACACCACTTACGGACATCGCCGCGAATCCCCGGCCAATAGAATCGGGCCATTATCCGGGCTAGTGTCTTATCCTGCCCTAGGTGTCCAGCCATGGGATTAAAGTGAGCCGCCTGAAATACCAATTCCCGGCGGCTCTTTGGAATTAACAGCTGTGTGACTTGCTCTTTCGTCTGAGTGTCCTGCGTCACTCGGTATAATCTATCCTTCATAATAGAAAAATAGGGGAAGGACGGGGTGGCGCTCGGCTGGAGCGTTTGACCATCGATTACTCTCACTTGGTCAAACGCATGTCGCAGAGTCTCGTCTCGTGATTGTTCTAATGGGAAATCCACGAGGGATTCCCCAACAGAAAGAGGAGGAGCCGGCGGCTCCTCACTCTGTCGCGGAGATGACATAGACGGCTCTGCGACAGCAGCTCCAGCCAAAGCAACACCGGGACCTCTCCCTGTCAAATGGCAGGACCCACTCTTTACTAGGCACGTCATTAAACCCTGAAATCCCGGCCAATCAGTCCCCAAAATTAAAGAGTGGGTAAGGCGAGGATTAACCGCCGCCTTCACTATAGATTTTTCCCCTCTGAAAAATATATGGACCGACACCAAAGGGTAGCTGTGAACATCCCCATGCACACACAACACCTTCACCCCCTGTGCTCCCCCCAATGCCTCGTCTTGCACCAGGCTTTGGCGGATCGAGGTCTGATTGCAACCAGAATCCACCAACACCTGATATGTAGCCCCTTGGACACTCACCGGTATGCGATACGCTCCGGCCCGATCGAGGGCAGCTTCTGGCGCGTCGGGGATCCGTACCACCGTGCCCACCTCCATTGCTGTGCACTGTTGTTGCAGGTAGCCCGGCTCCCCGCAGCGCCAGCAAACCGGCCCGGGCTTTCCCTCTGCACCTGTGCTCTGGGGCTCACTCACCTGGGGGGGGGGGGAGACAGACACAGAAGGGAGAAACGGGAGGGCACCACGGGTGCGGCAGGCCGGCTGGGGTGGAGCCGGCCCCCGCCTTCGTGGTGGGGGAATGGGGCGAGGACGGGACACAGAAGGGAGGGGAGAGAGAGAGAAGAGGAGAGAAGAGAAGACGTCGTCGGCTGTCCTGCCGCCGGAACAGCCGCCAAATGATCCTCCGCCAGTCCTACTGCCTGATCCAGCGACGCCGGGCGGTGGCACTGGACCCACTCCGCGGTTCCGGCTGGTAAGCGGGCGATGAACTGCTCCAGCACCACCTGATCGATGATTCCCTCGGCGTTGCGATCGTCGGCCCTCAGCCACCGCCAGCAGGCATCCCGGAGCTGCTGGCCGAATGCGAACGGCTGGCCGACTTCCTCCAACCGCAGCGCACGGAAGCACTGGCACTGTTGTTCTGGTGTGCGCCCCACGCGCTGGAGGACGGCCCGGCGAAGGTCCGCATAGGCCAGCCGGCGGTCGGCAGGGAGCTGTAGCGCGGCCAGCTGCGCCTCTCCCGTCAGGACGGGGAGGAGGCGCGCTGCTCCATCGGCCACCCCGAGGCTTCGGCGACCTGTTCGAACAATGTGAGGAACGCCTCGGGGTCGTCCTGCGGGCCCATCTTGGTCACGGTGAGGGGAGACGGGCCCGCGGCCGGGGCGCTGGTGGACCCCGCCGACGCAAGGAGATGCCAGAACGCCTCGCGATCTTCCTGCTGGGCCAGCACCAGGGCTTCGAAGCGCCGCTCTTGCTCCTTTTGGAGCGTGACGAGCGCCTGGTGCTGGCTTTGCTGAGCCGTGGCGAGGGCGTGGACCAGGTCCGCGAACGGGGAGGATTCCATGGGGCTGTGGGGTTGGTGCTCCACCTTTTTCCCGGGTTTTGGCACCACTGTAGAGCTCTCGGAGGTGTGGGTGGAGCACAGAGGACGGCAGGACAAAGCTTCAGGTACGAATCGGCTTTTATTGCCAGACTTTTCAGTATAACAACACCGTTTTATTCTGGCAAATACACACACACACACATGCTGTGTTCTTGTCCCGGGAAGAGCTCCCCTCTGCTCTCCCTCTGCCTCCTTAAATAGGGCGCGGTTACTGGGAAGACACACAAACACAGGTTAATTACCGTCAGGTGTAGTGATTCTGCCACTCACCTTCCCTGGCTCCGCCCTCCTGTCACAGACCGGCGCTTGACCACGCCCCCGCTGCCACAAGTACATACATGCTATAATCTCACTAAATATAGTGCTCTCTCTCTCACACACACATTCCCTATATATAAGTGCTGTCAAAGTTAACACGTTAATTTTGGCGATTAATTCTAAACATTTAATGCATTAAAAAAATTAACGCAATTAACATGGTTTTGTTTACTTCCGGTGGCGGCTGACCCATAATCTTTGGTTACGTGTGCGGGAAAACCGGGCAGAAACAGCTATCCTAACTAAAGGAGAGTCTATGGCGGAAAGATGGATAAGGGTGAACTTTTAGGGGGAAAGTTTCATTTTAAAACGTTGCCCAATGGCTCGTTGGACAAAACTAAGGCAATTTGCACAGTTTGCAAAGCCGAATTTAATCACCACAGAAGTAACACGTCTTTAGCGTATCACCTAAAAGCAAAACACCCTGCTGAAATTACCTCCACTGGACCTCGCCAGTCTACACTACAGGAGTGTGGCACTCGTGGGCGAATAACAAAACCTGTAAGTGAAAAGTTAACCAATTCCTTGGTTACTTGGATAGTTAAAAACTGCTGCCCAGTTAGCACAGTAGAGGATGATTGACTGAGAGAAGTAATTCGTGTTGCATCGGGAGATACCTCTTATAATTTACCCTCAAGAGGAACCACCGTGTCAAGAATACACACTTTGTATGAGGATGAGAGGGCACAGCGGATGAACATGCTTGCGCAAGCAAAGCACATCGCTCTCACGGGTGACCATTGGTACCCCGTGAGACCATTAGTTGGACCACTGTACAATGCATAAAATCATCCTGATATAAGTGGTCATGAGCTTCAGTTAGTGCTCACATGAAATTATGAGAATGAGGGAAAAATGTAATCTCTGCGACTTTTACCATGGTGTTCTTTTTGGAGCCAGATGAGCATGTTTGAGTGTTTCATAAACTGTTGATCTCCTGGGATTTTCACACATTACATTACTGGCATTTAGCAGACACTCCTATCCAGAGTGACATATAACATACCTAGAGTAGCCTGGGGAGCAGTTGGGGGTTAGGTACCTTACTCAAGGGCACTTCAGCCATTCCTGCTGGTCCAGGGAATCAAACCAGCAACCTTTTGGTCCCAAAGCTGCTTCTCTAACCATTAGGCTATGGCTTCCCCCAACAGTCTACAGAGTTTACACAGATGGTATGAAAAACAAAACACATTGCGTGAGCGACAGTTCTGTGTGTGGAAACATTTTACTGATAAGAGAGATCGAAGGAGAATGGCCAGATTGGTTCAGGATGACAGGAAGTCTTTAGTATCTCAAATATTCAATCTTTACAACTGTGGTGAGTAGAAAAGCATCAGTGCACATCAAACCTTGAGGTGGATGGGCTACAACAACAGATGATCACATTGTGTTCCACATCCTGTCAGCCAAGAACAAAAATCGGAGGCATTTATGGGCATAGACTCACCCAAGCCAGACAGTCGAAGGCTGGAAAAAGACCACATGCTTTTTTTTTCTTCTAATCTTCAACTATTCAGTTTTGGTGAGCCTATGCCCATGATAACCTCACATTCCTGTTCTTGGCTGACAGGAATGGAACTCAGTTCGAGTTAATTTTGGATCTAATAATAATTTAACGTGCATTTATATTATTTAAAACTCATATAATTTAAGACTTAACTTTCCAAACACTTCTCCTCCATGTGACCTCTTCAGATTTATTAATGCAGCCTTAGATGTCCAAAGTATCAATTTAACATAGTAGACATGAGGACTAAAACTTGCCCAAAAGGCATTGTGAATAATTGCATCTTTCATATTCAAAACAAGGAGAATTGTGGATTGAATTGTTGATACCTGTAAACAATAGGAATAACATTCAAATTGTGGATGGTATCACATTCACATAATTCAACAAATTAAGTCAATAACCTAACTGTGATGTAACTTCATTGCTTGATTACACTATCTACTTAGCTCTCTCACTCTCATTCACTTTCAGTAACTGCTTTATCCTGGTCAAGGTGAATCCAGAGCCATTTCCAAAAACACTAGATGTGAGGTGTTAATACACACTGGGTGAGATGCCAGTCCACCACACAGCATCAGGTACTGACAATATATTGGACAATTTATCATACCCAAACTACCAATGTACACCTAGTGGAAGGTTTTGGGAGGTAGGAGGAAACCAGAGAACCCAGAGGAAATCCATATGGACATGGGAATAGCATGCAAAACTCCAAACAGACAGTAACCCAAGCTCAGGATCGAACTGGGGACCCTGGAGCTGTGAGGCAGCAAGCCTACCTAATTAATACACAAGGTAGTTAGCAATCCTTTATTACTCTGTGCATGTTTCAAAAGAACTTCATGTACAATTCATCAAGAGTGTCTCATAATCACATTGTTCTTGGTGCCACAGGCTTTCCTACTGAAACTCTACAGGAAATTAATAGTCAAATGCAGTTATAAGAGTCAGGAATGTAAATCTAGACCTGCTGGCAAGTCCTGATGGTTTAAGGTGTTACAGTTGATATTGTGTTCATCAAATATTCTCATCTCATTATCTCTAGCTGCTTTATCCTGTTCTACAGGGTTGCAGGCAAGCTGGAGCCTATCCCAGCTGACTACGGGCGAAAGGCGGGGTACACCCTGGACAAGTCGCCAGGTCATCACAGGGCTGACATATAGACACAGACAACGATTCACACTCACACCTACGGTCAATTTAGAGTCACCAGTTAACCTAACCTGCATGTCTTTGGACTGTGGGGGAAACCGGAGCACCCGGAGGAAAACCACGCGGGCACGGGGAGAACATGCAAACTCTGCACAGAAAGGCCCTTGCCAGCCACAGGGATCGAACCCGGACCTTCTTGCTGTGAGGCGACAGCGCTAGCCACTACACCACCGTGCCGCCTCAGCAAATGTTATTTTTCTTAAATAATTATTATTATGAACGAAAAACTTCCTACAGTATATGATTGTACAGTGGTGCTTGAAAGTTTGAGAACCCTTTAGAATTTTCTATATTTCTGCATAAATATGACCTAAAACATCATCAGATTTTCACACAAGTCCTAAAAGTAGATAAAGAGAACCTAGTTAAACAAATGAGACAAAAATATTATACTTGGTCATTTATTTATTGAGGAAAATGATTAAATATTACACATCTGTGACTGGGGCGGCACGGTGGTGTAGTGGTTAGCGCTGTCGCCTCACAGCAAGAAGGTCCTGGGTTTGAGCCCAGTGGCTGGCGAGGGCCTTTCTGTGCGGAGTTTGCATGTTCTCGTCGTGTCCGCGTGGGTTTCCTCCGGGTGCTCCGGTTTCCCCCACAGTCCAAAGACATGCAGGTTAGGTTAACTGGTGACTCTAAATTGACCGTAGGTGTGAATGTGAGTGTGAATGGTTGTCTGTGTCTATGTGTCAGCCCTGTGATGACCTGGCGACTTGTCCAGGGTGTACCCCGCCTTTCGCCCGTAGTCAGCTGGGATAGGCTCCAGCTTGCCTGCGACCCTGTAGAACAGGATAAAGCAGCTAGAGATAATGAGAGAGAGAGAGACATCTGTGACTGGCAAAAGTATGTGAACCTTTGCTTTCAGGATCTGGTGTGACCCCCTTGTGCAGCAATAACTGCAACTAAACATTTCTGGTAACTGTTGATCAGTCCAGCACACCGGCTTGGAGGAATTTTAGCCCACTCCTCCATACAGAACAGCTTCAACTCTGGGATGTCGGTGGGTTTCCTCACTTCAGGTGAGTGAACTGCTCACTTCAGGTCCTTCCACAACATTTCGATTGGATTAAGGTCAGGACTTTTACTTGGCCATTCCAAAACATTAACTTTATTCTTCTTTAACTATTCTTTGGTAGAACGACTTGTGTGCTTAGGGTCGTTGTCTTGCTGCATGATCCACCTTCTCTTGAGATTCAGTTCATGAACAGATGTCCCGATATTTTCCTTTAGAATTTGCTGGTATAATTCAGAATTCATTGTTCCATCAATGACGGCAAGCTGTCCTGGCCCAGATGCAGCAAAACAGGCCCAACCCATGATACTACATGCACCATGTTTGACATATGGGATAAGGTTCTTATGCTGGAATGTAGTGTTTTCCTTTCTTCAAACATAACACTTCTCATTTAAACCAAAAAGTTCTATTTTGGTCTCATCCATCCATAAAACATTTTTCCAATAGCCTTCTGGCTTGTCCACATGATCTTTAGCAAACTGCAGATGAGCAGCAATGTTCTTTTTGGGGAGCAGTGGCTTTCTCCTTGCAACCCTGCCATGCACACCATTGTTGTTCAGTGTTCTCCAGATGGTGGACTCATGAACTTTAACATTAGTCCATGTGAGAGAGGCCTTCAGTTGCTTAGAAGTTACCCTGGGGTCCTTTGTCACCTTGCCGACTATTACGCGCCTTGCTCTTAGAGTGATCTTTGTTGGTCGACCACTCCTGGGGAGGGGAACAATGGTCTTGAATTTCCTCCATTTGTACACAATCTGTCTGACTGTGGATTGGTGGAGTCCAAACTCTTTTGAGATGGTTTTGTAACCTTTTCCAGCCTAATGAGCATCAACAACACTTTTTCTGAGGTCCTCAGAAATCTCCTTTGTTCATGCCATGATACACTTCCACAAACATGTGTTGTGAAGATCAGACTTTGATAGATCCCTGTTCTTTAAATAAAACAGGGTGCCCACTCACACCTGATTGTCATCCCATTGATTGAAAACCCCTGACTCTAATTTCACTTTCAAATTAACTGCTAATCATAGAGGTTCACATACTTTTGCCACTCACAGATATGTAATATTGAATCATTTTCCTCAATAAATAAATGACCACCTATAATGTTTTTGTCTCATTTGTTTAACTGGGTTCTCTTTATCTACTTTTAGGACTTGTGTGAAAATCTGATGATGCTTTAGGTCATATTTATGCAGAAATATAGAAAAGTCTAAAGGGTTCACAAACTCTCAAGCACCACTGTATGTTGTGGCCTTGGGATGACCTTTGCATTTACAATCACTTTTACAAGTGATTTCTTCCACTGTTTATCGATACAGGATCAAGTCTGTCCTTCCTTTTTTAGACACTGATAAGGATGTGAGCTCTAATTTGTATTTAGCTTTCTGATAGTCATCTTCTGATGCTCACAGTATGAGGCTTTAACCATGAAATATTTCACTGCAAAAGCTCAATATCTGAAGCACAACTCCATCAGGGTGTATTTTATAGCATATTGTTCTCGAATAACAAAACACTTTTACAGTGGTGTTGGTAAGAGCATTCCTCTGGACTGGACCTAAGAAAACCAAACATTGTCCATTTTTCACAAACATGCTGTATGGTAAGCCCACTCAGCTAGCAGCCCACTGGCCAAATCCGGCCCACTTTAATATTTAAGTGACCAGTGGGAGTTATATAACAGTGATCTTATATCTACAGTATTGTTCAAGCAAATCAGTAAATATTGGTCATACTATTTGTGGGTGAAACTGAAATCAACCACACTGGTGAAAATCTGCTATTTTTCATCCAATATAAATCATTCGACTAAATTGTTATTCAACAATTTATTCAAATTATTTGACTGAACTGTCATTTATTTGGTCTTAACCATGCTGTGCAACAGTGTCAATATATCCCAGATCTGACAGCACAAGATTCAGCCAATTTTAGCTTAAGAGAAAAAAAAAAAAAACTCAGGACCCCCCTCCAATCCAAGAAGATGGAACATTGACTCAATACTCATCAATTCCAGGTTGGACAGACAATTATTTTTCACCTGCCATGAGTGTTAAAGCCTCTTTATTGTGGAAAAGGTGTGGACACACACACACACACACACACACACACACACTGATCAACCATAACATTAAAACCACTGACAGGTGAAATTAACAACATTGATTATCTCGTTACAATGGCACCTGTCAAGGGATGGGATGCATTAGGCAGCAAGAGAACAGTCAGTTCTTGAAGTTGATGTGTTGGAAGTGGGAAAAATGGGCAAGTGTAAGGATGTGACCGACTTTGACAAGGGCCAAATTGTGATGGCTAGATGACTGGGTCTGAGCATGTCCACAATGGCACATCTTGTGAGGTGTTCCCAGTATGCATTGATTAGTACCTACCAAAAGCGGTCCAAGGAAGGACAATTGGTGAACTGGCGACAGGGTCATGGGTGTTGAAGGTTCACTGATTCACATGGGGCACGAAGGCTAGCCTATATGGTCCAGTCTCACAGAAGAGCTACTATAGCACAAATTGCTGACAAAGTTAATGCTGACACCTTTCTGTTTTAGCCATATATATATAAAATGATCAGAATAAGCTGGGTTCTGGAGTACAGTAGTAGAGCTGAGAGCATGCGTGTCTGGATACAGGAATTACTTTTTGCCGAGCTCATCTCTTAGTAATTAATTTTGCTGCTTCTTCTGAATGACAAATAAGAAGTATCAAAATCAATTTCAAAGAATGCATTCATATTCAATGTTTGAGTATAAATAACCTCCTCTGACAATGGTCATGTTTTCATGCAAATAGGAATTGACTATTTAAAGTGTAAAATGACATTTTTAAATTGATCTCTAAGAAAAAAAACTATGGCCCAAAGCATGTGGACACATGACCATCACACCCATATATGGTTCTTCCCCAAACTTTTGCCACAAAGTTGAGAACACATAATTGTGTCAGATATCTCTGTATGCTGTAGCATTAAGATTTACCTTCCCTGGAACAGAAAGTCCTAACCCAAAACTGTTCCAGCATGACAGTGCCCTTGTGCACAAATTGAGGTCCATGAACATGTTTTGCCAAGTTTGGAGTGGAAGAGCTTAAGTGTCCTGCACAGATCCCGGACATCAACCCCACTGAACAGCTTTGGGATGAACTGTAATGCTGACTGCCCCTCAGGCCTCCTCACAGGCATCAATGCCTGACTTCACTAATGCTTTTGTGGCTGAATAAACACAAATCCCCACAGCCACACTCCAAAATCTAGTGGAAAGCCTTCTCAGAATAGTGGAGGTTATTCTAACATGAAAGGGGGAAGACATCTGGAATTGGATGTTCAAAAAGCACATAATGGGTGTGATTGGTAAGGTGTCCACATACTTTTAGCCATATAGTGTACATCAGGGTGTGCGCATATGTTTCTGGTTCAATAAATGGACACATTGGTGGGAAAAATTACTGACCAAATTATATTTCATTTCTTTACACATATAGTTTTACCCAGGGGCACCGCTAGAAATCTTGGACCCTATGGAAGATTACAATTTAGGCCCCCCCCCCGGTAACATTTTCAAGCGCAAGCAATTGAATTTGAAGTCTGTTTTTGGCTGGCACTTCTACTTTACTATGCATGTGACCAGCTGCCGAGCAAGTTTAGGTGATACAGTTATTTGGTATATGAACATTTTAAATGCAGAACTGTCAGAATTAGACTGAATAGACTGTTGCCGGTTTAACAGCATCAATTCTTGCACTCCAGCGAGTGTCAGACAAGCTGTGAAGAGAGCAGCCGGTAGTTTCTTTGTATATGGTCCATCGTTCTGGACTGGCACTTACAAATTTGTAAAGACAATTGATGAAGCCAAAAAAAGCTGACACTTCCTCACTTGATCCTGCAGCGTGTACCCCAGCGAGATTTAACACATGAACATTTTGAATGAATGAACTCCATACTAAGTTACCTAAGAATAGTTGCTCACAAAAAAAAGAAATGTCTTTTCATTTTATTGCAAGTCTTAATAGCCTAATGCTGCTTACTGTAGCCTAGCAATTAAAATAGTTTTTAACCCTAAATCCTTTATTCATGGATTGTATTGCTCACCTCCTTCTCCTAGGATTTGGGTTGAGGGCTGGGGTCCTATTCCTGAGGCTGAATTTGTGGATGTTGAGGGCACCTCATTAGTTTTGAAACCAGTTATTAGCCCCAGTATCGTGTAGGCTAGCCGAATATTTTACCTCACGTGTTAGCCCAGTAGGCTAGTTTACTGCACAAGTTTAGCTAGTTCTGTGCAGACCTTCTACATTACATTCATCTGCTCTTCCATGGCAATAAACGTGAAGTATTTAAATAAAATGACACTGCACTGCTTATTGAAAAGTGTTGTCTTGATATTCCAACTCGGTTAAAATGAAATCTGCTAGTCTATCATTAGCTAACATGCTGTAATGGAGCAATTCCAGCGTTATGGACGTGACACTTGAACTCAAAATGGCAACAAATGACCCAGTGCATGTTTTATTGTCTCCCAGTATTTAAACAGGTGTTGCATATTTTAAGGCTGTACCATACTGGAGAAGTGATAGAACAAGAACAATTCCCATAGTACATCTAGGGCATGCCAGAAAGTGCCAATAAAAGATGCGTTATGGATGTGACAGAAAAAGTATCACTTTTCTTGGGTGACTGTACATTTTTATCAAACTCTGTGAAATTGTAAACCTAATGTCGAAATGGAGATATCCATTTGATAGAGGGGTCCAAGGTGAATATTAAAAAAATCTTTGTTTAAAATATTTTGTATTTCATGCAGAGTTTCGGAAGGAAAAGTCAGCGTTATGGATGTGACGAAATTCCGTTATGGATGTGACGCGTCTGAAATAGACATGGCATATGTTTAGAAAATCAGCAATTTAACCACCATAACCCTTTGAAAAACTCTCTAAATATCAGCTAAAACTATCAAAGTTCTTAAATAACATTTAGAATGGCTATTGTTTTGCTGTTTTGTGGATTTTAGCATACATTTCTGTGGCTTGTGGCAATAATATAGAATTGTACATGATCAAAGTTGATTTTAGCTTGGGTTTTACATTATAAGAAAGAAAGACTGACAGTGACATATTAGGTTGGTTACAAATTGGTTCAACTTATTCACATCTGTAAAATACAGGCCTAGGTGATATCTCTGGGAGTGGTTTTGATGTATTACATGTTGCTTTAATTTTGCATGGTGAGGTTGACATTTACATGGAATTGCCCAATGGCATCGAGTGTCAGTGAATAATAGGCTAGCTTTCTCTGGGAAAAACCGAGTCGCCAATTGTCGACCCTTTTTCTCCCTTTCAGCTTTCTGCTGCTTCTCCTTCCGTTTTTGATATCCAGACTTCATAATTTATCTCACCACCAGCACTCCTGCTCCTGCTTAGCAACTTCTAGAATGTTCACCTCTGTTGCGCGCGAAGAGAAACTGCCAGCTGCTGTGAGCTGCGCTAATAGCGGCGCTGTGCGCACACGGAGCTACACAGTTCACTGTCCCCGCCCACAATCAGACTGTACCATTACTAAAAAGGGAGGAGGGGTGAAATGACAATATCATAAATAATTCAAGGAAAATGTGATAGCAAATCATAACCATGTATAATTTGCATATTTTAACAGATGAAATGAAATATTTTATTTCAAAAACTTACACAAGGCAATACTATTAAAATAATAATATCCCTCACAGGGCCCCCTGTCAGTGCCAGGCCCTTAGAATCATCCTAACTTCCCCCCCTAGCGGCGCCCCTGGTTTTACCTCACAGGCAATAACGTAAATATACTGAGTTACCAGGTATATTTGTAAGTACACCTGTTCAGTAACTTAAGTTTGTCTATCAAATTATATATTCAACAGACTGAATAAATAAGTTGGGTATTCGTCATGATACACCACATATATAAAACATGAGGCATAATTAACAGCTTCTAAGCTTAATAATTAGCTTTAATCAAGCCCACACTTCCTGAAAAAGTAACACACTTATTCTAAGTATGCGGTTTCATAAGCTAATAAGCTAACACACTAGTGTACTAGCATTTAGCCAATACCATTGCATAGATGTAATCTACACACCATATTGCCAAAAGTATTTGCTCACCTGCCTTGACTCACATATGAGCTTAAGTGACATCCCATTCCTAATCCATAGGGTTCAATATGACGTCGGCCCACCCTTTCCAGCTAGAACAGCTTCAACTCTTCTGGGAAGGCTGTCCACAAGGTTTAGGAGTGTGTTTATGGGAATTTTTGACCATTCTTCCAGAAGCGCATTTGTGAGGTCACACACTGATGTTGGACGAGAAGGCCTGGCTCTCCGCTCTAATTCATCCCAAAGGTGTTCTATTGGGTTGAGGTCAGGACTCTGTGCAGGTCAGTCAAGTTCATCCACACCAGACTCTGTCATCCATGTCTTTATGGACCTTGCTTTGTGCACTGGTGCACAGTCATGTTGGAAGAGGAAGGGGCCAGCTCCAAACTGTAAAAACAGTCTGCATGCCGAGGTGCTTGATTTTATACACCTGTGGCCATGGAAGTGATTGGAACACCTGATTCCGATAATTTGGATGGGTGAGCAAATACTTTTGGCAATATACCGGTAATCTATCTATCTATCTATCTATCTATCTATCTATCTATCTATCTATCTATCTATCTATCTATCTATCTATAAGCAGAAAAATGTCTCTTTTGCAATGCCCAAATTATTTCTGGGCTAGTTTTATTCTATATTTTTCCTTCCCTCACCCCTTTTTTTGTGGTTTTTGAGATGTAGTGGGTTGGAAATTTTGTTGTGATCTGGCAACCCTGCTCACCAGTGAATATTTGGTCCTAGAGCCAATGTCAGCCATGTTTAATTCATTTGCATTCTAATGCACAGCATTTGTTTCATAATATGCTTCAAAGAGTCTGAATGGATCAACATTATAAAGTTTCAATTAGGGGTGGGCGATATATATCGTCTGCGATAATATCGTCATTGTTGTTTTAACGATGTGCAAATTTACATTATTGAGTATTTAAATGACTTCACCAAAAACAATGAAATGCACAGGGAAACTGTTCACATGTTAATATATGGCGCAGCAGCGCTCCCCACAGCACGGCAGTATTCAGTCACACGACTAGTGGGCCTACACGATCACATGACCTCTCGCCTCCACTTTGCAACAGGTCAGCAGCACATGGTGATGAGAAAATGCAGGCATCTCCAGTCCCTGAAGCTACTTCAGATGATTTAGTGCCGAGGCGCGGGTCTACCTCTCTGGCATGGAAATGGTTTGGTTTCGAAAAGACAGACGTAGATCAAAAGACCGTCATATGCAAGATTTGTCGAAAATCAATCAACATGTAACAGAGCTCCACAACGAACATGTTTCACCACCTCTGAACCAATCATAGGAAGGAGTACGAAGAATTTGCACGTAATTCACCCCGAGGCGAGCCACGGCGCTCCGCTTCGGTTTCGTTTCTATCAGCGGCTCCAGCCCGACTTTGAACGCTCGTAACTCGGGCAGGGGAGGTCCCAGCCTCCCCAGACGTGGCACCCTGACCCCCATGCCCTCCCACGAACGAAAGAACGCTGCCAGGGCGGGCCACCTCTGAACCAATCATAGGAAGGAGTACGAAGAATATGAGAAACTTCGAGACTCTGCTGCTCAAGAAAAACCAAGCACAAGCAGGCCACCTAGTCAGCATACCCAACAGACGCTTGCTGAATCATTCAGCAGAAAAGTGCTGTATGAGGAAAAAAAGTCAACGATGGCAAGACATAACAAATGCCATCACCAAGTTCATAGCCAAAGAGATGTTACCGATGCAGTTGGTGGAGGGACAAGGCTTTATAGAACTTGTGAATGTCTTAGATGCGCGATACAGTGTGCCTAGTCGTAAATATTTCAGCGAAACTGCTCTCCCCACCCTGTATGATTCAACTCGCAAAGCTGTGATGAACGAAGTGCAAAAGGTGACACACTTCGCAACAACAACCGATTTATGGTCGAGCAGAACATCGGAGCCATACCTCTCTCTGACCATGCATTTAATTGATGAATCTTGGCTACTTTGGAGCTACTGTTTGCAGACGTCCTATTTCCCAGACAACCACACAGGAGCCCTTGGTCTGAAAGATGCCCTCATATCATGGTCGTTGAGTGAAGAGGGCATGGTTTGCATAACCACTGACAGTGGTGCAAACGTTGTCAGTGTACTCAGAACTAACAACTGGAAAAGGTTACCGTGCTTTGGTCACCAGCTTCATATCGCAATTGGTGAGTTATCATTTCAATATTCTTATCTATTGCAGTTAATATGAAATAGCAATGTGTCATCAATGTCAAGAAAAGAAAAGTGAAAATATGTATATAACATTTTCTTATGTATATACATTATAAGAAAAAAGGTATATTTTTTATAGGCCTAGGTTTTTTGTTATTGGACACTCACTAAGCCTATATGAAATTAACTGCCATTTTAAACTGCAATGCATGGTATTTTAAGGTCAACATGCATGGCACTGAATGTTACATCATTACACTGTTAATTGGCTAATAATGATGTTCCATTTCAAATATTTTCCAGAGAGGAGCATGCATGATACTAGGATAGACCGAGCCATTGGTGTCTGCAAGAAGGTGGTTGGAACCTTTTCCAACAGCTTTAAATTGAGGAAAGCTCTGGATGTTGCTCAAAATCAGCTGAAGCTCCCAGAGCATAAACTCATCACAGAATCACCAACAAGATGGGGCTCAAGACAGCGTATGATCGAGAGATTTATTGAGCAAGAAAAGGCCATTCGTCATGTGCTAAATGCAGACAAGACACACAGACATCTTATTCCATCATGGCAAGATGCTGATGTGCTAGAATCAGTGAGCAAAGCACTTAGTCCGCTGCTTGAGTTTACAGATGCCCTTTCAGGTGAGCAAGTAGTAACAATCTCCTACCTGAAACCCGTCCTGTCATTATTTAACTCTGAGGTCCTGGCAGTGAAGTCTGATGATACAGATCTCACAAAAAAAAAAATCAAGGAATCATTCTGAATTACCTAAATACAAAATACAGAGATGACGATGTGGATGGCATTTTAAGTGTGGCATCCACACTTGATCCACGGTTTAAAAAACGTTACAATGATGATGATCAGATGATAATGTCAACAATTTCCTCTGAACTTATGGCTATGGCAACTCAGGAAGAGAGTGATTCTCCAGGCACCTCAACTACCACAGCTCAAGGTGCCGCCGCTGAAGGTGGAGCAGATGGTGGTGACACCAGTGAACCAGCCAAAAAGATAAAGAAGTCTTTTGGCAGTTACTTCAAAAAACAAGTGAGAGGGGAGTCACAGGTTACTGCCATAGAAAAGGAGCTCAAGAGCTACCTTATGATACCGGAGGTGGACAGTGATGTCAATCCACTTGAATGGTGGAAAACACAAGAGATAAATTTCCCCAGACTGGGAAAGTTAGCTAAAAAGTATCTGTGCATCCCTGCCTCAAGCAGCCCTTCAGAGAGGGCATTCAGCACAGGAGGAAATATTGTGACATGTCACCGGGCTTCACTCAAGCTTGACAATGTGGACAGACTGCTGTTTTTGGCACATAATTTGAAGTAAAAAACCTGTTGGCCTAGAATGTTCAAATGTTCAAAGTTCTGCAAAATTCTGGCATCTGTCCTTAACTGTGATAATACTGGGTATTTTTACTATTTGAGAATTGTGGATTTTTTTTTCTCAACATTTGTATTTTGTTTACAAATCTCTTTCTATTTATTTGAGAAAACCTTTTTAGTAAAGTTTTTTTTTAATGTTATTTTTGTACAATCCTGGACAGAACTTTAAGTTTAATAAGGCCATAAGCACTTGCTGCTGTTGATGTGCAATAATTTTCATGGATGCATGGAGCACTTTATTACAAGAGTTCAATATTTCTGCATTGTAGTTCAATTAAGTTCTTTTTGTTTAAAGACAATAAATGTTTTCCTTAAACATTGTGCCCATTATTGTAGTCTCCAAGTAGGTATAACTCTGAGAATTCCAATCACATTTTTAAAAATATCGACTAATTATCGTTATCGTCAAAATCCAAAAAAAATCAAGATGTTATTTTTTGCCCATATTGCCCACCCCTAGTTTCAATTAATAAATGTCTCATCTCTAGCCGCTTTATCCTGTTCCACAGGGTCGCAGGCAAGCTGGAGCCTATCCCAGCTGACTATGGGCGAAAGGCGGGGTACACCCTGGACAAGTCGCCAGGTCATCACAGGGCTGACACATTGACACAGACAACCATTCACACTGACATTCACATCTACAGTCAATTTAGTCACCAGTTAACCTAACCTGCATGTCTTTGGACTGTGGGGGAAACTGGAGCACCCGGAGGAAACCCACGTGGACACGGGGAGAACATGCAAACTCCGCACAGAAAGGCCCTCGCCAGCCACGGGGCTCGAACCCGGACCTTCTTGCTGTGAGGCGACAGCGCTAACCACTACACCACCGTGCCGCCCTTAATAAATGTTATCATGTTTAATATTTTTTATTATTATAAAATAAAACACTAAAGTCATACTTTTTGCTGCATCAAAAATGTAACCAGTAGTATTTTGTACCTCCTTTTGATTTCAGAACAGCATGAATTTTGTATGGCTTGGATTCTTGCGTTATAAGGGAACATTTTACTACTCTTAAAGACAAATGGAGACTCTTGTCATTAACAACCCACTGCACCTCGATCCAAAGTGACTCATTATCCTTGACATGCAAAAACATATTCCCTGTTCACAGAGCCATGTAGTGCAGTGGTGCTTGAAAGTTTGTGAACCCTTTAGAATTTTCTATATTTCTGCATAAATATGACCTAAAACATCATCAGATTTTCACACAAGTCCTAAAAGTAGATAAAAAAGAAGCTAGTTAAACAAATGAGACAAAAATATTATACTTGGTCATTTATTTATTGAGGAAAATGATCCAATATTACATATCTGTGAGTGGCAAAAGTATGTGAACCTCTAGGATTAGCAGTTAATTTGAAAGTGAAATTAGAGTCAGGTGTTTTCAATCAATGGGATGACAATCAGGTGTGAGTGGGCACCCTGTTTTATTTAAAGAACAGGGATCTATCAAAGTCTGATCTTCACAACACATGTTTGTGGAAGTGTATCATGGCACGAACAAAGGAGATTTCTGAGGACCTCAGAAAAAGCGTTGTTGATGCTCATCAGGATGGAAAAGGTGACAAAACCATCTCTAAAGAGTTTGGACTCCACCAATCCACAGTCAGACAGATTGTGTATAAATGGAGGAAATTCAAGACCATTGTTACCCTCCCCAGAAGTGGTCGACCAACAAAGATCACTCCAAGAGCAAGGTGTGTAATAGTCGGCGAGGTCACAAAGGACCCCAGGGTAACTTCTAAGCAACTGAAGGCCTCTCTCGCATTGGCTAATGTTAATGTTCATGAGTCTACCATCAGGAGAACACTGAACAACAATGGTGTGCATGGCAGGGTTGCAAGGAGAAAGCCACTGCTCTCCAAAAAGAACATTGCTGCTTGTCTGCAGTTTGCTAAGGGTATAGTCACACTAGAGGTGGAATGAGCCTGAATGCCGTCAGAATGAAAATTCTTCGTATATTCCGGGATATTTGAAGTGCATTCTAAAAATTCTGACTGCATTCTGAGTGCATTCCAAACATTCGGGCCTATTGTTGTGGCCGGCCCGAATGTTTTGCTTATGTTCAAAACATTCGAGGTGTGTTCGAAGAGGAGAAATATCAAACGGCATTTGAAGTGTATTCTAACTGCATTCTAAACATTCTTACGGCATTCCAACAGCATTTGAAACATTATGATCGTGTTCGAGGGAAAAATCGAAATGGCAAGCCACTTCAAATCCTGCCAGAATGTCCCAAATGTGCCTCGAATGAGCCGGAATGCCGTCGGAATGAAAATTCTTCGTATATTCCAGGATATTCAAAGTACATTCTAAGTATTGGAGCTGCATTCTCTTTGAATTCTTAGATGTTCGAAACATATTCGGCAGCTATTCCGGGAGTGTTCTGACTGCATTTGAGGTGAATTCGTACAGCATTCGAGGCACCTTCCGACCAGACTTCGGGTGGTATTCAGGCAGCAATTGAACCACACTCGTACGGCATTCGAAGTGCATTCTTAATATTCTTACAGCATTCTAACAGCATTCTAGGTATTCCTACTGTGTTCCAACTACATTTGAACTGCATTCGAAAGCTAATACACCCGGAATGTGCAAGAATCATTCGAGGCGGGTTCAAAGCACATTCTAAGTATTTGAATGGCATTCTTACAAAGCTGTAAGAATGTTGGTCAATTTGAAATTCCCGCCTGAATGTGGCACGAATTTAGAAAAAATTTTCATTCCAGCTGGTTCTGCTTGATTCCTGCTAATTCCGAATAAGTGTGACGGGGCCTTAAAGATCATGTGGACAAGCCAGAAGGCTATTGGAAAAATGTTTTGTGGATGGATGAGACCAAAATATAACTTTTTGGTTTAAATGAGAAGCGTTATGTTTAGAGAAAGGAAAACACTGCATTCCAGCATAAGAACCTTATCCCGTCTGTGAAACACGGTGGTGGTAGTATCATGGTTTGGGCCTGTTTTGCTGCATCTGGGCCAGGACGGATTGCCATCATTGATGGAACAATGAATTCTGAATTATACCAGCGAATTCTAAAGGAAAATGTCAGGATATCTGTCCGTGAACTGAATCTCAAGAGAAGGTGGGTCATGCAGCAAGACAATGACCCTAGACATACGAGTCGTTCTACCAAAGAGTAATTAAAGAAGAATAAAGTTAATGTTTTGGAATGGCCCAGTCAAAGTCCTGACCTTAATCCAAGTGAAATGTTGTGGAAGGACCTGAAGCGAGCAGTTCATGTGAGGAAACCCACCAACATCCCAGAGTTGAAGCTGTTCTGTACGGAGGAATGGGCTAAAATTCCTCCAAGCCGGTGTGCAGGACTGATCAACAGTTACAACAAACGTTTAGTTGCAGTTATTGCTGCACAAGGGGGTCACATCAGATCCTGAAAGCAAAGGTTCACATAATTTTGCCATTCACAGATATGTAATATTGGATCATTTTCCTCAATAAATAAATGACCAAGTATAATATTTTTTTCTCATTTGTTTAACTGGGTTCTCTTTATCTACTTTTAGGACTTGTGCGAAAATCTGATGATGTTTTAGGTCATATTTATGCAGAAATATAGAAAATTCTAATGGGTTCACAAACTTTCAAGCACCACTATAATAGCACCTGCTTTGTATGGTGGCTAGAAAAGTGATTCTGGCTCATAAACATAGTTACTAAGTGGTTAAAAAAACAGCGTTGAGATGCATTTTCAGTTTCAGGTCCTAATGTGTGTCTGTATAAAAATAAATAAATAAAATTTCACCAAAACACTACCCCCACCAACCTGTGGTGTAGCTCCATGCATGTAAAGCACAACTTTATTCATCACACACTTGTGAAATTCCTCTCTCTGCATTTAACCCATCTGAAGCAGTGAACACACACATACAGAGCAGTGGGCAGCCATGCTAACAGTACCTGGGGAGCAGTTGGGAGTTAGGTGCCTTCCTCAAGGGCACCTCAGCCCAAGGCTGTCCCATATTAACCTAACCACATGTCTTTGAACTGTGGGGGAAACCAGAACACCCAGAGGAAACCCACGCAGACACAGGGAGAATATGCAAACTCCATACAGAAAGGCCACCGCCAGCCGCTGGGTTCGAACCCAGAACCTTCCTGCCGTGAGGCGACCATGCTAACCACTACACCACCATGCCGCCCAACTACTACAGATCCTGATCCTTTTTTTCAGTATGACACAAAAGAAAATGGATTTGTCTTGCAAGGCAACTCCTCCCCCCACTCATATACAAGTATCCTGAATATTCAGGATTGATTCATTTTTCATTATTTTTGTATTCTTGTAAGCACCAGAGCAAAACCAGATTCATTTTGTACCATACGAACTGAACACTACAGCAGAGAATGTGTACCTTCTCCCTCCACATCCTGTCTAAAGTGCAACATGACACCCAGTAAGCATCTAATCTTCCTGTGTCTTTTTCTGGTGCAGAACATGTCATCAAAAGCTGATCCCTGCATTATATATTCCTCCTCCTTTTTTCGTGCCTTTTTCTTCCTTTCCTTACCATGTCCTTATCTCCTCTGCTGCTCCTCTCTCTGTATCCCTGTGCTTTAGCTCTGTGCAGTGGCTAAACATGAGATTTAGGCGCACTGAGCGTTGTGAGGATGAATGGTTTTCTTTCTCATCTTCTTTATTGTACAGCATTTGAGAAAGAGATTTCATGTTATTATAAAGCTCATTTAAGATATCATTCATACATCCACTAAGCCAAATACAATCACAGCCACACTACCAGTCGAATCTAAACAATGTGTCAAGAAAATTTTGTAAATTACAATTTATAATAAACAACATATTGTACAATGCCATTGGATAAACACAGCTACCACATGGTTAAAATCCAGTGTGTCTGGGAAACAACTGGTGCTAAAAAAAACAATAAATGTGTTAATATACTCATGAATCACATACACAGGCATGCAAATGAATAACTAAACTAAAGCCTTTACTATAGCTCACCAAAATACATATCGCCTAAATATAGCAAGCATGTGCTTATTGAGCAGGGTTGGTGCCAGCTATGACAGTTATGAAACTGAATTTGTCAACAGTGATATTATGTGAAGTCAAATGCAATCTACACCTTGTAATAAGCATACTTTTCTGCTGAATAGGCAGTGATGAAGACATTTCCTAGCCATTACTGCTGTGCAGCTACATTCATGCCTGCATCTGTCAAAGCCTGGGATTGTATTAAATCAGAATACAGTTTAAAAAGAAAGTGTTATTTATGCAAAAACCTACAAATGTATTGCAGAAGATTTCACCATGGACAAACCTCTGCAAAGTCCCAACGTCTAAGACCACACTGAAAATCTTTTTTTTTTTCATTTAAATTGAAAATAGAAGAAGAAGAAACCGTTATTTGTCACATGCACACTCAAGCACAGTGAGATTCATCCTCTGCATTTAACCCATCTGAAGCAGTGAACACACACACACCCAGAGCAGTGGGCAGCACCCGGGGAGCGGTTAGGGGTTAGGTACCTTTCTCAAGGGCACTTCAGCCCAAGGCCGCCCCATGTTAACCTACAGTAAATGCATGTCTTTGGACTGTGGGGAAAACTGGAGCACGCGAAGGAAACCCACGCAGACACGGGGAGAACATGCAAACTCCACAGAGAAAGGCCCTCGTCGGCTGCTGGGCTCAAACCCAGGACCTTCTTGCTGTGAGGTGACAGTGCTAACCACTACACCACCATGCATCTTTGGTTTATTGAAAATAAACCAAAGATGTTAGAATTTTACATTGTATGTATGTATGTAGCTGCAAGTAAGTTTGCATTGTACTTCTCTCAGTTCAACAGGCTATCTAAACAGGAACAAGACTGACAATTGCATTAATGGATTAATCTTGATATGAGCTAACACTGAGCACTTCAGCTAATAAATATCAGAATAGGGAAAATATGTGATCTCAATGATTTTGCAGGGTTCCCCCTGAGTTCTGAAAATATTCTCCACTTTTTTCCTTGAAAAATAAAGTCAAATAAATGTTCTCCACTTTTTCTTAGGGTTTTAAATTTTTTTCTTTTTCTTTTTTTAGTTACTGACTTATCAAAGTGGACTTAATACAGGTTTATACCAACCAAACTGGCACAATTCAAATATTTGTGCAGATACAGCTAGGCCTCTCCATTACATATAAAATTTTAGGCTCCACTCCAGCCTCTAATAAGAATGATTTGATTTTGGGCACCCTGTGCACCATCAAGCTAAAATAAACCTCTTAAGCAAGCTCAAACTAAAGGTTATTTTAGCAGGGAATTATTCAAAAGAGGTATTTGGACTCCCTTTACCCTTTTACTTCAACGCAAAACTTGATTTACAATTGAACAGAGTCAAGAAGAGTCTTGGACCAACCAACAGTGAAGAAATCCGAATTTCCCATCAATTTATAAACCAAACATAGAATGATACCGCTGTTTACATCCAGGGCTCTACAGTGCGCACATTTCACTCACATTTGCGAGCGAATTTTTTGGCATCCGAACGACGAAAAAAAACCACGCGCATTCGTGCAAGGGCTTCTTGCGGCCGACAATTTAGGAAAGCACTGAGCACAGACGCGACGAGTTTAACATTCTAAAATGGATCAAACATTAAACTGCAAAGTATGTACCGTATTTTCTGGACTATAGAGCGCACCTGTATATAAGCCGCATCCGCTCTATTTTTTTAAAAAAATTAAAAAAAAGATATACAAGCCGCACCGGGCTATAAGCCGCAGATATCTATGTTGATATTTACTGCATGTACAGAATGATTTTGTACTGTAAATGTACATGTATGTACCTGAACAGATTCTTTCCGAACAGTGCCTTTTAACACGGCAGCAACTTTGCTGATTAAAACGGAACAGAACCAAGAGAAAATAACCGGTATTTATTTACCTTCATTTCTCGTGTTTGAAACCACAAGTCACTTTAATCATCTTCGCTGGATTTGAAAATAATTACCAGTTAGTAATTTGTCGTGCGTGTTCTATCTGCTAAAGATCTGCTAATTCTTCTTTGCATTGATTTTCCGTCTATCTTATTTTTGATTCTACTTCCGGTTAGAGCGCCCCTAGCGGTGGAAGAAAAATCCACAGAATAGCCGCACCTTTGTATAAGCCACATGGTTCAAAACCTAGGAAAAAAGTAGCGGCTTATAGTCCAGAAAATACGGTAAATCCAGCGCTGGATAGCCTACCTAATATCATTTTTTACACTAGAGACAAGAAAATTACATCAATGTGTTCAGGAGAGCCTTGTGGCGCTCAATGTGAAAGAATTTTGTGAATATCTCCTTCTGGTTTTGTGTAAATCCCCGTTGTTTGGAGGGAGCACTCTGAGAGAATCCTGCACTTTCTGTGCAACACTCTGCGCTCAGCGCGCCGGTGGGGGAGGGGCTGCTCACTCTCACACACAGGAGGGAGGGGCTGCTCGCTCTCTCACACACACACACACAGGAGGGAGGGGCTGCTCGCTCTCACACACACACACAGGAGGGAGGGGCTGCTCGCTCTCACACACACACAGGAGGGAGGGGCTGCTCGCTCTCACGCACACACACAGGAGGGAGGGGCTTCTCGCTCTCACACACACACACACAGGAGGGAGGGGCTGCTCGCTCTCACACACACACACACAGGAGGGAGGGGCTGCTCGCTCTCACACACACACACAGGAGGGAGGGGCTGCTCGCCCTCACACACACACACAGGAGGGAGGGGCTGCTCGCTCTCACACACACACACACAGGAGGGAGGGGCTGCTCGCTCTCACACACACACACAGGAGGGAGGGGCTGCTCGCTCTCACACACACACACAGGAGGGAGGGGCTGCTTGCTCTCACACACACACACACACACACACACACACACAGGAGGGAGGGGCTGCTCCCTCTCAGAGAGACACAGGCTTGTAGCATCATGGCAAGTCACACATTCACACAGTTCAGTGTAGCTCCTGCAATAGCGACTGCTACGCACACTGCATCACTCTCACAATTTCCCACAGGGGAATTGTCTCTAGTTAGTTATAGAAACTCAGTTCAGCTACAAAACTCAGGATATTGCACTGTATTTAGTATTGCATTGTATTGGGTATGGATGTAAAAGTGTAGAAATATAAATATTAAATATACAAAAGCTATAAAAACTAAAAAGTTGCTCTGAGAGGTTTCACTGTAATAAGTATTGCACTGTATCAGGTAAGTGTGAGAATATTGTCCTTTTAGGTCCTTGTTGGTGCATTTTTGCACCTGCCAGAAGTGGCATCAGTCAGTGCATGTAATTAGCCTTTTTCACATTACGTCACTTGCAGAAGAACCTCACATCCATTTTCAGCCTTTTGAATGGAAGAAGAGGCAGCATGCTAATCTGCTGGCTAACAAGTAGCAACCATAGAAAGTCAGTAAACTGCCTTTCCAAAACAAGGCAGATAGGTGACTGGAATGGTCGCTAACAATACGTAATGATAAACAACAATGCGCAATATTATTATCAATCTTATCTGTGAATGACACAGCTTTGTTAACATATGTTGCCTCCGTATACCTCTTCTTCCATTCCAAAGGCTGAAAACGGATATGAGTTCCCCTGCAAGTGACGTAATGTGAAAAAGGCTAATTGTTCAAGGTGGTTATAGCCTGTGGGAAAAAAATGTTTTTGAGTCTGTTGGTCCTTGCTTTGATGCACCTGTAATGCCTGCCTGAGGGCAGCAAGTCAAAGAACTCGGAGCTAGGGTGGGAGCTGTCCTTGATGATGTTGTTAGCTCTGCTGAGCTCTGCTCTCTGTTTAGCTACTGTTTGTTCATTCATTCAGTTGTTCGTTATTCATTCATTCTCAATTGAATTTTGCGTTTTATGTGTTGGTGTGTCTAAGGTTGGGCGGCACGGTGGTGTAGTGGTTAGCGCTGTCACCTCACAGCAAGAAGGTCCGGGTTCGAGCCCCGTGGCCGGCGAGGGCCTTTCTGTGCGGAGTTTGCATGTTCTCCCCGTATCCGCATGGGTTTCCTCCGGGCGCTCCGGTTTCCCCCACAGTCCAAAGACATGCAGGTTAGGTTAACTGGTGACTCTAAATTGACCGTAGGTGTGAATGTGAGTGTGAATGGTTGTCTGTGTCTATGTGTCAGCCCTGTGATGACCTGGTGACTTGTCCAGGGTGTACCCCGCCTTTCACCCGTAGTCAGCTGGGATAGGCTTCAGCTTGCCTGAGACCCTGTAGAACAGGATAAAGCGGCTAGAGATAACGAGATGAGATGAGGTGTCTAAGGTTTGCACTGCAATAAACCTTTAAAATGAAAACCTGCTTGTGCCCCCATTTTTTCCCCTGTGCCCCTAAAATTATTAACTTAGGAGCACGTGTGCTCCTGAAAAAAAAAGTTAGTGTAGAGCCCTGTTTACATCATACATCTGCCGCGGGGACTCAACACAACACGTCCCTGAAATGGAGCTCCCTTCCTTCAGTCACTTGCTGGCTGACAGCACTTTCACTTTGGTGTTTTTATTATTATTATTATTATTATTATTATTATTATTATTATTAACTGACCCCTGTATTACTGACACTAGGGATGGGCTAGGGAACAGTTGGGACTCTGAGTGTGCCTCCCCCGTGACTGTTTCGTCCCTTAAGTCATCTTCAGTGCTTGAAGAAGCTCCATCCCCCCATCCCCACCCCCTGGGGCGGGAGGGGCTTTGTCAGTTTAGACTGCACCACTGTTTGATTCACGCTGAGATAATTACACCACCACACCAGGCTGATTAAGATGCACTGTGATTGGTCAAAAGTTTGGCACCCATTGGGTCATTGTGTGGAGTCGATTTTTATTGGTCACAAGCATGTGCCCATTGTTTACACTCTGGCTTCCCACTGTCTAGTGACTAGGGTTGGATTTCAGCAAAAGGAAGGATTTGTGGAGAGATTTCTATAAAATATGACTTGTGATAATGATAAAGATGACAAATACATTTGTCACTGTGACGAATGCCTCTTCGTCACGGATGGATTATGTTCATCAGTGATGACTGTGACGAGTGCCAGCAGGAACCCTGATTTTGGCTCATGGAAACTAGGCAGTTGAAGACCAGACCATGTTTTTCTAATCTTAACTGGTTTTGCTGACCCTGCGCCCACTGTAGCCTCAGATTCTTGCTCTTGGCTGACAGAAGTGGAACCAGATGTGGTCCTCAGCTGTTACAGCACATCCACCTCAAGGTTCAGCATATTGTGTATTCTGAGATGCCTTTCTGCTTACCAAAGTTGTAAAGAGAGTTTATTTGAATTACTCTTTGACTTCCTGTCAGCTCAAATCTGTCTGGCCATTCTCCTCTGACCTTTCTCAACAAGGCATTTCCATCCACAAACTGCTGCTCACTGGATGATTTTGTTTGTTTGTTTTTCACACCAGGCTGTGTAAACTCTAGAGAATGTTGTGTATGAAAATCCCTGTTGATTAGCAGTTTCTGAAATACTAAAACCAGGCAGTCTGGCATCAACAGGCACTCCACAATCAAAGTCACTTGGATCGCATTTTTTCCCATCCTGATATTTGATGTGAATGTTAATTGAAGCTCTTGACCTGTATCTGCCTCATTTAACATTGCACTCCTGCCAAATAACTGCATGAATGATCAGGGGCACAGGTTTTCCTATTAAAGTGCCTGGTATATGTATGTACAGGTATGTGTATTTAAGTCAAAAAGTTCTAAGACAGATGTTATAATTTCAAAAGGAATTCAAAAGAATTAAAAAAAGGAATACAAACAAGGAATTCTCAGATGGAAACATCACTTGCAGAAGTGTTTTGACTTAAATGGAGGATATGTAGAGAAATAGCTTTGTTATTTTCATAAATAAAGATTTTTTTCAATTTGTCCGAGAACTTTTTGACTTACCCTCATAAATGTGTGTGTGTGTGTGTCACTCTAGAATTCAGGGTACAATTAATGTCCCCAAGATAAACCTTTGTTATTTTCCACAAAAGCAATCTTTATTAAATCAGTTTTGAATAATAATGCAAATTATGGCAAACTTTCACCAATAGCAATGATTGATGTACATTTTAGACCAAATTTATCCATAAAACATTAACTAAATGACTCCCTCCCCCCACATTATTGGCTGTCTTCGACTACTGATTCATACATTGAACTTGAATAAACAAAGTGATTCAGTCTAACAATCTGCTTTTGGGGGCTTATTCTATTAACTGCGATAAAATCAATTGCATGGAAAGTCTATTTTCTGTATTATGTGAAATTCAGTAATAAAAAATATATATATATTTTTTTAATTCATCCCAATGTTCTTGTCAACTCTGTTAAAAAACCGCATAAAATCCACAAAGACTTTTAATAATACGCATGACACCTGCACCGAGAGATTTTACTTCCTCTGGTGGGAAACTTCAGAAAGGCAGTGAGGTATGTTATGTTTCTTCTCTCATTAATTTGAACAAAATCTTCAGGATGCATCAACAGCAGATTAATTATTCGTCACATCTGTTACTGTGATATTGGAGTGAATCTCTCACTCATTTTTTAAAAACAATAATATGATTAAAATCCATAAAATTCTGTTTTTATACATGCCACCTGTTAGCTAGTTTGAGGTTAGCATGTGGAGTTAAGACACAAAATTGTGAGAAATGTCAACTCTGTTGTCATCAATTCTGTTAATGGATTGCCCAGTTTAACGATAACAGAGTTGACGATGACTAACAGAGTCAACACTTGAAATGTACCCGCAATTATCTATCTATCTATCTATCTATCTATCTATCTATCTATCTATCTATCTACACACACACACACACACACATATGTATGTGAAATTCAGTAATAAAAAATATATATTTTTTATTCATCCCAATGTTCTTGTCAACTCTGTTAACTCTGTTATAAAACCACATAAACTTCACAAAGACTTTTAATAATAAGCATGACACCTGCACCGACAGATGTCACTTCCTCTGGCAGGTAACTTCAGAAAGGCAGTGAGGTATGTTATGTTTCTTCTCTCATTAATTTGAACAAAATCTTCAGGATACATCAACAGTAGATTAATTATTTGTCAGATAGATAGATAGATAGATAGATAGATAGATAGATAGATAGATAGATAGATAGATAGATAGATAGATAGATAGAATTATGCACAATGCAAACTAGAAGCAGATATGAATAGGGCAACTGTGCATGTCTCGGAATCTTCCACTCCACTATGACTTGCCTGATCGCTCTAAAACAATGCCTCATAATGCCTTATTTTCTTGTGTGAATATAATTTATTGATCCCAATTCCCTGCAGCCTGTTTTCTTGCTGCCTATATCACATCTCCAGGTCTAGCATCCTCTTAGCTCTAATAATGTTTTATGTGAATCAGGAGAATCCATTTTCATCTATTTTTTGTTTGTTTGTTTTGTTTTGTTTTGTTTTGTTTTATGCATCTGCCTGTGCTAAAATCCACCGCTGGCACTCTGACGCCTTCTATGGATTACGACAACGGCTCTTAGACAAGCCTGAATAAATCCACTCTGCAATTATATGGCACTGTCTCTGCAGTTTGTGTGTCACTGAATAGAAGCAAAAGCCTCAAACTACAGAAAATACCTAACTGTTAGTATATCTTTATCACGCTGTATAAATAGCATGAATACTATAGTAAAGGCTAGCAACAGAACAAATTGAAAACTCTTTTTGTTTTTATGAGAAGGACATATTTCTTTCTGCTTTGGGCTCAGCATGTGGGCACAGATTTAACATCAGTGGCACAGCTTGTATGGGACAGCAAAGACTCAGACACGGTCTACTTAGTCCGTCAAAGATAGCCAGCTAGATACCTGCAGAAGGAGAAGTCACAAGAGATCAACTCCTCCAGAGGATTTCTACTTACCGTATGAAAAATTCATACCTGCAGAATCAAGATGCTAACAAACGTGCATGAAGAATTTATGTCACATCTCAGCTATGGATTTCTCTCCCAAAGTACAAGTGGCCAAGAAAAGTGTCCAACACTGAAACATTCATTCATAACCACTGACCATTGACATGACCAATTCAAGTCACCAAATGTAACAGCTATAAATGTTTCACAGAGATGGACCAAGCCTGGGTCTGATCCATAATCTACTTTAATAAGTAATGTATTATGAAGATTGTGTGTGTGATATTATAGGAAAACAAATGACATGAAACAGAATTAATAATCACCCCAGAGTGGATTATTTCTTATACTACATCAGTTTGCTAATGATAAAAAGTTTTTATTGATTAAAAATGCTTATTATTCAATTATAGTTTAGTTTAATGTTGTGGAACGTCCACAACACAAATTAATTCCTTTTAACCTTTACATTATAACAGCTATAAACAGTGATTCCTTCACCAGCCACTCTTCTCCTATCTGTTGAATTTATGAAGATAAAAGAAAAATGCAATTTAGCATGTTACAGAGAAATCACAAGGTCCTCCATCCACAGCCCTGAAGCTATTCCCATCTTAACTTTAAAGGTTGTGACTGCAAAGTTGAAATCTGGGCAAAAATGTTCTATGTCTATTGCTGTTGGAGTTTCAAGATGTTTTGCGCTGATTTGAAGTTGATTTGAAGTTGAAATTGAGCAGTTGCACTGCTGCACACACCGTGTATCCTATGTGTAAATGTTTTGCCGAGATAAAATGCGTCCCACATTTTACCATTCCAGAAATCACCAAAGCAAGTGAGCAACAATATCATGTGACCACCATGGGAAGTATTTGACCAACTTTTAACCAAAACAAGTCGGCGTGGGCAAACATGGCGGATTCCACTCTCCCAGTAGCTAAAAGCCAGCGGAAAAGAAAAGGAAAATATGAAAGTGAATCAGCAGGAAAGTGTGCCAGAAAAGCAACAGAAACCAAAAGGTTGTTGTGAAGGGACAGAGCGACTGCTGGAATTGACTGAAGGATAAAACAGGCATGAAATCTGATGAAGAATTTGCAGCACTTGTATTGGATTGGTGAGTCTGAGCATGGAGTTAAACACCTAATGTTTTGATCTTACAGAGAGAAACAATAACACAAAAGCAGTAACAGAGAAAAGATATATTTGTCTTTTGTTTCACGGATCTACAACCCCGATTCCAAAAAAGTTGGGACAAAGTACAAATTGTAAATAAAAATGGAATGCAATGATGTGGAAGTTTCAAAATTCCATATTTTATTCAGAATAGAACATAGGTGACATATCAAATGTTTAAACTGAGAAAATGTATCATTTAAAGAGAAAAATTAGGTGATATTAAATTTCATGACAACAACACATCTCAAAAAAGTTGGGACAAGGCCATGTTTACCACTGTGAGACATCCCCTTTTCTCTTTACAACAGTCTGTAAACGTCTGGGGACTGAGGAGACAAGTTGCTCAAGTTTAGGGATAGGAATGTTAACCCATTCTTGTCTAATGTAGGATTCTAGTTGCTCAACTGTCTTAGGTCTTTTTTGTCGTATCTTCCGTTTTATGATGCGCCAAATGTTTTCTATGGGTGAAAGATCTGGACTGCAGGCTGGCCAGTTCAGTACCCGGACCCTTCTTCTACGCAGCCATGATGCTGTAGTTGATGCAGTATGTGGTTTGGCATTGTCATGTTGGAAAATGCAAGGTCTTCCCTGAAAGAGACGTCGTCTGGATGGGAGCATATGTTGCTCTAGAACCTGGATATACCTTTCAGCATTGATGGTGTCTTTCCAGATGTGTAAGCTGCCCATGCCACACGCACTAATGCAACCCCATACCATCAGAGATGCAGGCTTCTGAACTGAGCGCTGATAACAACTTGGGTCGTCCTTCTCCTCTTTGGTCCGAATGACACGGCATCCCTGATTTCCATAAATAACTTCAAATTTTGATTCGTCTGACCCCAGAACAGTTTTCCACTTTGCCACAGTCCATTTGAAATGAGCCTTGGCCCAGAGAAGACGTCTGCGTTTCTGGATCATGTTTAGATACGGCTTCTTCTTTGAACTATAGAGTTTTAGCTGGCAACGGCGGATGGCACGGTGAATTGTGTTCAGAGATAATGTTCTCTGGAAATATTCCTGAGCCCATTTTGTGATTTCCAATACAGAAGCATGCCTGTATGTGATGCAGTGCCGTCTAAGGGCCCGAAGATCACGGGCACCCAGTATGGTTTTCTGGCCTTGACCCTTACGCACAGAGATTCTTCCAGATTCTCTGAATCTTTTGATGATATTATGCACTGTAGATGATGATATGTTCAAACTCTTTGCAATTTTACACTGTTGAACTCCTTTCTGATATTGCTCCACTATTTGTCAGTGCAGAATAGTTACATACATTTTTTTTATATGCATGTTCGAAATAAATAAATTCAAAATAAATTCAAAATTCATATTCAAATTCAAAGAATTAGGGGGATTGGTGATCCTCTTCCTATCTTTACTTCTGAGAGCCGCTGCCACTTCAAGATGCTCTTTTTATACCCAGTCATGTTAATGACCTATTGCCAATTGACCTAATGAGTTGCAATTTGGTCCTCCAGCTGTTCCTTTTTTGTACCTTTAACTTTTCCAGCCTCTTATTGCCCCTGTCCCAACTTTTTTGAGATGTGTTGCTGTCATGAAATTTCAAATGAGCCAATATTTGGCATGAAATTTCAAAATGTCTCACTTTCGACATTTGATATGTTGTCTATGTTCTATTGTGAATGCAGTGTCAGTTTTTGAGATTTGTAAATTATTGCATTCTGTTTTTATTTACAATTTGTGCTTTGTCCCAACTTTTTTGGAATCGGGGTTGTATTCGCGAATGTCAGCCACAAATTACATACCTGCGACTCAAAACTGTCCAAGATCGATGCAGAGTCACAATGTTTTCCACATGTCACCATCTTGGTGTGATGTAGTTCCATAATTACGCTAATTAGTTAAAGCTCCTTGCGTTTGGCTTTTTCCATAGGGCCGTACTGTTTGGCTCCAAGAGGTAGGATATTTGGTCCCAAAACGGAAGAAACTGACCCTCAGCACATCAAAATGATCACATCTTGTTCTCATGATATTGTTCTTGCGAGACATAGGAAAATGCCATGCGCGATTAAAAAAAATGCAAAAATTTCAAATGACTTTGCAGTCAGCACCTTTAAGAAAACGTAAAGTTACAGATGTACCTCTGACACTCACAAAGTGCTGACACTAATATGAAATAAACATCTCACAGAAAACTTTACCATATCAACAGTTACAAATGTGTATGTTGTTACTATAGAAACAATAATGTAGAAGAATCAACACACTGATATCAACTTTGCAGCCAGAATTGGCGTAATGAAAAATTAGTGGACACCTTCTGACCAGTCAGATTTGAGATTTCAGTGAGATTACCTCATGCCTCATCTCTGGATTTCTCTCTCAAAGTACAACCCTAGATGTGATTGAAAATAGTACAACGACAAATGATGAAATTTTATTGTTGTTTGAAAAATATATGATCATTTTGAATTTGATGTCACCAACATGGTTCAAAAGAGTTGGGACAGGGACATGTTTACCACTGTGTTGCATCACCTCAACTTTTAACAACACTCTAAACGTTTGGCAACTGAGGAGACCAGTTGATGTAGTGTTGAAAGAGAAATGTTGTCTCATTCTTGCCTGATATACAGCTTCAGCTGCTCAACAGTTCAAGGTCTCCTTTGTTGTATTTTGCACTTCATCCATCCATCCATCCATCCATCCATTATCTGTCGCCGCTTATCCTGTTCTACAGGGTCGCAGGCAAGCTGGAGCCTATCCCAGCTGACTATGGGCAAGAGGTGGGGTACACCCTGGACAAGTCGCCAGGTCATCGCAGTTTTGCATTTCACAATTCATCAAATGTTTTCAATAGGAGACAGCTCTATACTGCAGGCAGGCCAGTTGAGCACCTGGACTCTTCTACTACAGAGCCATGCAGTTGTAATATGTGCAGAATGCAGTTTGGCATTGTCTTGATGAAATAAGAAAGGCCTTCCCTGAAAAAAGATGTTGTCTGGATGGCAGCATCCATCCATTATTCGTAACCGCTTATTTCTGTGCAGGGTCACAGGCAAGCTGGAGCTTATACCAGCTGACTATGGGCAAGAGGCAGGGTACACCCTGGATAAGTCACCAGATCATCACAGGGCTGACACATATACCCCTTTTCCACCAAATCAGTTCCAGGGCTGGTTTGGTCCAGTTTGGTTCACAACTCGTTCAACTTGCGAGCCAGCTGAGAACCAGTTTGCTTTTTCATAGCTCGCGGTGCTAAGGGAAGACACGTCATTATGTCGCTGTATACGTCAGTTACGTCGTTGTATACGTCATTACATCGCTGTATACGTCAGTTACGTCGCTACGTTTGCATAAACCTTGGCGTGAATATCGAAGCAAAAACAACACGGAAGAAGCAGCAGCAGCAACAACAATAATAATAATAATGGATGACTTCGCGTTTGGGCGGCATGGTGGTGTAGTGGTTAGCGCTGTCGCCTCACAGCAAGAAGGTCCTGGGTTCAAGCCCCGGGGCCGGCGAGGGCCTTTCTGTGTGGAGTTTGCATGTTCTCCCCGTGTCCGCGTGGGTTTCCTCCGGGTGCTCCGGTTTCCCCCACAGTCCAAAGACATGCAGGTTAGGTTAACTGGTGACTCTAAATTGACCGTAGGTGTGAATGTGAGTGTGAATGGTTGTCTGTGTCTATGTGTCAGCCCTGTGATGACCTGGCGACTTGTCCAGGGTGTACCCCGCCTCTCACCCAGAGGAAACCCACACAGACCCGGGGAGAACATGCAAACTCCACACAGAAAGGCCCCTGTCAGCCACTGGGCTCAAACTCAGAACCTGCTTGTTGTGAGGCGACAGTACTAACCACTACATCACCATGCCATGTTGCTCCAAAACCTGTATATGTCACTCAGCATTAATGATGCGTTCCCAGATGTACAAGCTACCCATATCATGTGCACATGTCAGTTTACATTGAAGAATGTTATTCTTAAAATGTTGCACTGTTTGCCCACACAGTCTTTCACAGAGCGGTGAACCCCTCCTCATCTTTATTTCTGAGAGACTCCGCCTCTCTGGGATGTTCTTTTTATCGCCAGTCATGTTACTCACCTGTTGCCAATTAACGACGTGAGTTTTTTTTAGAATTCCACAACTTTTCCAGTCTTTTTTTTTTTTCCCCTGTCCCACTTTTTTGAAGCATGGTGCTGGTATTAAATTCAAAATGAGCATATATTTTTCAAAAAACAATGAAATTTCTCAGATTTAATATTTGATATGTTGTCTTTGTAATATTTTCAGTGAAATATAGGGTTTCCATGATTTGCAAATCATCACATGCTATTTTTTTTATTACAGTTTACACAGCACCCCAACTTTTTTGGAAATGGTATTGTATTGGTCATTAATTGGTCGCTAAAATATTCACTCATAACAAAATCATGCCAGCAGCTGTAACCGTGAGAAACAGATGGAATGACAAACAGAGCCAGGTTCACACAGCCTGGGTTTGCCCGTTCTGATCCTTAAACAAATAATCACAGTTAAGACGTATGGTATATATTTACATTATAGAGCTGGTTGTTGTACTTATAAAAGACATGTACAGGATATGTATTTGAGGTGATATGACCAGGTCTTTTGATGAAAAACAATTTCCAAACCAACCCACTGCTTACCCCTAGTGCCTGCTAATGTACACAACAATAAAACCTTGCATGCCTTACTGGACAAGGGGAATATGGAAATATGCTGGCTCAACCACACACTGTTCACACTGCTCATTTTAGTCTGAGGTTAAAATGAGCACATGCATGTAGAGGGCAAACGTTAATTTGCCATAGTTTAGCATGGAATCAAAGTGGAAGAAAATAAAATGTGCAAGAGAGAGAGAAAGAGAGAGATTGTTAATTGCCTGACAAAATGTCTTAATCATTAAATCCATTGAATATCATTGCAACATCAGCCAAAGATGGAGAAAGAGAGCATATTAAAAAAGATGAGAGGTAAGAACTATTATTCACCACATAGCAAAGTGTCATCATGAGTACACTAAAATCTAATTACAATCATAGTCAAAGCATAATTCACCTTCTATTACAAGCCTTTCGTTAACGTCTCTTACATGTTATGTCAGATTGTGGTTAGCCGTGCAGAAAATCAACTCGGTGTAAAATTGCCTTGTTTTTGGAGTGCTTCACAGGATGAGGTTCATAAACAAGCTCATTAATCAGTGTGACATGGCACCAAAAGCACAACAGTATCACTTCTGGCCCCTGAGCAACACAAGCAGGGGGAGGACACAGGAAACTTAGTTAGGGGCTGAGTTTCCTCGCTGAGCTGGGTATCAGCTGGAGAAACAGCATCGCTTTATTGGAAAAAGTTTTCATGAAGGTTGGAGCTGGCCCTCTCGAACAGTAGCAGAAATAAACTGTAGTCAGATTTATGAAGCATTGCATAGATTGGTTGCTTTTTAACAATATCTTGTTTGGTAAGCTTTTAGGTATTGTGACCTAATGCATAAATACAAATTTTAATATAATATAATAATAAAGACTCAGAATTGATATGTGACTTTATCTAACACTGAACAACATCTATCTATCTATCTATCTATCTATCTATCTATCTATCTATCTATCTATCTATCTATCTATCTATCTATCTATCAAAAGTGTTGATACCCCCAAAAATTTCTGACAGATAATGACAGAGCTCTTCAAAAAATGAACACTAATATAATTTCACATTGTTTGTATCATGGAATTTAGAGAAACACAAATTTGGCTTTTACTGAATGAATGTGTTCAATCACTTAATAGTGCTAGTACACTGAAATAGTTCCACTGACCTAAATTTTTTTCGCTGTTGATTTTCACGTGTTGGAGCACCTGATGCTTCTCACTGAAGTACAAAACAATAATTTGCCAACATTTTTGGATTCCGGTTGCACTGCTAATGTTTTTCCATTGTAAGGTCTTGAGACCTCGCATTAAGTTCATCACTTATTGCACCAAGCTTTGCACAGAAGTTGTTTAATGTGGGTGTAGAAAATGAATCTTTAATGTTGAACCCTAAGGTACAAAGTAGGCAATTTCAGAAAAACGGTATTTGACAAGAAAATTTCAAGATTATTTTTAAGCTCAACAGCCCAAAATCCATAAAATACCTGTACACCCACACATTTTCAGGGCGCAAAATATTTTTTGTCCAATTTAATTGCTCTGCTTTCCAGAAGCTAGAATGTAAGATAAGTTTTCATGAGAAAAAATAAATTCTGATCGATGGAAAATGTCTGAATCTTTAATATACTCTATGGGATATAAGATGGAGAACTGCAGTGGAGGTTCAAAAACAGCAGCCAGGAACACAGAATCACAGAAACTATGTGTGTGTGTGTGTGTGTGTGTGTGTGTGTGTGTGTGTGTGTGTGTGTGTGTGTTTCTGTGGGATATTCCGATTAATTTTCTGCCAAAATGTTAACGTCATATTTACTTATATTTTTGTGCATTACAATTCTTAAAGCTGTAAAATATGCCTGGCTACAGAGATGGTTAAATAAGTAACCATAACTGTCTTTAATGACTGGAAAACTTGATGATCACCAGTTTAAAATTCAGTTATTTTCATTTAAAGATTTATTTCCTGCAAATCATTGCAAAACACTAGTATTCGCACACAAGAAAATCTTCTTCTAGTATGCTATCGTTGACTGTTTACTGCACATTTGTTAGTTAGCTCAGGACAGCTACCCAGAGTGGACGTCGAGGACGTAGAGCAATTCTCACCCAACCATTCACACACATTCACACCTACAGTGGTATGCAAAAGTTTGGGCACCCCTGGTCAAAATTGCTGTTACTGTGAACAGTTAAACAAGTTGAAGATGAAATGATCTCCAAAAGGCATAAAGTTAAAGATGACTCATTCCCTTTATATTTTAAGCAAAAACAATTTTTTATTTTCATCTTTTACATTTCCAAAATGACAGAAAAAGGAAAAGGGCCCAAAGCAAAAGTTTGGGCACCCTGCATGGTTAGTACCTAGTAACACCCCCTTTGGCAAGTATCACAGCTTGTAAACACTTTTTGTAGCTAGATAATAATCTTTCACTTCTTACCTGGGGGATTTTCACACATTCGTCCTTGCAAAAGGCTTCCAGTTCTACAAGTTTCTTGGGCTGTCTTGCATGCACTGCTCTTTGGAAATCTAGCCACAGATTTTCAATGATGTTTAGGTCAGGGGACTGTGAGGGCCAGAGCAAAACCTTCAGCTTGTGCCTCTTGAGGTATTCCATTGTAGATTTTGAGGTGTGTTTTGGATCATCATCTTATTGTAGAACCCATCCTCTTTTTAATTTCAACTTCTTTACAGATGGTGTGATGTTTGCTTCCAGAATTTGCTGGTATTTATTCAAATCCATGCTTCCCTTGACCAATGAAATGTGTCCTGTGCCACTGGCTACAACACAACCCCAAAGCATGATCGATCCACACCCATGCTTCAGAGTTGGAGAGGTGTTCTTTTCCTGGAATTTGGCACCCTTTTTTCTCTAAACATACCTTTGCACATTGTGGCCAAAAAGTTCTATTTTGATTTCATCAGTCCACAGGACTTGTTTCCAAAATGCATCAGGCTTATTTAGATGTTCATTTGCAAACTTCAGACGCTGAATTTTGTGGCTTGGACGCAGGAAAGGTTTTCTTCTGATGACTCTCCCATGAAGGTCATATTTGTTCAGGTGTCACTGCATAGTAGAACAGTGCACCACCACTCCAGGGTCTGCTAAATCTTTCTGAAGGCCTTTTGCAGTCTCATCTCATTATCTCTAGCCACTTTATCCTGTTCTACAGGGTCACAGGCAAGCTGGAGCCTATCCCAGCTGACTATGGGCGAAAGGCGGGGTACACCCTGGACAAGTTGCCAGGTCATCACAGGGCTGACACATAGACACAGACAACCATTCACACTCACACCTATGGTCAATTTAGAGTCACAAGTTAACCTAACCTGCATGCCTTTGGACTGTGGGGGAAAACGGAGCACCCAGAGGAAACCCACGCGGACACGGGGAGAACATGCAAACTCCGCACAGAAAGGCCCTCGTCGGCCATGGGGCTTGAGCCCGGACCTTCTTGCTGTGAGGCGACAGCGCTAACCACTACACCACTGTGCCGCCGTCTTTTGCAGTCAAACAGGGTTTTTATTTGCCTTTCTAGCAATCCAAGACCTCACCTTGATCTCCACTGTTTCTGTTAACTGCCATTTCTTAATAGCATTACAATCTGAGGAAACGGCTACCTGAAAACACTTGGCTATGTTCTTGTAGCCTTCTCCTGTTTTGTGAGCATCAATTATTTTATTATTCAGAATGCGAGGGAGTTGCTTAGAGGAGCCCATGGCTGTTGATTTTAGGGACAAGTTTGAGGAGTCAGAGAATTTATACAGCTTTGAAATCTGCATCATCTGACCTTTCCTAATGAAGAATTTGAAGAAGCCACAGCTCAATAAGCTAATTAAGGTGTGGAACCTTGGTAAAAGTTACCTGAGAACTCAAATATATTGGTGTGCCCAAACTTTTGCATGGTGTTCCTTTTCTTTTTTCACTCTCCAATTGTACAAAACAAAAATAATACAAAAATCTTGCAGAAAATGCTGAAAAGAAATGTGTCATTTTTACCTTTATGCCTTTTGGTGATCAGTTCATCTTCTGCTCACTTAACTATTCACAGTAATCCCACTTAACCTAACCACATGTCTTTGGATGGTGGGGGCAACCGGAGCACCAGAAGGAAACCCACACAGACACAGGGAGAACACGCAAACTCCACACAGAAAGGCCCTCATTGTGTTAGGACTTGGGACTATCTTGGCCTCTAGAGGCCACTATTTCATCTTTGTCTTGTTATGTTTGTTTTGACAGCTAGGGGGGTTGTGTTTTGTTTTGAAAGCCATGTGCTTCTTTGTTTTTCATGTGCCTTGTGCCCCACCTAGTCTTAATTACCTATTTTCACCTGGGTTCAATTATTTTTGGGTATTTATACTTCCTCAGTTGGGTTTCTAGTCATTGAGTCTTTGTGCTGTTCATGGCTAGTAACTTCTGTTCCGTGTACCTTGCCTATGTCCTTGTGTTTTTGGTATTTTGCTTTCTTGGGACTTTTTGGACTGTTTTTGTTAACTAGAGACTTGCTGCTTTTGTATCTTCTGAGTGTTTGGGTTTTTGCCTCTTCTTCTTGGGCTTTGCATTTTTGGACTTTGAACTTTTGGATGTTTTGTTTTCCCTTGTATCTTCTGTGCGTTTGGATTTTACTTTTGTGGATTTTTTGCGTTTGGATTTTCCTGATCTTCTGAGCTTTGGCAATAAACTGTTTTGAACTCTACTTTTGTCCCACTCCTCTGTACTTGAGTCATTCCCCTGGTGGCCTAGTGGAGGTTTGCTGAGTTACTACATCAGCGACCTGGGTTTGATTCCCAGCAAAACCTAACACATTGGCTGTGAAGTTTGAACCCAGAACCTTCTTAGTACAAGGTGACAGTGCTACACAAAAAAATAATTGAACTTTTAAACATGTTGTGATGTAATAGCCTACATTATCACATTTATTGTACTTGGCATACAACCCTGTTTCCAAAAATGTTGGGATACAGTGTAAAATATAAATAAAAACAGAATGCAATGATTTGCATATCATGGAAAACGTATTTTATTTCAAATAATACAAAGACAACATATCAAATGTTGAAACTCAGCAACTTTTATTGTTGTCTGAAAAAATATATGCTTATTTTGAATTTGATGCCAGTAACACACTTCAAAAAAAGTTGGGACAGGGGCATGTTTACCACTGTGTTGCATCACCTCTTTTTCCAACACTCTGTAAACATTTGGGAACTGAGGAGACCAACTGCTGTAGTTTTGAAAGAGGAATGTTGTCTCATTCTTGCCTGATATACAATTTCAGTTGCTCAACAGTTCAGGATCTCCTTTGTTGCATTTTGCACTTCATAATGCATCAAATGATTTGAATGGGAGACAGATCTGGACTCTTTTACTATGGAGCCATGCAATTATAATACATGCAGAATGCAGTTTGCATTGTCCTGCCCTCTCTTCTTTCGCATGGACGATGCAGCGTCCAAAAGAATTTCAAATTTCGATTTGTCAGACCACAGAACAGTTTTCCACTTCACTTCGGTCCATCGTAAATGAGCTTGGGCCCAGAAAAGACAGCGGTGTTTCTGGATATTGTTTATATGTGGTTTCTTCTTCGCATGATAGAAATTTTAAGTCACATTTGTGAATGCACTGACAAACTGTCTTCACTGACGATGGTTTTTGGAAGTGTTCCTGAGCCCACACAGTGATTTCCACTACAGAATCATGTCTGTTTTTAATTCAGTATCGCCTGAGGACCTGAAGATCACGGGCATCCAATGTTAGTTTTTGCCTTGTTCTTTGCATACAGCGATTTGTTTTTTTGGGATTCTCTTAATCTTTTAATGATATGTACTGTAGATGATATGATCCCTAAATTCTTTGCAACTTTACACTGAGGAACGTTATTCTTAAATTCTTGCACTATTTGCCCATACAGTCTTTCACAGAGTGATGAACCCCTCCCCATCTTTACTTCTAAGAGACTCTTTTTAGAAAGAGTGCTCTTTTTATACCCAATCATGTTACTGACCTGGCGGCACGGTGGTGCAGTGGTTAGCGCTGTCGCCTCACAGCAAGAAGGTCCTGGGTTCGAGCCCCGGGGCCGGCGAGGGCCTTTCTGTGTGGAGTTTGCATGTTCTCCCCGTGCCCGCGTGGGTTTCCTCTGGGTGTTCCGGTTTCCCCCACAGTCCAAAGACATGCAGGTTAGGTTAACTGGTGACTCTAAATTGACCGTAGGTGTGAATGTGAGTGTGAATGGTTGTCTGTGTCTATGTGTCAGCCCTGTGATGACCTGGCGACTTGTCCAGGGTGTACCCCGCCTTTCGCCCGTAGTCAGCTGGGATAGGCTCCAGCTTGCCTGCGACCCTGTAGAAGGATAAAGCAGCTAGAGATAATGAGATGAGATGAGATGTTACTGACCTGTTGTCTTTCTACCAAACTTCGGTGATTTCCTAACTCTATTTAACAACTTATCAGTATAGCGTCCAATTCAATGAAACAGAATAATGAGTATATGCTTTTAAACTTGATAGTTTATTCATCAATCTATCATTAGCTTAGTTTTGCAATTTAGAAAGATTAAACTGGAGTTGTGACCACGGGCATGATTTGGAAAGAATGGGGAAACGTCCTGCAAATGTGAAAGTAGCAGAAATATCACTTAATAAACATTACATACATAATGCTGTCACGCTGCTGCTCTGTAGAGAGCTCTCTGTAAAGAGAGTACTAATTTGAATATCCATAAGTCCCCAAGGCTGCCTTCTTATGGTGTTGTTCAATGTCTTTGCTTTATTAGAACAAGTGTTTACTGGTGTAAGGGAAATGTGTTGTTCTAGCCAGTAGGTGTTATTGCAGCATGTTGGTTTCTGTTTGTCAGTTGTATTTGCCATTCTGATGTCACCCTACTGGTATTTCTCTCTTTGAGCCAGTTTCATGGCTATCCACCAATATTTGTTATATATAAGCGAGGAAGTGCGTTGTTTTTTCCAATGCTTCCTAGTCGAGCTTTTTCCTTGCCAACCCCCAAATGCATAATAATGTAGAATAAAGTGTAAAATTGTCTAGCTAATTCCAGTTAAGCTTAAGCCCTCTCAAAAGCCATACAGGCTGATAAAATGACTTCCTGCTGACAAAACTCCATAGCAGAACATCTGATGATATTACTATTGTAAAAAATGGCTAATCTAACATTCCCACTGTGGTAGCTACATGAATTTTTTTTTTTGTGTGTGTGTGTGTGTGTGTGTGTAATACAGAGAACATGACAGTGAGAAGCTTTGCAGAACGTGGTTCCTTCAACTGAACCTCTTCATTCATAGCGTGTTTGTCTTGCTCTGTTTCTGGCCTAAGGAGGCATGCTGCTATTTTCTTTCTGACATCTCCTGCAGATTTCCACCTCACAGCATTTATATTTGATTTAATTCTGGTATAGCGGTGCAAGCTTTCTGTGAGTATGAAATTACACAATAGTATGACTGATTTTTGGTCGAGGAAGCAGACTGGAACTCTGTACTGTATATCAAGAAATAAATAGTCACCCTCAAACCTTAAACAAACCCCTTGCATTTCAGACAAAAAAGTGTGCTGGGCTGAGTATTTATTCAGAGTAATAATGTACATACATCAAGGATCTGCTTTGAGTCCTTTCTTGTTTGCCATAGTGATGGATAGCTTGATGGACGAAGTGAGGCAAGAGTCACCATGGAACATGATGTTTGCGGATGATGTGATATGTGGTGAAAGTAGAAAGGAGGTTGAGCTAGGTTTGGAGAGATGGAGGTATGCATTGGAACGAAGAGGAATGAAGGTGAGCAGTAGCAAAACAGAATACATGTGCATCAATGAGAATGGGGATGAGAGTGTAGTGAAGATGCAAGGAGTAGATGTAAAGAAAGTTGGTGAATTCAAGTACCTGGGGTCAACTGTGCAGGAAAATGGGGGCTGTGATAGTGAGGTGAGAAAGAGAGTGCAGACAGGGTGGAGCAGTTGGAGAAGGATTTCGGGAGTCATTTGTGATAGGAAAGTCCCAGCAAAAGTGAAAGGTAAGATGTATAAGACAGTAGTGAGACCAGCTGTGATGTATGGATTGGAGACCGTACCCTTAAAGAAGAGACAGGAGGCAAAGTTGGAGGTGGCGGAGTTGAGGATGTTAAGGTTTGCGATGGGAGGGACAAGGTTGAACAGGATAAGGAACAAGCACATCAGAGGGACAGCACATGTGGAGAGCTTGGGAATTAAGCTAAGAGAGATGAGACTGAGATGGTATGGGCACATCCTGATAAGAGATGCAGAGCATGTTGGAAGGAGAATGTTGAGGATGGAGCTGCCAGGCACATGAAAACGAGGAAGGCCAAAGAGGAAATACATGGATGTGGTGAGAGAGGACATGAAAGTGGCAGGTGTGGTAGAGAAGGATGTGGAAGACAGGGAGCAATGGAGGTGAAAGGTCCGCTGTGGTGACCCCTAATCGGGAGCAGCCAGAAGAAGAAGAAGAAGAATGTACATACATCATTATCAAGAGACGTCCCCTTCAATGTCCCTCCACCACCTTCCCAGCTGGTTTGCTTTCCAGTATTTCAGCCACATGCTGCCTTTGCATAATTATGGATGGTAGCAAGGCCACAAAATAAACCATAACTAGACAGGGACACTCTAACGAGTGCAAACCCCGCCTTTTCCCTATTAAAATACATTGGGCGAAAATTTCGAAGTTCTGCCATGACCTTGACCTTTGACCTCCAAAATTTAATGGTTTCCTTCCTGGGTGATTGGCAACACGTACAAAATTTGGTCCAAATCGATCCATTGGTTCTTGAGATATCTTGCAGACACACAGACAGACAGACAGATACACACACACACACAGACTGACGCAGGTGAAAATAATAACCCCTCCGACTACTGTCGGCGGGGTTAATAAATGATAGCCTTGTTTAAATCCATAAAGTTCCAGCTTTGCATTCAGTTATTCATTCTAAAGCATATTAGCATGTATCTACTATAGCTGGCCCTACGCAAAAGTAAACTTAGTTGCTGTTTTGGGCCCTGAGGTCAGCAAGGGAGAAGTAAAAAGTAGCATCAGAAAACAGATTTTTTTTTTTCTTCCTTATATTTTTTTTTTATCAATATGACTCATTAATAAAAAATGCTATGATTGAGTAAGAATGTAGGGAATGGCAGCAATGTGCAGACAAGCAGTGTCAGGATGTCAAAAAAGATTTAGCCTTAAAATAAAACCAAGAAACATGAAGATAGAAAAAAAAACTTAAATGCATTGCAGTTTTTTTTGACATTTTGGTGAGTTAACAGCTGCGGGTGAGCCAGCTTGTCAGTTAGTTTGCTAACTCACTTGCAAGCCACAAAAATATTTCCTTTATAGTGTGCCAGCTCTCTGCCAAAACTAATTACATAACTAAATAATTAAAACCACCAGCACTGAGCAGTTCATATTGTATGATTCATCATCCCATTTTCTGCAACCAAGTTATACAGTAAGAGACTTAAGATTTGTTGATATCAATGCCAGAAACCAAAGATAAAGACTAGAAATTTAGATAGTTTACTGAATACATGAAAATAAACCCAAATGTTGAGGTCACATGTTACAGGAAAGAAGTAATAGTAGCCTGATTGTGTTCTTGTGTTACAATTTTGACAGTTAACTGAAGAAAAAAAAACAGTTTTATGTAATTATTTTGTAACTTCAAAATCACACATTATTTTGGTTAGGCCATTACACTAAAACATCTGGCCCCATGAGTGACCTTCAACAGTCACTTTATCCTGGTCTGGGTCACAATGGACTTGAAGCCTACCCTGGGAACAATATGAGCAAAGGAATACACCCTAAATGGTGGTCACATGATCATTCACATGATCATCTCATCTCATCATCTCTAGCCGCTTTATCCTTCTACAGGGTCGCAGGCAAGCTGGAGCCTATCCCAGCTGACTACGGGCGAAAGGCGGGGTACACCCTGGACAAGTCGCCAGGTCATCACAGGGCTGACACATAGACACAGACAACCATTCACACTCGCATTCACACCTACGGTCAATTTAGAGTCACCAGTTAACCTAACCTGCATGTCTTTGGACTGTGGGGGAAACCGGAGCACCCGGAGGAAACCCACGCGGACACGGGGAGAACATGCAAACTCCGCACAGAAAGGCCCTCGCCGGCCCCAGGGCTCAAACCCAGGACCTTCTTGCTGTGAGGCGACAGCGCTAACCACTACACCACCGTGCCGCCCCCACATGATCATTTTTTTTTTTTTTTTTTATGGTTTATTTGATAGGGATGGATACAATATACATAGACAAAACAGTACACATATAAGTGAACAGCCTATCCCATGCTTGTATCGTAGTGTTTATAGCAAATGCTAATTTTCAACACTTGTCCCTAGGAGGGCTTTTGAAATGGGGGGAAAAAAAATCTGGTAGCAATAATCCATTATAAAGTTTAAAAAAAGACTATATATGACTACATGATTGTTGTTGAATTAGCCAAGATTTTGTAATTTTTTTTTAAATTAATGAAGCTTGAAAGTGATTTCAGATGATCAGGTAGAGAATTCCAAAGTTTTGGACCTTTGACTGAAAAGGCTGACTGAGCAAAGGATGTTTTGCAGAATGAAATTCTACAGTTGCCACTTGACACTGCTCTAGTGGATTTGCTCTGTGATCTTGTTATGAGTCTAGCAAGGGGCAAAGGAGCAAGATTGTTTAGTCGTTTGAAAACTAATTTTACAGAGTGAAAAACAATAAAATTAGCAAAACTAAGGATCTTATGGTTGTTTAAAATTTTGCAATGATGGTACCTTATCTGTTTTTTGTCCAAAACTTTTAAGGCTTGATTATGAAGACTCTCTATTGCTTTAATGGTTGTTTGATTTGCTTGGAAACAAGTAGTAGCACCATATGACATGTGTGAAAGTAACGTAGAGTTCAAGAAGAGTAGAGCACAATTAAAGGTCAGACAGTTTCTGATCAGCGTAAAACAACCTAAATTGGCTTTAACGGTTTTACAGATTTTTTTAATGTGAGTTTTAAAATTTAGCTGACTGTCTAGAATTATTCCCAGGTATTTAACCTCTGGTACTTGTTCAATAAATTCATCTTTAATATGTACATTCAAAGATTTGGTTATAGCTTTTTTCTTAATTGAAAAGCAAATTGAATTGGTCTTTTTAGTGTTTAGTGTTAATAGGCCGTAAGGTGAACCCCGAAAAGTCTTTCAGAAACAAGATTCCGCTCCGACGTCTCCGAACTACATAATATCCAATTCTTAAAAATGGACGTATTATGAAATGATGTCATCAAAAAGTTCTCACCTTGTAATGCTGTCAATTTTTCGCACGAAGGCTTGAAAAAGTGAACTAATGTCATCGGCGCGGAATGATATTTTGGCACCGCGGAATAAGATTTCGCTACAGAACAGGTTCCAGGTTTTTTGTGTATATATAAATTTGCATTTGTAATGTGTATATATCACTGTTTTGTTGTTTACATTTTCTATTAAAGTTTGCAATTTGCCACATAGTTCTGTTGTGTGATGTATGATGACTCAGTCTTGCATCTTCTTTGTTGCCGCTGCTGCAGGTGCATAGTGCTGCCTAGTGCGTTTACCTACCTCTACTGTGCCGCTGCATAGGTAGTGAATACTTGAATCCCTGCCATTGTGCCTCTGAACTGAGCAATAGAACTGCAATATTATATATAGGTTGTATTATTATTATTATTATTATTATTGTGTATTATTATTCCTATGGACTCTTCTCCTTCCTGCACAATTTCTTAAATCTTGATCTGAAATCACACGCATTGCCTATATATTATATATGCCATTTTATGGCTAATCCATGGTGTGTATACACTCTTAAAATGAATGTGTTGGAAATCAACACATCTTTTGTGCAAGTTTAATTTCAACAAGAGTTGTGTTATATTTCAGAAATGTTTAACACCAAAATTGCACAAATAACAAATAATGTGTTAAAATGAACAAAAGTTCTGTTGTCCCAATCTGGACATAGAGATGTGTTAAAAAACAACGCAAGTTGTGTTATTTTCAACACGTGTTTTAAGAGTGTAGCCCACAATGACGAGTCAATACTCTATTCCATTACTGCCTGTGTAACATTGTAGGTCTGTTTTTCAAGCAAATTGTTTTATGGTTGATCAGTACTTTATAGTTAATAACCTAAGAGAATGAATACATGAAAGGTCCTAGTCATAGACCATTACACCATATTTTGTACTATAATAATGGTGATAATAAAAATTCTTTTTATTCTAATAATAATATAAACACTTCAATATACCACATATATGCAATATTGTCTTAGTGATGTATTTAAAGCACTATTTAGGACTTAGAAGACATTTCACCCACTTTGGAGGGTGTTTTGGAGACTTTTTCTACTAATGTGACTGTAATTACGCAAGCTGTCAGCTGATCTGTGGTCAAAAATCGGCAACGCGATTGGTCCAGACCGGTCACGTGATGTCCCGACACGTCATTTTTAGAGGAAAATACTTCGCCACGCGATCGCTCGGTGCGAGGAATTGACAGGATTATAAGGTGAGAACTTTTTTTGCCACACTTTCTAGTACTCATTCTTAGTTTTAAAATAAATATTTCGTAGTTCGGAGACATCGGAGCGAGATGAAACGAAAACGGGGTTCACCTTACGGCCTATAAACACGACGATTCAAGCCATGTTGATACTTTAGTTAAATTTGCATTTAGCTTGTCTGATACAGGGTCATGGGTGTTACCAGATGCATACACCACTGTATCATCAGCATACATTTGAAGGCCTATATCTGGACATATGTCTGGCAGGTCGTTGATGTACAGGCTAAAGAGTACAGGGCCTAAAACAGTCCCTTGTGGGATTCCTGTATCCATTTTGCAGGATAAAGATCTTATGTTATTAATTGTGCCACACTGTTCGCAGCCCTTCAAGTAGAACTCAAACCAAGACAATGTCCATTTGGACAAATTGAATTTTGAAAGTTTGGAGATCAAAATGTCGTGATTCACTGTATCAAATGCTTTTTTTTTCAAGTCAAGAAAAACAGCCCCAACTATATTCCCTTTATCAAGTGAT